>NC_135801.1:103313084-103613655 GCF_964213995.1 Mustelus asterias | reverse complement strand
TATTTCTATGTGTGCTTTTGTCTAGAGCAGGCATGGAACTGACGAAATACATGCATATTTTATTTCAATGTAATTACCTAATTCTCGAAACATCAACTGAGTGCATAAAATGAAGGAACAATAATTAGTACAACTGCCAATGTGGTCGTGAGTAAGAAAGTGTGAGCCAGAAAGAAAAAGGCTTCTGGAGAGAGTGAAATGGAAAACCCGACACTCCAGCCAACACAGAAGTGATGGTGGCATTTTTCAAATCTTCTCCAGGCAGTCGAGGTTAGACTTATGGTTACTGAGTGAGGCAAACCTGACTCTATGCAGGTTAAATCATTTCATTTGCGGATATATTTCAGATATATCGGGTTGTTTTTTAAAAAAATTCTCCAAAAATATGCTTTTATCAATTTTACTGAAAAAGGCAAGATCTTTCAATTTGCGAGAATGTTTAAAATCTCACAAATGTTGTGAATCATCCAAATTGGTTTGCTTGAAATGGCAGTGGTGAGTCGTTTAGTCTGTAGCACATAATTTAAAGGGAGGGTTTCAGCTACTCAAAGTGGCATCAGAAATGTTTTTTTACTGCCTCTGTTTTTGGGAGCAGCGCCAGAGGACCAAATATTTTTTGAAGGGTCTTAAGCAACACTCTTGCTTCTCTGAGCATACAACAGGTAAGTTTTACTCTTGCCTCTCTCGCAACCTGCACTCAGTGTTAGAACAGGCACAGGAAGGGGACATTTATGCCTAGACTCTCGGACAAATCAGTTAGAGATCCAAGCCATTTGGATTTGGGGAATGGATGCAGAATGGGACCAAATGGCTGTGGGATGACAACAAAATGGCTGCTGAGTGGGAAAGCGTGTGTGTGGAAATCAGACTGGTGCCTATTAATGACCCACTTAATATTGTCGACTCATCAAGAGCCTGACCCACTCTAGCAACTATCAAACTCTGGTGAAGGGTCATCCAGACTCAGAACGGTAGCTCTGTTCTCCCTCCTCAGTCCTGCTGAGATTTTCCAGCATTTTCTTTTTTAATTCTACGTTAGCAGCTGTTGGGTTTTACATAAGCTATAGGGAGGTGTGAACCATGGATGGGAGTGGAAAGAGTTCAAAGGCAAGTAAAATGGTTTACCTTCACAGAATCACAGAATTGTTAGAGTGCAGAAGGAAGCCATTCAGCCCATCTTGTCTGCACTATGGTTTGTTGAACAAGCAATTCACCTTGTGATGTTCTCCTGCCTTCGACTTATAAGTCTGCACATTCTTCCTTTCTAGGTAACAATCTAACTTTCTTTTGAATGCCTTGATTGGACCAGCCTCCACCACACTCTCACATAATGCATTCGAGACCTTAACCACTCGCTGCGTGAAAAATACTTTTCTCATATCGCTTTTCTCGTGTCACGTTCTTGATCCTTTCAAGTATCAGAACAGTTACTTCCCATCTATGTCCAGATCCTTCATGATTTTGAACACCTCTATCAAATCTCTTCTTAGCCTTCTTTTCTCCAAAGAAAATAATCCCTATATTTTAAATTGATCTTCATAAATGAAGTTTCTCAACCTTAGAATGTTTCTTGTAGATCTTTTCAGCATTGTCTCCAATTCTCCATGAAGAAGAGTGTCCAGAACTGGATGCATTATTCCAGTTGTGTGGAAATTAGTGACTGATGCAAGTTCAACATAACCGCCTTACACTATGCCCCTATTAATAAAGTCTAGGATACTGTATGCTTATTAATCACACTCTCAAGCTGTCCTGTCACCTTCAATGACAGCTTCTCATATACACCCATGCCCTCTGCTCCTGCACCTCCTTTAGAACGGTATCCTTTATTTTATATTGACTGCGATCCTTCCGAAACAGGAATGTGCCCACGCCAGCAGGAAAACCAGGGTGATTCTCACTGGCACTGGCAGCGACTTTCAGATAGGATTCACTCACCTGAAATGAGTGGGGTGGGGGGGGGGTCCATTCTCTACAACTGTTCACTCAGCCCCAATGTATTCACAGAACTTTTATTTGAAGTCTCTGAGCCATCCTAGAAAGCTGAAGCATTTGAAACCTTCTCTATTGCATTGAAAACCTTTGATCACTTTCGATTTTATAGTACAGTGCTTTGAAATAGGCTTTCATTCACAGCCTAAAAGATTTCTACTCACCCTCCAGTCAGCTGTGTTTATTGACCTTTCCCTTCAGGCTTGAATTCATCTCAAGTATGTCCACTGTTCCTAGACATAATGTTTACAAAGACCCTAAGCCTGACTGACAGTGATGGTTTTTCAAAGGGGATAAGTGGTTTCACTTCCTCTTTTGCGGATCACTTCCATGACTGCTGGAAAGTTCCATTTCCCGGTAGCCTGGTGATGGAGGTGGGATTGTGACAGCACAATCAGTCCTGGGTCCTGATTCCTACCTGCAAGCTGAAAGCCTGGCCCAGGGTTTCCATTGTAATTTGCTCGTTGAGCTGCCAGCATGAAATGTCCTTCCCAATGGCCACCATCATTATGATTTTTTAAAAAAGCACACCAGAGCAGAAGGCAACAATCTTTAAAGAACTCACAGCAAGTGTACATTAACTTCTGAAGCCTTTCAAGCTTAAAACCAAAGAATGATTAAACAATAAATGTTTTGCAAGTCCCGAACCAACATTCCCTAACTACAGCTGCAGATTTTAAAAATTCATGCTAGCATTGACTATCAGCTGATCTGCGCCAGCTCCTATACCATACCATAATTCTACTCTTTAATGACGTTTCAGCCTGTTTAGAGTGGCAGCTCTGAATTAAAATTTTCCTGAAAATTTGGTACAGACAGGAATCCGTCAATATGTTGGCACTTCCACTAATCTCACTCTTTTGGGAAAGCTATACCATATAAAGCATCCTTTCTGGTTGTATCACAGCTTGGTATGGCCCCTGCTCTGTCCAAGACCACAAAAAACTACAAAGGGTCGTGAATGAAGCCCAGTCCATCGCTCAAACCAGCCTCCCACCCATTGACACTGTCTACACTTCCTGCTGCCTTGGAAAAGCAACCGACATAATCAAGAACCTCATACACCCGAGACATTCTCTCTTCCACCTTCTACCATCGGGAAAAAGAAACCAAAGTCTGAGGACACGTACCAATCGACTTAAGAACAGCTTCTTCCCTTTTGAATGGACCTTTTGAATGATCTTACCTTGCATAAGTTGATCTTTCTCTACACCCCAGCTATGACTGTAACACTACATTTTGCTCCCTCTCCTTTCCTTCTCTATGAACAGTATGCTTTGTCTGTATAGTGTGCAAAAAACAATACTTTTCACTGTATACTAATACATATGACAATAATAAATCAAATCAAATCAAAGTTATTTCCACATTATTTAAAATGCAGAAGGAGACCACCTAAGCCACTGGGATGGTTTTAACTCACCGGAATGTGTGTATGAGACACGGGTGACATGTTAGCAACAAAAACAAAATGGGGAACTCAGCAGCAACATCCACTGACACGCCCACTTCAGGTTTTATCAGAGGTAGGTTAGAAGGTGGAAGAAACCTAATAACCTGCTCCCCAGAAACTGGTCCTTAATTTAAGTATTTTAACATGTTTGCATGGTTCACCTTTTATTTGTGCCTGAAGGCAGCATTTTCTGGAGCATGCTAAATGGGGGTGAGAATTTTTTTTTTAGCTATCCGTGGGACATGGGCATTGCTGGCTGGCCAGCATTTATTGCCCATCCCTCGTTGCTCGAGGGCAGCTGAGAGTCAACCACATTGCTGTGGCTCTGGAGTCACACGTGGGCCAGATCAGGTAAGGACGGCAGGTTTCCTTCCCTAAAGGACATTAGGGAACCAGATGGGTTTTTTCCGACAATCAACGATAGTTTCATGGTCGTCAGTAGATTCTTAATTCCAGATTTTTAAAAAAAATTCTAATTCCACCATCTGCTGTGGCGGGATTCAAATCCAGGTCCCAGAACATTAGCTGAGTTTCTGGATTAAAAGTCTAGCAATAACACCACTAGGCGATCGCCTTGTGGTATGTGGGTAGATCCAGTGCCTTTACAGCATAACTTGCATATCAAAAGCAACCCGAGTGCTTCCGAGCATGTTTCCCACTCCCTGTGATCTCCCCTGTGACCTAACCCCACAATCTCTTAGCCTGCCTCTTTCTATGCCTGTTCTATTATCCATGGCCTGCATCCTATTCATAACCCCCTCCATTGGCTCACTGACTCATGATCTCTCGCTCTCCCTCGCTTATCCCTGTTGCCCAGCTGTGGCCAAGTGCCACAGGCCTTCCTGCCCACCATCTGGCAGGCTGGCTGTTAGCAGGTAAATGGAGATCAAAAGGTTAAATCAAATTCTGCTGTCAAATTCAGTGGGATCTCTTGTAAAGCCTATACTTTTGAATTTTACTGCTTGCTTCATCATGCTCCACTCCCTCCCCACCTTCCCTTAAATATTTGGAACATTGTGTTGTGTTGGCTCTTCCCGTGAGCAATCCCAAACAAATCCCTGTGCCTGCTCTTTTCAAGTAGCCTTGTATCAGCCTTTGCTTCAAATGTCCATTCAATGTCTCCTTCAAGTTTGAATTGGATCCCTACCTCAATTATTCCAAATGATTCCATGCTCCAAAAATCCCTGTCAAAAATTGAAGACACAATCTCAATGGTGAAGATCAATTTTCCCTTCTCCTTCTGACTAAACCTTTCATAACTTTAAAAATCCCTACTATATTTCTTCTTAACCTGTCCCTCTCTCAAATACTGCAGGATCTGACTGAATACTTCTTGAGTATAGAGATAGAGGCCCAGATTTTGCAGCTGTAATGACAGTAAAACTGTCAGCATTCATGATCATTACAACCATTAAGCTGGCATTAACGTTGGTGTCTGCAAAATGTGCAGTTAAATGCAGATATTCACGAATTGCTGTCAATGTGCTTTCAACATCCCCACAGATGGAGATTTTTCAGATCATTTGTCTTCATGCAAACATCTACTTTTACGCTATTAGTTTCACTGTTAAAAAAAATCCTTGAAGAAGTTACACCTTGTGTGATGACGTGTGATGCATTTTTAACAGAATGCTAATTTCATAATTACTGTTGAATAAGCTCTGTAGTTCTGAAACGCTAATTTTATTTTCATGGAATGTCAAATTTCTTCACTGTAGCAAACATTTCCAGAGGTTCTTAAAATAATAAAAAGCAAGGGTGAGAAATTTGATCATGCTATCAGACTCACTCAGGAGAAATTGATCTCAATGGAGAATATCACCCAGCTAATGGTGCTGCATCTCCCAGAGGATTGAAGCTTGGTGCTGTGCAAACAAATGTCTTTCCTATTTTAAAGGTTGTATCTGATATTTCAGCTTCTAACTTTATTTATTTTATTTATTAGTCACAAGTAGGCTTACATTCACACCGCAATTAAGTTACTGTGAAAATCCCCTAACTGAGTCCCATGTGTGCATCCCAATCACTATTTCACTCTGTAATAAGTCTTCGGAGGCAGAAGTCCCTTCACCAAAATCCCTTTATTTACAATTCCAACAGCAGTACACAGAGTACTATCAGTCAGCAGTCTACCTTTGGGAGTGCCAGAGGAACTGACAATCCAGGTTAAATACAAGGAAAACACTCCTTTAACACTCTTGAATCAGGGAGTTCATATTCCAATAGGCCAACCTCAATGGCCTGATTGAAGTCATTACACAATCTTCACAAAATGACTAAAAAGTGAAGAATAATCACTGCAATTTATATCCTGGTTTCCTTCCAGTGAGAATTCTTCCATGTGATTGGTTGTTTAGCCTGTTGATAACATCGCTGTTGCCGGACATCAGAGATTCCCTATAATTGATGTCAGAATCAAATTAATGTTGGGAAATGTGAAAGCCTTACCACAGAGATTGCTAAATATCTGTGGGCAGCTTTTCTTTGATGTCAACACGTGGGGCACTGTCACTTCACCGCTCACCACAAAATCCAAACCTTTCTGCTCCAGAATATCAATTTCCAAGCAATAAGCGCAAATGTCTACAAGATTCATCTGGCACTGTTTTATGTAATATATCTCATAAGTTTCACAGGCACACTTCTTCTGGAATCTTACAACGTGAAGTTCATTCCCTCCTTCTCTGCTATCCTGCTGGGGGCATACTGGTGATGCTTATAGTACATCAGGCAATGGTAAATCCTTAAGTCCATCTCCTACTTTCCTAAACATCTTGGGCATAGTTTAAAAATGGGAATGATGTGGTTGACTCTCACATGCCTTCTGAAATGGAGAGCAATTAGTTTACTAGCAATTAGGGATGAACAATAAATGCTGGACCCAGCCAGCGACGCCTACATCCTGGAAAAGGTATAATGTTTTTAAAAATTGGCAAAAATTGATATACTTTAAATTAAAGAGGTCATTTTCAGTTTTTATTCCATCATTCTCCTGGAGGGTCAGACTGGAAGTTCAAGTGTGCAGGACGCATTATTTTCTGACCATCTAAATTAATGGTCAGAATATCATAGGCAGCATTATTCTAAATTTCTAGCAGGTGAATGTCCCCTGGAGCAAAACATATTTTTCAGAGATGATGAGGCACTTCTGGTGAGGCAGTTCTAATTTGCTGGAATTCTGAAAAACTAATCTCCGTTTAAAGAGAGATGCTGATATTTAAATCTTTGTAAAATGTGAGATTTGCCAGCATTCCCTTGTTTGATGTGTTGATCATCCTTTCCTGTAATTTAATTTGGTAATGGGAAAACAGGAGGCTCGCTGGGCTGGATTTTCAAAGGCTGAGGAGGGCAGGTATCTGGGGTGGCGGCTGCAGAAACCCACCCACTGAAAGAGTATGTCGGTTTTCCAACACAAGACTAGCACGCTTGGATTTCTTTGATTTGATTTATTATTGTCGCATTAAAGTGTTTTAAAGTTTACAGTTTATTTATTAGAGTCACAAGTAGGCTTACATTAACACTGCAATGAAGTTAGTGTGAAAATCTCCTAGTCGCCACTCTCAGGCACCTGTTCGGGTACACTGAGGGAGAATTTAGCATGACCAATGCACCTAACCAGCACGTCTTTCGGACTGTGCGAGGAAACCATAGCACCTGGAGGAAACCCACGCAGACATGCGGAGAACGTGCAAACTCCACACAGACAGTGACCCAAGCTTGGAATCAAACTCATGTCCCTGGCGCCTTGAGGTGACAGCGCTACTGTGCCACTGTGCTGCCCCATGTACTGGGATGCAGTGAAAAGTATTGTTTCTTGCACACTATACACGTAAAACATACCATTCATAAAGTACATAGGGGAGCAGGAAACAATAGGGTGCAGAAAAGAGTGTTATAGCTACAGGTAGGGTGAAGAGAAAGATCAGAAAAGACTTAGAATTCAGTTTTAAATGTGCAGAACGGGAGTCAAAGATGAAATTAGAAGGTTTGCTGGGGACAGCTTGCAAAAAGTCACCTCACTCCAGCACCATCCATTTTGTCTCCTCTGCTGGGACAGCAGGAGGCAGAAAAGGGAGCCTGCCCAATATGTTAAAGTAGCCACTTTAGGCCCATACTGACCTCGCTATCAACTCATTCCAGAGGCAGACTGCAATCTTCGATTCAGGGGGTCACCATCAACATGCATGTCAGCAACATGCCATGAGGGAGGAGGCAGTGTCAGTGCAGGCAGCATTCATTGGCTTCGGGGTCAAGGCAAACAGCAGGCACCGGCATGATACACTATGAAATGGGCCAATATGTGCTGGCAAGAGAAGAAATGCAAATTTGGCAGCAACAGCAAATTACAGAGAAGCATGGAGAGGGAAGGTACAGCGGTGACCAAGATAAAGGCTGAAAGCCATTATCCAACACTGGCAGGGAACAGAATATACTCCTGTGGGCTGATACAGCCTTCAGCATGACCTGTAAAGATCCATCTGAAAGGCTGGGGGATGCCTTGGCACAGGCGACCTCTCTGCCTACTGCCCTCTGCTCTGCCCCAGTCTCCAAATCTTGATGAATGTCTACAGCTGTCACTCGCCTTTAACTCAGGTCTGCTTCAGAACTGTTTCCACTTTCCTCCCATGTCCAACGTGCTAACTGGCCAGCAATCGCCATTCTTGTCCAGTTCAGATGTTTGCAACTGGAATTTGCTTTGCTGTACATTTTTCCATTGGATTGGGGTCGGGAGCGGTAATCTTCACGATGACAGGTTCCCACCCCGGGAACTGAATTCCCACCCAGTCTTGCTGTAATATAGTGTCGAAGAACAATATGTATATCCCATTTTATGAACAGAGCCATAGAACTATTGAATCAAGACCTGAAAACAGATTTTATGGAATTAAAATGACTATCGTACTTTTTTAAAGTGTCAAGATTTATTTTTAGAAAATGAAAAGTTGTTAAAGCAAAGGAAGCAGCAATGAACTGGAACTAAAAATGAGCAATAATGAGCTCGACTGAACTTGCAGAGAGCACCATTAAATAACACTGAAATGCACTGAGTAATAAACAGCAGCAAAAGGTCACAAATCACTTTAATGAGCCACCTATTCTGAAATCCAAAAATGTACTCTTCCAAAAATGCATTACAATGTTTCTGCTATGCTTCAGACTGCTCCTTTTTTTAAAGGATATTGTTACTGTATTATTAATATTTAAATAAGCGTTCCACAAATGGAAAGGTTATTGGCTCAGCTGCAATGTAGTTATCTTGGCTCTGGCTTTTTTGCACTTTGCATCTGCAATGCACAGTACCTTCTGGCATATTCATCTGCAGTCTCGGAAAGAAATACTTAAGGAGGAATATGAAAATTATCATAAATATCCTTGCCACACTAATTTAGAACATAGAACATAGAACATAGAACATTACAGCGCAGAACAGGCCCTTCGGCCCACGATGTTGCACCGACCAGTTAAAAAAAAACTGTGACCCTCCAACCTAAACCAATTTCTTTACGTCCATGAACCTATCTACGGATCTCTTAAACGCCCCCAAACTAGGCGCATTTACTACTGATGCTGGCAGGGCATTCCAATCCCTCACCACCCTCTGGGTAAAGAACCTACCCCTGACATCGGTTCTATAACTACCCCCCCTCAATTTAAAGCCATGCCCCCTCGTGCTGGATTTCTCCATCAGAGGAAAAAGGCTATCACTATCCACCCTATCTAAACCTCTAATCATCTTATATGTTTCAATAAGATCCCCTCTTAGCCGCCGCCTTTCCAGCGAAAACAATCCCAAATCCCTCAGCCTCTCCTCATAGGATCTCCCCTCCAATTTAGCAATCAGTTGGATATTTTAGTTTGATGAGCAAAGATTAGGATAGTGTTTTACCAGCAGGTTTTTAAGCTGCAGTGGCTTCATGTACTACTGGCCGTATCATGTGTTACCATGTTACTTTGGCATGACCTATACAATTAAATTTATAAAGGAATGCCAAAACCTTCTGTATGACATAGCTTGTCCTGCAATGAAGACAGATGTAGAGAGTGTGAGCAAGACGATTGCAAGGACAGATGTTAAGGATGCCTGGCTTGTCTGGGTGGTGAGTGGAGCTCCGAACAGGATTAGGGTGCAAACCCCAGTTTAAATATGGCAGCTGGAATTTGGGAGTGCTGCGGTCATGGCAGGAGGGGGAAATCAGATGCTGTGAAACAGTATACTCCCCATGGATGAATAATTAACGCAGTTCAAAGCACATGATACGGCGCAAAACCCTGTCATTGTGGCCAGCAGGTGAAATGCCATTTCCTATGTCAGCTAACTCACTTAATGTCATGGAAAATCCTGCCCTATGGAGATCAATGCTAAACCCCGGAGATGCGCTGCACAGATCTCACCTGACCTGAGTTGGAAGGTCAGGTGAGATAGGATGGCCTGGATTTCAACATAAGAACTTTCAAGCAGAGTGATAATCTAACTCAATTGCCACTCCACCGGAAGTTCCAGCCCAATATGTATGAAGAAGAGTGGGAGAATCCCGACCTATATTTATCCTTCAATCAACATCATAAAAATAGATTATCCAATCATTATTACTTTGCTGTTTGTTGGGGCTTACTGTGTGCGAATTGGCTGTTGCATTTCCAACATTACACCAGTGACTACACTTCAAAAGTACTTCACTGACTATAAAGCACATTGGGACATCCTGTTGTTGTCAAAAATGAAATATAAATGCAATTTTTTACTTTCTTCTTACTTTACCCAGGTTATTTGTTGTTTTGTTGCATATTGCAGTCCAAAGATGTGTGGGTCAGGTTGCTTGGCCATGATAAATTGCCCCTTAATGTCAGGAGGGTAAATATGTGGGGTTATGGGGATAGGATAGGACCTGGGTGGGATTGTGGTTAGTGCAGGCTCGATGGGCCAAATGGCTTCCTTCTGCACTGTAAATTCTATGATTCTATATTGTTGACAGTAAGCATTTGAACTTTTATGTGACAAATAATAAAAATGCCATGGCTACGAGAGTGGCTTAGAAGCAGGCTCTGGAGCACAATCCTTATTTCACTCATTCTTGGGAGAAGAGTATTATTGTCAAGGCCAACAGTTATTGCATCCCAACTGACCCTGAGAAGGTGGTGGTGAGCTGAAGTCCCTCTAGTGTAGGTACATCCACAGTGCTGTTAGGAAGGCAGTTCCAGGATTTTAACCCAGCGACAGTGAAGGAACGGAGATATATTTCTAAGTCAGGATGGTGTGTAACTTTGAAGGAAAGTTCCCATGCATCTGCTGCCCTTGTCCTTCTGGATGATAGAGGCTGTGGGTTTGGAAGGTGTTGTTGAAGGAAGCATGATGGGTTGCCACACCGCACCTCACAAATGGTACTTGTTGATGCCACTGTTATTCTGGGCATAGAGGAAGTGAATGTTTAAGGTGGTGAATGGAGTGCCAATTAAGCGGGCTTCTTTGTCCTGAATAGTGTCAAGCTTCTTGAATTTGTTTGAGCTGCGCCCATCCAGGCAAGAGGAGTGTATTCCATCACACACCTGACTTGTGTCTTGTAGATGGTGGACAGGCTTTGGGGAGTCAGGAGATAAGTTACTGTCTGCAGTATTCCTAGCCTCTGACCTGCTCTTGTAGCCTCAGTATTTATATGACTGATCCAGTTAAGTTTCTACATGGTAAACCCCAGAATTGATAGTGGGGGATTCTACAATGGTAATACCATAGAATATCAAGAGACAATGGTTAGTTTATTTCTTGATCGAGATGATCATTGCTGGCCACTTGTGTGGTGCGAATGTTACTTCCACTTATCAGTCCCATACTTATGATGGAAGGAAGGTCAATGATGAAGCAGCTGAAGATGCTTGGGTCAAGTTCACGACCCTGAGGAACTCCTGCAGTGATGTTCTGGAACTTAAATAACTTGGCTTGAACCACCATCATCCATTGTGCTCCCCAATCAAAGGGGAGTTCTTGCCCTGACTCTAGTTTTGCTATGGCTGCTTAATGCCACACATGGTGCAATGTTGCCTTGATGTCAAAAGCAGTCACTTTCACCAGGGTGTAGTACTGCACCATCAATTATCCCTTCCACCGCTCCTCTGATAAATGACTGTTGACTGATGAAGCAGTAACTGGTTGAATTGGATTTGTCCTGCCTTGGTAGACAGGACATGCCAGGGCAATTGTCCACATTTACAGGTGAATGCCAGTATGATAGTGGTATGGGCAAAGCTTAGTTAAGAATCAGTTACTCCTGGAGCACAAGTCGTCAGCTGGGGTGTTGTCAGGACTCATTGCCTTTGCTGTATTCAGCGCCTTCAGCGGTTTCTTGATAGCACACAGAGTGAATTGAATTAGTTGAAGACTGGCATCTGCGATAGTGGGATCTCAGGAGGAGGTTGAGATGGATCACCCACAAAGCACTTCTGGTTGAGGGCATTTTGTCTTTTGCACTAACATGCTGTGTTCCCCCATCATTGAGGATGGGAACGTGTTTGAAGGTTCGACCCCAGATTATTACCCAGATTAAGTGCGCAATTCTCTGAAGTGACTCAGAAATGAGAGTGCTCTCCTCAACAAAGGTTGACATCTTTCATGCATGATGAATGTACTCATATTTCCTGTACTCCGGCACATTTTCATGGGACGAGGCTGAAGTGAATTAAAAATACAATTCTATATAGAGCCAATATGATTTATTGAAGGCTTGTTCAACTCAGATTTGAGTGATTAGGAGTTAGATTATACTGTATCTGGGCCATGCCATTTTGAACATTTCCATCTGCACTGCACAGCGACCAACCGTGGAGGGCATCTACATCTAAAAGCCACTTTATCTCCACACTGAACTTTTATGTATCAGCTGGAAAATAGGGATTGGTAAGTGACTATATTTTCTTTTAAATGTGTGTGCTCCTGTGTAGAAGATCATGGTCAAATGCTGCAGCTCAATTTCATTTGTGAACTTTAGATTTTCATTTCAATTCAAGCAATGCATACAAGATTGTATTCAAATTTTGAATCCTCTGTCAAGTTTGAATGCCTAGTTTACATGTCTTCAGCAAATAATGTAAGAATGTGTCGCAATTACCATCAGAATCCAATTTTAATCAGTAATTTTACAATAAGTGTCGTGATTGCATCTACCGTAACATGAATCTAATCTGGAAACTACAATTCTGTTTGTCTAAAAACCGTCTTACTCAGTTCAGGCATAGACAAGGTGACTATTCATTTTCATTGTAAACTTAATTGACATCAAATCCAGGGAACCAAACTAAAACAATCACACAAATTTGTATTTCCATTAAATTGCATCAGTTTTGCTAAACATGTCAACGTGTGATTGAGAGTTTCATTATTTCGAGCTGAATTTTTGGCAGCAGAATGAACCGGGGTAATATAGTGTAGCATCTGATAATATAAATCATCGCATAAGTCAAAAGGTCTGATCCCAATCCTGGAACCATTATGGCTGAGAAAATTGAACCTTTCTTCCTTCTGGGAAGCGTAAAAGGATTACAAAACTGAGCTTTCTTCCTACCAGTGATTTAAAAGGCTAACACAGTTACACACACTTGAGTGTCAGTGCAGTAACTATGTTGTCTTCCAATTACACTCCTATCTGAGGGCATTTACAAAATAATGGGTGATCCTTGCCACACCTGATCAGTCTAACATTCAACCAAGCATGCACAGAAGAGGTTATGTTCTTGAATGTGAATGAACATGTGCTCTTAGTGAAGATGGTGAAGAATCGTTATTTCCTTTAACCTACGAATAGAGATAAATATGATTCTTTTTTGGGTTTCTAGCTTGGATGCTCAGCCTCTAAGACATTTCAGCACCATCTACTGTTTAAGTAAGCTTACATTCACACTGCAATGCAGTTACTGTGAAAATCCCCTAGTCGCCACACTCCGGCACCTGTTCGGGTACACTGAGGGAGAATTTAGCATGGCCAGTGCACCTAACCTGCACATCTTTGGACTGTGGGAGGAAACCGGGGCACCCGGAGGAAACCCACGCAGACACAGAGAATGTGCAGACTCCGCACAGACAGTAATCCAAGTCGGGAATCGAACCCGGGTACCTGGTGCTGTGAGGCAGCGTGCTAAGCACTGTGCTACCGTGCCGCCCCCTGTAGATCTGTCTGACAAGAGTGAAACAATTGTGCCAGCTTAACTCGAGTGACGCTCTTGTCTTTGAGTTACAAAGCTGTTGGCTTGAAGCCCCACACAGATGTCAGGAATTAACATCATCTATTCAGGTACTCCAATGCAACATTGGGAGAATGCTAAATATCAGAGCCCATGACATAGCCTGAATAATAGGATTACATTGCTGAGAGGGCACAGAGACAGGCTATTAGTTCAGCTAGTGCATGCCTCTGCTTATGCTTCATTCTTGATTAAGTCCTCACTACCATCCTAAAAGAAGAAAAAATATCATCCTTCTGCGGGACTTTAATGCTGGGATTGGCCGTGATGCCAAAGTGTGGAAAGGAACCATTGGCAAAAATGGGTGGGTAAAGCCGATGGCAACCCCTTGCTGACAATGTGTGCTCAGCATGGCCTCATTATAACAAACACCCCCTTCCACCCAAGGAACAAATACAAAACTATATGGAAGCATCCTACATCAAAGCATTGGCACCATCTTGATCATGTCATTGTTATGATCAAGTGTCTAAGTGATGTCTGTGGTACTCACTCCACGCAGGGGAGTGATGCCTGTGGACAGATCATTGACTTGTTCAATCGGAGATGAACATTCACCAGCACAAAGACATCACAAGGCCCAAACGTCCATGAAGAAGAAAACTCATGTCTGAGCCCTAAAACAGCCAATTGAAGAGAGGAATTCCAATGTCCAATCTGGAAAACCTTCACACATCCAACTCAATTCCAGAGGAATTAAATAAAGTCAGTTGTACTAGACGCCTTGGCTCAAACTATTAGGCTTGGGCATCATTGTCACTGGAACTGGTTTGACCAAAGTGATCTTCAAATATGTCACCTCTTCGAGCAAAAATGAACAATCCAAAGTCAAAACTCAAAAAGGCATGAAGATACATGACAGAACCTCAATGACCTTGAGTAGACGTCATCCTCAAATCAAGATCCAGTAGATGATGAGCCATGCATTTATGATATTGTCCTTGCTACTCTTTTCTGCACTCTCCCCAGGGCCTCTATATGGTTTTTATAATGCGATGTCAGAACAACACTCTGAGTATGATCTAAACCTGGTTTGATGCAGGCTTAATATGACTTCTCTATTTTTCAATGCTATCCCCCTGGAAATAAATAGTGCATGGTTTGTTGTTTTGTGTGTGGCCTTGCTAACATGTGGCACAACCTTTAATCATTGTTGATCCCATTGTTCATCTACCACATTTCGACTTACAACCTCCAAGTAATAAGTGACCTCCCTATACTTCTTATCAAAATGTGCTGCCTCACATTTAGCTGTGTAAAATTTAATTTGCCAATTATTTACCCCTTTTGCAAATTTATTAATGACCTTCTGCAATTCCTTGCAGCCCAGTACAGTAATGACTGTAGATTTGGTGTCATTTTTGGAAATGGTGTTTTTCATTCCATAGTTCAAATCATTAATGTAAATTCTAAACAGCAGTGATTACAGCACTGTTCCATGCAGAACAACCCTGCCCATCCCTCTCAACACTGTGAATAACTACCTTATAACTTCAACTCTCTGTTTTCGGTCTTGAAGTCAGCTAGCAATGCATTCTGTCACTTGGCTCCTAACTCTGCATTCTTTGATCTTATTGATCGGTCTATTATGTGACAACTTCATAGAATGGCCTCCTTTTGCACTCCCTACAGTGCAGAAGGAGGCCATTCAGCCCATCGAGTCTGTACCGACCACAATCACACCCAGTCCCTATTCCCGTAACCTTACTATACTCCTTATACACCTATGACTGTGAGGCCAAATTCCCCTCCAACTCGATTTTCAAGTTTGCTGACAACACCACCATAGTGGGTCGAATCTCAAACAATGACGAGACAGACTACAAGAATGAGACAGAGAATCTGGTGAACTGGTGCGGCATCAATAATCTCTCCCTCAATGTCAACAAAACAAAGGTGATTGCCATCGACTTCAGGAAGCGTAAAGGAGAACATGCCCCTGTCTACATCAATGGGGACGAAGTAGAAAGGGTCGAGAGCTTCAAGTTTTTAGGTGTCCAGATCACCAACAACCTGTCTTGGTCCCCCCATGCCGACACTATAGTTAAGAAAGCCCACCTGCACCTCTACTTTCTCAGAAGACTAAGGAAATTTGGCATGTCAGCTATGACTCTCACCAACTTTTACAGATGCACCATAGAAAGCATTCTTTCTGGTTGTATCACAGCTTGGTATGGTTCCTGCTCTGCCCAAGACTGCAATGAACTACAAATGGTCGTGAATGTAACCCAATCCATCACGCAAACCAGCCTCCCATCCATTGACTCTGTCTACACTTCCTGTTGAGTCGGCAAAGCAGCCAGCATAATTAAGGACCACATGCACCCCGGATATTCTCTCTTGCACCTTCTTCTATTGGGAAAAAGGTACAAAAGTCTGAGGTCACGTACCAACTGACTCAAGAACAGCTTCTTCCCTGACTCAAGAACAGCTTCTTCCCTGCTGCTGTCAGACTTTTGAATGGACTTACCTTGCATTAACTTGATATTTCTCTACACCCTCGCTATGACTGTAACACCATCTTCTGCACTCTCTCACTTCCTTCTCTGTAAACAGTATGCTTTGTCTGTATAGCACGCAAGAAACAATACTTTTCATTGTATACTAATACATGTGACAATAATAAATCAAATCAAATCAAATCAAAATATTTACTCTGCAAATCCCCCTGACAATAAGGGTCAATTTAGCATGGCCAATCAACCTGACCCACACATCTTTGGACTGTGAGAGGAAACCGGAGCACCCGGAAGAAACCCACGCAAACACGAGGCAATAAGTTGGTCAGGCAACGGTTTCCCTTTTGAAAAGCATGCTGACTATTCATTATTATGCTTTAATTTTCTGGATGTTCTTCTATTCTCTCTTTTAATAAGATTTACTTGTGTTTCCTACCACCCATATTAAGTAGACTGTTCTATAATTTCCTGGGTAAGATTTGTCCCTTTGGTAAATGTAGGAATTCCATTAGCTTTCGCCCTGTCCGCGAATAACTTATTAAATACAGGATGGGCTGCCTGTCCTATGTCCCGGAAATAAAGGGATGCAAGTTAAAAATGAAATTTTAAAAAATATGAAAAGGAAGATATTTTTGTGAAATATTAGGCTGAGATATTCACCCTACCATCATGTGGACTGAATAAGATAAGGATTAAAACTGAAAATCAGACCACAAAATGTTTCAATGAAGTAATTTATTTGCCGCATTTCTTACATCCAAAAGAGTTTGTTCAAAAATTAACTTAATTACTTTCTTTAACACAATTATTTTAGATAACAATTTTAATCCTACAAATATTAAACACACATATAAATTCATGCAAAAATATTATACTCAAACAACATTGCTTGACAAAAAATATTTAGTTTCACAATAAATTTACTTGTATTTGCTTTACATGACTTGGCTTCACTCCAGTTTAATTAGATTTACAATTTTTACTATATGATTTCTATTAATCAGAATCTACAACCTCAGTATCACTCTCAAAATCCTCCGGGTTAAAATCTACATTTTCAAATATTTCCTCAATGATTTTTAATATGATGAATATTTCAGAATTAGTGGTGAAAGCAACATCTCTGGTATCATTCTCTATATTTTCAGTGTTTGTTGAAAGTGTTTAAGGATAAACCACATTAGAGGCTCTTCTTTCTTGAGACAAAATAAAGGGCAAGGTTTTTCCAATTATTGGCTAAGGCCAACGTTAGCGGGAGAAGTGGTGTTGAAGTCACTGCTGAAAACGGCAGCTTTCTCCACCATAGAGTCTGGCACTTAGAAAAAACACTTCAAGGGACAGGTCTCATGATGTATCTCTGGTGGGTCAGCCTCTGATATGCCCGCCCTGCCAATGACTTGAACATGCAAGTATCGTAGTGCCACTTGTATAGGTGACGTCAGCACACAGCAACCAAGCAAGTTAATCCTGGAATCCCCTCCCAAATGCCCCAGGCACTGCCAAGGCACTGTCCAGGCAACACACTGGCACCCCCTAGCACTACCTTGGCACCCCGGCACTGACCGAGTATTACCCAGGCACCCCTTGGCACGAACTGGGCACTATCCTGACATTGCCCGGGCACCCCTTGGTACTGACCAAACACTTCGTGGGCATCCTGGTGCTAGTTCTCATCAGTGCCTGGGAGTGCCTGGGTAGTGTCTGAACAGTGCCTGGTCAGTACCATGGAAGTGCCCGGCGGTGACAGGGTGCCTTCTGAACAGTACCTGGGCATGACCTTCTCCCTTTTCAGAGCTGCACTCAGCTGACCTTCCCTGGGAGTTGTGCTCGCCAGCTGCACGCCTTTGAATACCAGTTAGGCCTCATGCCGTTCTACCATTACACTGCCGTGATGGATTTTTTTGATGCGGGGAGGATAATTCCAGCCTACAAGACTGATAATTATATGGCTAATGTATTCAAATTTGTTTCCTGCATTGAATGTTGGGAAATGTGCCCCATCACTGACAGGGGAAGGGGATAATCGCATCATGTATTCAACACAACATAAAACATGACTTTGCTCCTCTCGTGATATTTTCCACTCCCATCTCTGAACCCATAAACAGGAGCGTAAAATCCCAGCCAAAGATATTTCTTTATGATCCTACTGAGCTGCTGTATTTCCTGACATCGGGTGGGAAAAGCAGTGTTGACAATGGCGGCTTTCTCTGCCATGTAGTCTGGGACATAGAAAGAAAAAGGGACGGGTCCAATGACCAATCCCCGGTGATGCAGCCTCTGATTTGTCCACCCCACCAGCTACTCAGAAGAGCAAGGATCAGGATGCCAGTTGAAAATGCCACCGCAGCACACAGAGACCAAACCAATTAACTCTGGAACCCCACCCCAGGCACCCCCAGCACTGTCCAAGCATGCCCTGGCACTACCCAGGCACACCCGATACTGAACAAGAACTATGGACACCCCTTGGTACTACCGATTATGTATTGTTTCTGTAGAAGGGGGTTTCCTCTCAAGGCTATGTAATTGCTCAGACTTAAGCTAAATACAAAGACTCAAAATATTCTGTACTGATGTTGAAGATGTGACTTTATTTAACCAAATGATTGAAAGGGAGAATGATATGAGGAAGCCCTGCACTCAAGGTATAGAATGCCGGCAGTCGGATATCTGTCTGAAGAACAATGATGGATTCCCATCATTGTCCAATTATGGATTCCCCAAATCACATTGCCTACCTTTCCATTGGGCATTGTCGAGTAAACATTAATACAAATCAGTCAATTATCATCCTGTCATTAACTCCAGCCAATAACAACGCATATCATGACCTAATGGGATTTCATTTGTTATTAAATTATGGACGTTATCTCCCTTCTGTTGCCCAGCAATATGGGACGCTGGACAGTGAAATGGGAGAATGATTCCCACTGAATTGAACCCACGTGATTCTCATCCGATCCTGAGAAATTCTTCATGTCTGCTCACCACCTGCGTTATCTCTCAGAGTTGTATGACCCTATTCATAAGGCTAGCATTGGGAGCCATCTTGTTCACGACCACTGCTGATAGCATTACTGCTTTCAGTGAATCTATTGTTCCTTTCCTCTCTCTGTATTTTGTCACTGACTGAAGTTTCACAAAATGTAACCAAACGCAAAACATATCCATCTTGTAAATTCAAAATACATGTTTTAAATGAGAAATATTTGTTAATTATGCAGAGTCTTCTGTCTTTTATGGCAACAGCTCTGGCTGGCCTATATTCTCATAATCCAAAATCATTCATTCTAAAGTTAGTGTTGTGTTAGTGTTCCTAAATCTATGGTTATGTGTTTATTAGCCTAATTCACCACCCCCCCCCGCCCACATCAGTTCCCATAAGAAGAACATTCAGTAAATCAGATGGCTCAATCAATGGTGCTTTACCATATGCGCAATACATTCGAGGTGGGTGCCTTTTTTCCACTTTCTTGCACCACAATATTCACAGACCTCTTATCTACTGTCAGTATCATATTCTGAGTTTTATGATTATGATAAATGAAAGTTTCTTTAAACTGTCTTGGTCTTTTACTTATAGAACTGGTTCTTGCATTCTGTCAATCTCTGTCAACTTCTTGCCCTCTTGCTTTGGCCTTTTCATCTTCCCTTCCTCTAATTGCTGCCTACCGCTTCCTGTCAATGTTTTGCCTTATTGCGCTGGCCTCTTCATCTTCTTTCACTCTTTGTGCCACTTGTCACTTTCCATTGCTGAGGAGTGTTGATAAAATATGAGAAAAAAAATAAAATCTGAAAGAAAGTGTGGTATTTATCATGTAAACTCATTGTATCCTTTCTCCTGATGCATTGGGAAGATTGATTAAAGCATGCCTGAGCGATGGTGTCAGCGTAGACAGGGCCTGGGGATCTCCTGCTAGGGAGCCAAACCACCCCTCCTCCCCAGATGAGATGATTACATGTCAACTTCCCTACAACATGCCCTTTGGTCCAAGATATCACGGTAGCACAGTGGTTAGCACTGCTGCTTCACAGCTCCAGGGACCTGGGTTCGATTCCCGGCTTGGGTCACTGTCTGTTTGGAATTTGCATATTCTCCTCATGTCTGCGTGGGTTTCCTCCGGGTGCTCCGGTTTCCTCCCACAGTCCGGGTTAGGTTGATTGGCCATGCTAAAATTGCCTCTTAGTGTCCTGAGATGCGTAAGTTAGAGGTATTAGTGGGTAAAATATGTAGGGATATGGGGGTAGGGCCTGGGTGGGATTGTGGTCGGTGCAGACTCGATGGGCCGAATGGCCTCTTTCTGTACTGTAGGGTTTCTATGATTTCTATGATATCATTCAATCACATCTGGCTGAGATTAACTGACGGAGCTCAGAGGAGTTTGTCAACAAAGACATGGGATAGGATTTGGGTGGGATTGTTGTCGATGCAGGCTCGATTGACCGAATGGCCTCTTTCTGCACTGTAGATTCAATGATTCTATGAAAGGCAGATAGTCAGATATTTTGCTTTTATATACAAATGCATGATGTGGTCTCTGCCATCTTTTCCCTGGATTCTTTTAAAATGTCTGGGTGCAATCTATCTGGATCAGGAGCTTTGTCCTCTTTGAGTTTGATTAGTTTATTCAAAACATCTCCTTTTAGTTTTAAACAAACTTATCTTATTGCTCACCTCATCATGCAATATTCTATCTGTTCTTTCACTGTAGCGAATACCAAAATGCAGTAATTAATTAATATTTCTGCCATCATTCAATCATTATCTGTGTTTTGTTATCTTGTCTTTCCCTTAAATGGTCCCATTCCAATCACTGCCTTTCTTATTACAACTGATGTGCCTGTTAAGGATTTGACTATTTTACATGCCTTGATAATTTAATTTCGTAGTTCCTCTCTGCCACCCTAATTATTTTTTTAAATTTCCCTCCTAATCTCTTTGTGTTCTCTCTTATCATACTCTCTTCTGCTGTCCGTACTTAATTTTCCTAAACTTCAATGGTTCCTTTGTGTCTTTGTTCATCAATGGGAGTGATTATGGGATGACTTAATATCATTAGTATTTAATTTATTCTTTCCTTTTTGAAGAATATTTTTTTTCTGTACTCAGTTGAACACCATTTTAAATGTTCCCCATTGTGTTGTATGTTATTGTTTGCCAATATTGTTGCCATTTTATTTTCCCTAGTTCTATTCTTCGCCCCTCAAAATCAGTTTTTCTCCAATGTATCAAACTTTAAAATAATGTATATTTCAATTGTTATCTTAAAGGGGCCACTCGCCTCCTGACTTCATTTCAACCTTAGTCCAAATATAGATAAAGTTTTGGTCATCACAATACAGGAAGGACTTACTTGCTCTGTAGAGAGTGCAGAGGAGATTTATATGAATGTTGTCAGGACTTGAAAATTGCAGTTATGAGGAGAGATTGGGTAGGCTAGGGTTGTTTTCCTTCAAACAAAGAAGGCTAAGGGGTGACCTAATTGAGGTGTACAAAATGACCAGGGGCCCAGATAGGGTAGACAGGAAAGACTTGTTTCCCCTAGTTGAAGGGGAATTCCCAGGAGGCACAGATTTAAGGCAATTGATAGAAGGATTAGAGGTGACATGAGGAAAGAGATGAGAAGAGAATGGCTGCCATTGACATCAAGGCACTATTGTCTGGGCCTTGCTGCGTATTGAAACAGACAGTTTCAATATCTGAGGAGTCTCAAATAGTAACGAATCATAGAATCATAGAATCCCAAAATGGCATTCAGCCCATTGAGTCTGCACTGACAACAATCCCAGCCAGTCCAAGTATGAATGCAAGAGATGAGAAGAGAGTGACTGCCGTTGACATCAAGGCTGTATTTGACCAAGTATGGCATCAATGAACTCAAGCAAAACTGATGTCAGTGGGAATCAGTGGAAAAACTCTGCATTGGTTGGAATCACGCCTATCACAAAGGAATATTATTGTGGTTTTTAGAGGTCAATTAGCTCAGTCCCGAGACAGCGCTGCAGTGCTTCAGGGTAGTGTCCCAGGCCCAACCATCTTCAGCTGTTTCATCAATGCCCTTCCCTCCATCATAATGCCAGAAGTGGGGTTGTTCATGGATAAGAGTGGCACAGTGGCACAGTGGTTAGCACTGCTGCCTCACAGCGCTAGGGACCCAGGTTCAATTCTGGCTTCGGGTGACTGTGTGGAGTTTGCTCATTCTTCTCACGTATGCATGGGTTTCCTTCAGGTGCACCGGTTTGTTCCCACATTCCAAAGATGTGTGCGTTAGGTTGGTTGGCTATGCTAAATTCCCTCTTAGTGTCAGGGGGATTAGCAGGATAAATATGTGGGTTTACGGGGATAGGGCCTGGGTGGGATTGTTGTCAGTGCAGACTCAATGGGCTGAATGCCATTTTGGGATTCTATGATTCGTTACCATTGAGACTCCTCAGATATTGAAACTGTCTGTTTCAATATGCAGCAAGGCCCGGACAATAGTCAGCTCGGGCTGATAAGTGACAAGTAACATGATGCACCACACAAGTGCCAGGCAATAACTATCTCCAACAAGAGAAAATATAACCGTGTCCCCTTGACATTCAATGGCATTACCATTGCTGAATCCCTGATTATCAACATTAGGTACCATTGACCAGAAACTAATCACTGTGACTACAAGAGCAGGTCAGAGGCTGGAAATTCTCTGCAGAGTAACTCATCTCCTGACTCCCAAAGCCTGTTCACCATCTACAATTCACAGGTCAGGAGTGTAATGGAATACTTTCCACTTGCCTGGATGAGTGCAGCTCCAACAACACTCAAGAATCTTGACACCATCCAGGACAAAGCTCGTTTGATTGGCATCCCATCCATCATCTTCAACATTCACTCCCCCCACTATCAATGCATCAAGGCAGCAGTGTTTACCATCTACAAGATGCACTATAAGAACTCAGCAAGGCTCCTCTTTCCTCATGTCACCTCTAATCCTTCTATCAATCACCTTAAATCTGTGCCTCCTGGGAATGGACCCTTCAACTAGGGGAAACAAGTCTTTCCTGCCTACCCTATCTGGGCCCCTGATCATTTTGTACACCCCAATTAGGTCACCCCTTAGCCTTCTTTGTTCGAAGGAAAACAGCCCTAACCTATCCAATCTCTCCTCATAACTGCAATTTTCAAGTCCTGGCAACATTCATATAAATCTCCTCTGCACTCTCTACATATCAAATAAGTCCTTCCTGTAATGTGATGACCAAAACTGTACACAAAATTCTAGCAGTGGCTTAACCAACAGTTTATACTGTTCCATCATTACATCCCTGCTTTTATATTCTATACTTCACCCAATAAAGGAAAGCATTCCATATGCCTTCTTAGCCACCTTGTCCACCTTCCCACCACTTTCAAGGATCTGTGGTCTCTCACTTCTTCAACTCCTCTCAATATCTTCCCATTTATTGAGTATTCCTTTACTTTCTTTGCCCTCCCCAAATGCATGACCTCACACTGTTCCAGATTGAATTCCATTTGCCACTTCTCTGCTCCCTCAAGCAATCGATATAATTCTGGAGTTGACAGCATTCCTCTTCACTATCAACCGCACAGCCAAGTTTTGTGTTATTGGCAAATTTCCCAATCATGCTGCCCACATTTAATTCTAATCATTAATATATATTACAACTAGCAAGGGCCCCCAAAACTGAGCCCTGTGGAACACCACTGGAAACGTTTTCCATTCACAGAAACATTCATCGACTTTTGTTCTCTATCACTGAGTCAGAAAGATTTCTGTTAAGTTAGTAAGACACAATCTTCCCCTAATAAAACAATGCCTTTCTATGTCTATACTCACCACCAAAGTCAGATCAACTGGCCTATAATTTTCTGGCCTATCCCTTGCACCCTTTTAAAATGGCGGTACAATATTCGCAGATCTATAATTCTCTGGGACCCCGCATGTACCTAGTGATTTTTAAAGTATTCTTTAATGAAATGTGATTATCACTGGCTGGGTCAGCATTTGTTGCCCATCACTAATTGCCATTGGGAAGTCCATGAGATGTAGGGACACCAACAGTGCTGTTTGGAAGGGAGTTCCAGGAATTGTCCTGGCAACAGTGAACAATCGGCGATATAGTTCCAAGTCAGGATGGTATGTGGCTTGGAGGGGAACTTGTGGATGCTGGTGTTCCCATGTGTCTGCTGTCCTTGTCCTTGTCGCTGGTAGTGGCCGTGGGTTTGGGAGGTGCTGAAGGAGACTGTGATATATGTATATAATGTATGTTTAGGTTTGGAGTGTGGGTCAGGTGATCTGGGGGATTAGCTCCTCCCAGCGTGGGACCCGATTGTGCAGTATTAGATCTGACTGTGGAACAGTGCACACTGACAATAAGAGCTCTCCAGTGTTCCCACACCTATCTTGTGGTTCTTTAGGCAGCATAAGTCAATAGGGGCATACATACCGGAGACCTTGATGAGTTGCTGCAATGCATTTTGTATATGGTATACGCTGTTGCTATTGTGCATCAGTGGTGGAGGGAGTGAATGTGGTGGCTGGCATGTCGATAAAGCAAACTGCTTTTGTCTTGGATGATGTCAAGCTTCTTGAGTGTTGTTGGAGCTGCACTCTTCCAGGCAAATGGATCACATTCCTGATTTGTACCTTGTTAATGGTGGACTGGAATTGATGAGACAGGGGGTGAGTTACTGTCCACAGAATTCCCAGCCTCTGACCTGCTTTTGTAGCGACAATATTTATATGATTAGTCCAGTTAATTTTCTAATAAACCTCAGGATTGTTGATGGAGCATTCAACAATTGGCACTGCCATTGAATGTCAAGGGGAGATGGTTAGAGTCTCGTTGGAGATGGTCATTGCCTGGCACTTATGTGAAGAATATGATTTGCCACGTATCTGCCCAAGCCTGGATATTGTCCAGATCTTACTGCATGTGGACATAGACTCTTTCATCAGAGGATCACAAATGGCACTGCACACTGCAAATCATGAGCAAACATCCCCACCTTATGACTTAGATGTCATGTGCTTTTTGGGGAGATAGGAAACAGGAGCTTTGGGCACTTCTGTGCTGCTATAAACTACTCCACTCCATCCCCTTCGACAATGTTGAGATGTAAAGTTCCACTCATTACAGGTGACAACAGAAATTCTTTTTCCAGGCTATTCCAGGTTTTTGGTTCATGCCAGGCCACTTCTGGCTGATGTATCCTGCATCTCACCAGCAGCCCTCAGGGAATTTGGGGCTCTTCAAACTACCTGAGCTCCTGTGAGAGTTTGTAAGGCAAAAACCTCCTTTTGTTGGTTGTTTTTTTCAGCTATCCCTGTTCTAATGAAATTTTCTAAAAACAACTTCAGTTAACCCTCTGGCAGAGATTTGAATATTTTAATATGCACATTAACATTGGCGCAGATTTTACAGTAAAAATTAAGGTGAAGCTACCAAAGCTCACTATTATTAATGAATAAATCAGGGACCACCCAGTAGTGACTGTTGGAGCATTTAGATGCTGAAATCAGGAAGTCAGTGTCCAAGTTGCCCTGCTCCTCCAGATGCTTTGTAAAACTGGTATTGTGCTGATACCACCACTGAAACATATAGGGACCGATTTTACCAAGTCGGCACTAAGTGCCGGGTGTGGTCGTAAATCAGACCCGCGCCCGGCAGTCACGCTCCAGCGCCCCCATACGCCTTTTTTCAGCGCGGGTCCAGTGGGCGGGGCCTAGCGCATTTGCATCTGTCGGAGCAGCAAACTGCGCATGCGCAGTTCGAAGCCAGCGCGCCCGAGCGCAAAAGTCAAAGGCAGCGCAGACAGCACTGATGTGACGTCTCTTCCCTGAGGGGGGGGTGGGTGGGGGGGGGGAGGGGGGGGTAGGGGGGGGATCTGACATCTCTTCCCTGGGGGGGGGGGTGGGGGGGTGGGGGGGGGGATGTGACATCTCTTCCCTGAAGGGGGGGGGGGGGGGGAGTTGGGGGGGGGGGGTTAGGGGGGGATCTGACGTCTCTTCCCTGAGGGGGGGCTGGGGGGGGGATGTGATGTCTCTTCCCTGGGGGGGGTGGGGGAGGGGGGGCATGGGGGGGTGATCTGACATCTCTTCCCTGAGGGGGGGGATTGGGGGGGAGGGGGGGGGATTTGACGTCTCTTCCCGGGGGGGGTTGGGAAGGATGTGATGTCTCCGCCGCCCCCCAGGGGCAGCGATGTCACATCCCCCCCCTAGCACCCCCCCCCCCCCCCCCCCCCCCCTCAGGGAAGAGACATCACATCCCCCCCCTCCCTCCCCCCCCCCCTCAGAGAAGAGACGTCACGTCCCCCCCTTCAGGGAAGAGACGTCACATCCCTACCCCCCCCCCCTCAGGGAAGAGATGTCACATCCCCCTTACCCCCCCCCCCACCTCCAGAGTGAAGAGACGTCATCCTACATCAGGACCCCCAGATCAAGGCCAGGATCCAGTATCGCAAGATGCTTTCGACGGACACCAGCGATCAAGGTAGGTCCTGGCCCGGGGGTCCGATCCCAGGGGCGGGGGGTCTGCTGGCGGGGCCTGCGTCCCAGGGTGGTCCGATCAAAGAACAAAGAACAAAGAACAATACAGCACAGGAACAGGCCCTTCGGCCCTCCAAGCCCGCGCCGCTCCCTGGTCCAAACTAGACCATTCTTTGGTATCCCTCCATTTCCACTCCGTTCATATGGCTATCTAGATAAGTCTTAAACGTTCCCAGTGTGTCCGCCTCCACCACCTTGCCCGGCAGCGCATTCCAGGCCCCCACCACCCTCTGTGTAAAATATGTCCTTCTGATATCTGTGTTAAACCTCCCCCCCTTCACCTTGAACCTATGACCCCTCGTGAACGTCACCACCGACCTGGGGAAAGCTTCCCACCGTTCACCCTATCTATGCTTTTCATAATTTTATACACCTCTATTAAGTCTCCCCTCATCCTCCGTCTTTCCAGGGAGAACAACCCCAGTTTACCCAATCTCTCCTCATAACTAAGCCCCTCCATACCAGGCAACATCCTGGTAAACCTCCTCTGTACTCTCTCCAAAGCCTCCACGTCCTTCTGGTAGTGTGGCGACCAGAACTGGACGCAGTATTCCAAATGTGGCCGAACCAACGTTCTATACATCTGCAACATCAGACCCCAACTTTTATACTCTATGCCCCGTCCTATAAAGGCAAGCATGCCATATGCCTTCTTCACCACCTTCTCCACCTGTGACGTCACCTTCAAGGATCTGTGGACTTGCACGCCCAGGTCCCTCTGCGTATCTACACCCTTTATGGTTCTGCCATTTATCGTATAGCTCCTCCCTACATTATTTCTACCAAAATGCATCACTTCGCATTTATCAGGATTGAACTCCATCTGCCATTTCTTTGCCCAAATTTCCAGCCTATCTATATCCTTCTGTAGCTTCTGACAATGCTCCTCACTATCTGCAAGTCCTGCCAATTTTGTGTCGTTCGCAAACTTACTGATCACCCCAGTTACACCTTCTTCCAAATCATTTATATAAATCACAAACAGCAGAGGTCCCAATACAGTGCCCTGCGGAACATCACTATTCACAGGCCTCCAGCCGGAACAAGACCCTTCCACTACCACCCTCTGTCTTCTGTGACCAAGCCAGTTCTCCAGCCATCTAGCCACCTCCCACTTTATCCCATGAGATCCAACCTTTTTCACCAGCCTACCATGAGGGACTTTGTCAAACGCTTTACGAAAGTCCATATAGACGATATCCACGGCCCTTCCCTCATCAACGATTCTGGTCACTTCTTCAAAAAACTCCACCAGGTTAGTGAAGCAAGACCTCCCTCTCACAAAACCATGCTGACTATCGTTAATGAGTTTATTCCTTTCTAAATGCGCAAAGATCCTATCTCTAAGAGTCTTCTCCAACAACTTCCCCACCACGGACGTCAAGCTCACCGACCTATAATTACCCGGGTTATCCTTCCTACCCTTCTTAAATAACGGGACCACATTAGCTATCCTCCAATCCTCTGGGACCTCACCTGTGTCCAGTGATGAGACAAAGATTTGCGTCAGAGGCCCAGCGATTTCATCGCTCGTCTCCCTGAGCAGCCTTGGATAGATTCCATCAGGCCCTGGGGATTTGTCAGTCTTTATATTCTCTAACAAACCTAACACTTCCTCCCTTGTAATGGAGATTTTCTCCAACGGTTCAACACTCCCCTCCGAGACACTCCCAGTCAACACATCCCTCTCCTTTGTGAATACCGATGCAAAGTATTCATTTAGGATCTCCCCTACTTCTTTGGGCTCCAAGCATAATTCCCCGCTTTTGTCCCTGAGAGGTCCGATTTTTTCCCTGACAACCCTTTTGTTCCTAACGTATGAATAAAATGCCTTGGGATTCTCCTTAATCCTGTCTGCCAAGAACATTTCGTGACCCCTTTTTGCCCTTCTAATTCCTCATTTGAGTTCTTTCCTATGATCGGGGGGGTTGGGGGGGGGGGGGGGGGGGTGGCCGGGGTGGCGGGGGGGGGGGGGGGGGGTGGGCTGCCGGGGTGGTTCGTGGGGGTGGTCCGCAAAGGGTGGTCGGGGGCTATTCGGCAGTTCAGTTGCTGAGTTGAAGCCCTATCGGACTTGAATTCAGCAACATGGTAAATGCGCGGGCGCCGATCGGATCGGAGCCTCGTAAAGTGGGAATCCTTGGGTAAGTTGGGCGCGGGCTTCATTATGCCGATTTAAATGCATGCAAATGCATTTAAATCGGCCCGCTGGCCGATTCGGGTGCACGCCGGATCGGCGCCCAGATCGGCCGTTGGAAAAGGCGCGATTGGCCTTGGGTCAGGTCTGGACCGCGTTTTAGGCCCGACGCCCAACTTTACCATGATTTCGCACCCGAAAACGG
Source organism: Mustelus asterias (assembly GCF_964213995.1). Classification (NCBI taxonomy): domain Eukaryota; kingdom Metazoa; phylum Chordata; class Chondrichthyes; order Carcharhiniformes; family Triakidae; genus Mustelus; species Mustelus asterias. Next base: position 103,584,632 of record NC_135801.1, on the reverse strand, counting down.
GCGCGAAATTTTGGTAAAATTGGGCCCATAGATTCGCACGAAGTTACTGTATTTCACTTGCAGCGAGTTTCATGTCCCTGATCTACGTTCAACCCTGAAAAGTACAGGAAATTATGATCTTGTAGACCAAAGTTATTCCAGTGAATCAAACTGTTATGTATGTTAGGGCATGCTCCTTTAAGAGAGCAGGTCAAGTGATCAAGGACTTGTGGTGAACCATCGTTGGTTACCACTGTGGGGTTATTCTAATGATGTTGTTGGGCTAGGGTGTTCACACTGTGGGATTAATATACCTGTGGTGGTTGCTGTTGTGGCACATCCCAGTCGGGCCCCGCCTCCTGGGAGAGGTATAAGACCCTCTGCTCGGGCGGGACCCCTCCAGTCTGGAATGGTGTACTCGTGTTTAAATAGTTCCATTGTTAGACAATAAAAGCCTTCAATTACTGAAGTCTTGTGTCTCGTGCTCGATTGTCGCGCATCAATTTTATTGTCTAACACGAAACTCTCGACAGAAAGGAGAGTATGGAACAAATGCTAAAGCCAGAGCGTCTGATGCTGGATCCACGTGCGGTCGGCGCCTCTAACACCTTCGACCACTGGCTGAAGTGTTTCGAGGACTACCTGGCAGCCTCTGCAGCAGTCACCACGGATAACGACAGACTCCAGGTCCTCCATGCGAGGGTAAGCGACACTGTCTACCTCGCGATTCGTGCGGCCACCACTTACCCGAGGGCCCTCGAGCTTTTGAAAAAGCGATACACGAGACCTCCCAACGAGATCCACGCTCGTTACCTCCTCGCTACACGACGTCGGCAGTCGGGCGAAACCATGGAGGATTACGCCAATGAGCTCTTGCAGCTTGCCAGGGGCTGCGACTGCAAAGCTGTGTCGGCTGAGCAGTACATGTACGACCTCGCCCGAGATGCGTTTGTGGCAGGGGTAGGGTCTTCGTACATCCGGCTCAAGCTGTTGGAGAAGGGGAATCTCAACCTGACCCAAGCTATGGAGATGGCTGAAATGCTGGAGGCGGCGTCGAAGAGCTTGGCCCTGTATCCGGAGGACCACGTGGAGACAACGTGGCAGGAGCAGTCACAAATCCCTCCTCGCCCCACGGGCTCGCGCTCCCATATCGACCCGACGACGGCGGCAGCCCCAGGCGGCCCGCGGTGCTATTTCTGCGGAGGAGCCAAGCATCCACGGCAACAGTGTCCTGCTAAAGCGGTGGTCTGTAATCAATGCGGTAAAAAGGGGCACTACGCGAAAGTCTGCAGATCGAAGCCCAAGAACGGCAGTGCAGCCTGTGACCCTCCAGAACGGAGATCATCTCCATCGACGTCGCAGTACCCACGAGGTCCGTCCACGTGCGAGCCCAGGACGACGCCATTGTGGCTGGCGGAGTTGGAGTCGGATGACCACCAGGGGTCGCTACGCTTGGCGCCCTCAACCATGTGCGATTCATGGGGGCGGCCATCTTGGTCGACGACGACCAGGAGCGACCAGCAGGGGTCCTCAGCATCAACCTCGGCTGCCTGCAGTGACGTCCAAGGGCCAACGGTGGTGTCGATCACCCTGGACCAGGCTAAGCACCACAGGCTTGACTGTTCAATGATGAACATTAAGGTAAGTGGTCGTACTGTTTATTGTCTGTTTGACAGCGGGAGCATAGAACATAGAACATAGAACATTACAGCGCAGAACAGGCCCTTCGGCCCACGATGTTGCACCGACCAGTTAAAACAAAACTGTGACCCTCCAACCTAAACCAATTTCTTTTCGTCCATGAACCTATCTACGGATCTCTTAAACGCCCCCAAACTAGGCGCATTTACAACTGATGCTGGCAGGGCATTCCAATCCCTCACCACCCTCTGGGTAAAGAACCTACCCCTGACATCGGTTCTATAACTACCCCCCCTCAATTTAAAGCCATGCCCCCTCGTGCTGGATTTCTCCATCAGAGGAAAAAGGCTATCACTATCCACCCTATCTAAACCTCTAATCATCTTATATGTTTCAATAAGATCCCCTCTTAGCCGCCGCCTTTCCAGCGAAAACAATCCCAAATCCCTCAGCCTCTCCTCATAGGATTTCCCCTCCATACCAGGCAACATCCTGGTAAACCTCCTCTGCACCCTCTCCAAAGCCTCCACATCCTTCCTGTAATGTGGGGACCAGAACTGCACACAGTACTCCAAGTGCGGCCGCACCAGAGTTGTGTACAGTTGCAACATAACGCTACGACTCCTAAATTCAATCCCCCTACCAATAAACGCCAAGACACCATATGCCTTCTTAACAACCTTATCTACTTGATTCCCAACTTTCAGGGATCTATGCACACATACACCTAGATCCCTCTGCTCCTCCACACTATTCAAAGTCCTCCCGTTAGCCCTATACTCAACACATCTGTTATTCCTACCAAAGTGAATTACCTCACACTTCTCCGCATTAAACTCCATCCGCCACCTCTCGGCCCAACTTTGCAACCTGTCTAAGTCTTCCTGCAAACTACGACACCCTTCCTCACTGTCTACCACACCACCGACTTTGGTGTCATCAGCAAATTTGCTAATCCACCCAACTATACCCTCATCCAGATCATTAATAAATATTACAAACAGCAGTGGCCCCAAAACAGATCCCTGAGGTACACCACTTGTAACCGCACTCCATGATGAATATTTACTATCAACCACCACCCTCTGTTTCCTATCCGCTAGCCAATTCCTGATCCAATTTCCTAGATCACCCCCAATCCCATACATCTGCATTTTCTGCAGAAGCCTACCATGGTGAACCTTATCAAACGCCTTACTAAAATCCATATATACCACGTCCACTGCCTTGCCCCCATCCACCTCCTTGGTCACTTTCTCAAAAAACTCAATAAGGTTAGTAAGGCACGACCTACCTGCCACAAAACCATGCTGACTATCACCTATCAATTCATTACTCTCCAAATAACTATAAATCCTATCCCTTATAATTTTTTCCAACATCTTGCCGACAACAGAAGTGAGACTCACCGGTCTATAATTCCCGGGGAAGTCTCTGTTCCCCTTCTTAAACAATGGGACAACATTCGCTAACCTCCAATCTTCTGGTACTATACCAGAGGCCAACGACGACCTGAAGATCAGAGCCAGAGGCTCTGCAATCACTTCTCTTGCCTCCCAGAGAATCCTTGGATAAATCCCATCCGGACCAGGGGATTTATCTATTTTCAGACCCTCCAGAATATCCTGCACATCCTCCTTATCAACTGTAATACTGTCTATTCTACGCCCCTGCAACCCAGTGTCCTCCTCAGCTATATTCATGTCCCCTTGCGCGAACACCGAAGAGAAATATTGGTTCAATGCTTCACCAATCTCCTCCGGTTCCACACATAACTTCCCTCTGCCATCTATAACTGGCCCTAAACTTGCCCTAACCAACCTTCTGTTCTTGACATACCTATAGAACGCCTTAGGATTCTCTTTAACCCTATCCGCCAAAGTCTTCTCATGTCCCCTTTTAGCCTTCTAAGCTCGCTCTTCAACTCCCTCTTAGCCAATCTAAAGCTTTCTAGTGCACTACCCGAGTGCTCACGTCTCATCCGAACATAAGCCTCCTTTTTCTTTTTAACCAACAAAGAAACTTTTTTGGTGCACCACGGTTCCCTAGCCCTACCAATTCCTCCTTGCCTGACAGGGACATACCTATCACAGACTCGCAGTAGCTGCTCCTTGAAAAAACTCCACATGTCGGACGTTCCCAGTCCCTGTAATCTCCTAGTCCAACCTATGTTTCCTAATTCTCTCCTAATAGCCTCATAATTACCCTTCCCCCAGCTAAAACCACTGGCCCGAGGTTCATGCCTATCCCTTTCCATCACTAAGGTGAACGTAACCGAATTGTGGTCACTATCACCAAAATGCACACCAACTTCCAAGTCTAGCACCTGGTCTGGCTCATTTCCCAGCACCAGATCCAATATAGCCTCACCTCTAGTTGGCCTGTCTACATACTGAGTCAAAAAACCTTCCTGCACGCTTTGAACAAAAACTGACCCCTCTAACGAGCTAGAGCTATAACAATTCCAGTCAATATTAGTCAAGTTAAAATCCCCCATAACAATTGCCCTATTACTTTCACTCCTAAGCAGGATTGACTCCGCAATCCTTTCCTCAACCTCTCTAGAACTTTTAGGAGGTCTATAAAAGACTCCCAACAGGGTGACCTCTCCTCTCCTATTTCTAATCTCCGCCCATACTACCTCAACAGATAAGTCCTCATCAAACCTCCTCTCTGACACTGTGATACAATCTCTGACCAATAATGCTACCCCTCCCCCTCTTCTACCTCCTTCCCTACTTCGACTAAAACATTTGAACCCCGGGACCTGCAGCATCCATTCCTGCCCCTGCTCTATCCATGTCTCTGAAATAGCCACAACATCGAAGTCCCAGGTACTGATCCACGCTGCAAGTTCACCCACTTTATTGCGAATACTCCTGGCATTGAAGTATACACATTTCAAACCCTGCTCCACCCCACCTCTGCAATGCCGTGCATTGCAGTCCCCATCCATGCATCCCTCACTTTCAGCCCCACTACTCAGGATCCCTCCCCCCCCCCGAATCAGTTTAAACCTCCCTGCATGGCCTTAGCAAATTTACCCCCCAGGATATTGGTCCCCTTCTGATTAAGGTGTAGACCATTCTTCTCATAGAGGTCACACCTTCCCCAGTACGAGCCCCAATTGCTTAAGTACCTGAACCCCTCCCTCCTGCACCATCCCCTCAGCCATGAATTCAAACCTTCCCTCTCCCTATTCCTCTCTAAACTATCCCGTGGTACAGGCAAGAGTCCAGAGATAACCACTCTGTCAGTCTTGGCCTTTAGTTTCCACCCCAACTCCATAAATCCCTGCCTAATATCCCCTTCCCCTATCCTCCCTATGTCGTGTGTCCCCACATGTACAATAACTTGTGGTTTATCTCCCTCCCCCCTAAGAGTCCTGAATACCCTGTCAGACACATCCCGGACCCCAGCCCCTGGTAGGCAACACACCAACCCTGAGTCCCTACCTTTAGTTCCGACCCTCCTATCTGTCCCCTTATAATAAAGCACTGAGAGCTTTATTCACCCTGACACTGCAAAGAGGTGTGGACTCCGGGTTCTACCTGCCAAACAGACAATTTCTATGGCATCACGGTCCCGGTCTGTACCGATCCAAGGACGTTGTGTGGTAACTCTTAAAGTGCAGGGCACAATTTACGAGCGATACAGGCTCCTTGTGTTGCCGCATCTTTGCGCGCCAATTTTCCTCGGACTAAACTTTATGGTCCAGATGAAGAGTGTGATCCTACAGTACGGTGGGCCACTCCCTTCGCTGACAGTAGGGGATCAGCCGCAGCCTCTAAATTGTCCAAAGCGCCCCGCATGCAATCTTTCCACACTAAAGATCACCACACCCTCTTTATTTAAGAATCTGGTACCAGGCTGCAAGCCAATCGCTACTAAAAGTAGGCGTTACAGTGCTGAAGATCGGATCTTCATCAGATCTGAGGTTCAGCGGCTCCTCAAAGAAGGGATCATACAGCCCAGCGTTAGTCCGTGGAGAGCACAGGTCGTGGTGGTTAAGAGCGGGAACAAACCCCGGATGGTCATCGACTACAGCCAGACCATTAATCGATATACGCAGCTGGATGCGTATCCTCTCCCGCGCATATCTGATATGGTCAATCAGATTGCGCAGTACCGGGTGTTCTCCACCATAGACCTTAAGTCCGCCTACCACCAACTCCCCATCCGCCCAGAGGACCGACATTACACGGCTTTTGAGGCGGATGGTCGTCTGTATCAGTTTCTTAGGGTTCCATTTGGTGTCACCAATGGGGTCTCGGTCTTCCAGCGTGCTATGGACCGAATGGTGGACCAGAACGGGCTGCGGGCTACCTTCCCGTACCTGGATAATGTCACCATCTGCGGCCATGATCAGCAGGACCATGACACAAATCTCCAGAACCTTTTGCGCACTGCATCTCGCCTGAATCTGACCTACAACAGGGAGAAGTGTGTATTCCGTACGCGCCGGTTAGCCATCCTGGGATACGTAGTGGAAAACGGGGTCATTGGCCCCGATCCCGACCGTATGCGCCCCCTTGCTGAACTTCCTTTGCCCGCTAGCGCAAAAGCACTGAGGAGATGCCTAGGCTTCTTCTCCTATTATGCGCAGTGGGTCCCCAACTACGCGGACAAAGCCCGTCCGCTTATTAAGTCCACGACTTTTCCACTCACGCCAGAGGCCCAATTGGCCTTCAAGGCATTGAAAAGCGACATTGCGAAAGCCACGATGCACGCGGTGGATGAATCCATCCCTTTTCAGGTGGAAAGTGATGCATCGGATTTCGCCCTGGCCGCCACACTAAACCAGGCAGGCAGGCCCGTCGCGTTTTTTTCCCGCACCCTTCAAGGTCCCGAAATTCGGCATTCAGCGGTGGAAAAGGAGGCCCAGGCTATTGTGGAAGCCGTCAGACACTGGCGCCATTACCTGGCGGGGAAGCGGTTCACCCTGATCACGGACCAGCGGTCCGTGGCGTTTATGTTCAATAATACGCAGAGGGGCAAGATCAAGAATGACAAGATCTTGCGGTGGAGAATTGAGCTCTCCACCTATAATTACGATATTATGTATCGTCCAGGGAAACTCAATGAGCCCTCGGATGCCCTCTCGCGCGGAACATGAGCTACTATGCAGGAGGACCGCTTGAACGCCCTCCATAATGACCTGTGCCATCCTGGGGTCACTCGGCTCTACCACTTCATCAAAGCCCGCAACCTGCCCTACTCGGTGGAGGATGTCAGGTCAGTAACAAGGAGCTGTCGGATTTGCGCGGAATGCAAACCGCACTTTTACCGACCTGACCGGGCACATTTGGTCAAGGCCACTCGTAACTTCGAGAGGCTGAGTGTGGATTTTAAGGGCCCCCTTCCCTCAACAGACCGGAACGTGTACTTTCTTATCATCATAGACGAGTACTCCCGGTTCCCGTTTGTTGTCCCCTGTGCGGACACGTCGACTGCCACGGTGATCAAGGCATTCCGTGATCTTTTTACCCTGTTCGGGTACCCTTGCTATATACATAGCGACAGGGGCTCGTCGTTCATGAGTAACGACTTGAGGCAATTCCTGCTCTCATACGGGATTGCCTCTAGTAGAACCACGAGTTACAACCCTAGGGGCAACGGACAGGTGGAGAGAGAGAATGCTACAGTCTGGAAGGCTGTCCTATTGGCGCTGAAGTCCAAAGGCCTTCCAGTCTCCCATTGGCAGGAGGTCCTCCCAAATGCACTTCACTCCATTCGCTCCCTCCTGTGTACGGCAACCAATGCTACTCCCCACGAGAGGATGTTCTCATTCCCTCGGAAGTCGTCCTCGGGGATATCTTTACCAGCCTGGTTGACGTACCCAGGACCCGTCCTTCTGCGGCGACATGTAAGGGCCCGCAAGTCCGACCCCTTGGTCGAACGGGTCCACCTCCTCCACGCCAACCCTCAGTATGCCTATGTGGCATATCCTGACGGGCGAGAGGACACAGTCTCGATCCGAGACCTGGCGCCCGCAGGGGACGTAGTAACTCCTGTCGCTCCCATACCCCCAGTCACGAATCCCCTATCTCTTATTTCTCCCCCGGACGTGGCGCGGTCAGCACCGGGACCAGTGCATAACAGTTATATTCCACTGTACAGCTTGCCTGAGACTCGGAGATCGGCGCCATCGCAGAATGTACCGGGATCCCCTGCACTACCGCTTCATCAGGGTCAACCGGCCTGTGAGTCCTCGAGGGGACAGCCGGACTCTGTTTTGGAGAGAACGCCACCGCAAGCACCTGCTCCGGTGTCACAGCTGGCATTGAGGAGGTCACAACGACGGTGCGGTCCTCCAGACCGTCTGGACTTGTAGATTTTTTTTTGTGTATATATAGTCTGTTTTCGCACCCCGCCGGCCTTTGTTCTCAAAGGAGGGGTGAATGTGGTGAACCATCGTTGGTTCCCACTGTGGGGTTGTTCTAATGATGTTGTTGGGCTAGGGTGTTCACACTGTGGGGTTGTCATAATGTTGTTGTTGGGCTAGGGTGTTTACACTGTGGGATTAATATACCTGTGGTGGTTGCTGTTGTGGCACATCCCAGTCGGGCCCCGCCCCCTGGGAGAGGTATAAGACCCTCTGCTCGGGCGGGACCCCTCCAGTCTGGAATGGTGTACTCGTGTTTAAATAGTTCCATTGTTAGACAATAAAAGCCTTTGATTACAGAAGCCTTGTGTCTCGTGCTCGATTGTCGTGCATCAGGACTCAAGCTCCACCCTGTGTGGAGCTACCTTAGCCAGTCTTGTGCTGACTGTGCTAGGATACAGACGTGTTAATGAACAATTTCAGTTAGTTTACTACCACTGACTTCGTGGTCTTTCGTTAGTCTCTCCATCGGACTTCAAGCTTAATACAATCGTTCGAGATATATAACAATTTAATAACCAATCTTGTGATACAATGCCCACAGCAGAGAATTCACGCTAAAGTTGCAATACAATAACTCACTAGTTGCCCTAAAAATGATACAATGCAACACAATCATCCCTGAGAGGTCACCAGACATTGATTGTAGTCTTCAGGGGGGGTGACCAAGCTACCACTAGCTTTACTCAGCTGGAGCAGCAAATCTCAGGGAGTGCTGTCCTTTTGTACCATGTGCTCAAGTCAAAAATTGAACTGTCACGTGTTGGTCCAGGATGATGCAACATCTGTTGCTATTTCTTATCTGGGGTAGTCAGTTCCATTGAAATCCACTCTTGGAAATAACTGTATCCAATCCCTTTTCTTTGGAGTCAGACGTCTGAGCTATGATATTGCGGTCTCGCTCTGATCAAATTGTCTGTGTCTCATCCTCCATGTCAAAACAAAGTCATTCTTGGACCTTGAAGTTAAACAGTCAGCTCATTCTGCAAGATGTTGTACCTGAGCTGCCTTTATTCCCTTATCAGTTCAGCCTTAAAAAGTTGTCTCCTCGAGCACATTGGCTAGAATGGTCAACTTTACATGTTCTGTTTAAATTTTGCTTTGATTGACAGCCTGCTAGATAGCCACTAAACATGCCAGATAAAGTGAGGGATTATTCCTTCAAATATTAATACATTTCTCCCAACTTAATATGTCTTAACTACTGGCACGAAGGATTAACTTTTACAAGTTTGATTTGTTTTGATTTGATTTATTATTGTCACATGTATTAGTATACAATGAAAGTATTGTTTCTTGCGTGCTATACAGACAAAGTACACCATACATAAGGAAGGAAAGGAAAGATTCCAGAATGTACTGTTACAGCCATAGCTAGGGTATAGAGAAAGATCAACTTAATGCGAGGTAGATCCATTCAAAAGTCTGACAGCAGCAGGGAAGAAGCTGTTCTTGAGTTGGTTGGTACGTGATCTCAGACATTTGTATCTTTTTCCCGATGGAAGAAGATGGAAGAGAGAATGTCCGGGGTGTGTGGGATCCTTATGTTGGCTGCTTTTCCGAGGCAAGTGTAGACATGTCAATGGATGGGAGGCTGGTTTGAGTGATGGACTGGGCTTCATTCACGACCCTTTGTAATTTCTTGTGGTCTTGGACAGAGCAGGCGCCATACTAAGCTGTGATACAACCAGACAGAATGCTTTCTATGGTGCATCTGTAGAAGTTGGTGAGAGTTGTAGCTGACATACCAAATTTCTTTAGTCTCCTGAGAAAGTAGAGGCATTGGTGGGCTTTCTTAACTATAGTGTTGGCATGGAGGGACCAGAACCAGGTTGTTGGTGATCTGGACACCTAAAAACCTGAAGCTCTCAACCATTTCCACTTCATCCCCGTTGATGTATTCAGGGGCATGTCCTTTATTACATTTTCTGAAGTCAATGACTATTTCCTTCATTTTGCTGACATTGAGGGAGAGATTATTGTCGTCGCACCAGTTCACCAGATTCTCTATCCACTTCCTGTACTGTGTCTTGTCATTGTTTGAGATCCGACTCACAATGGTGGTATCACCAGCAAACTTGAAAATCAAGTTGGAGGGGAATTTGGCCACAGTCAGAGGTGTATAAGGAGTATAGCAAGGGCTGAGGACACAGCCTTGTGGGGCACCGGTGTTGAGGATGATCATGGAGGAGGTGTTGTTGCCTATCCTTACTGATTGTGGTTTGTGGTTTAGGTTGGAGACTCACTCCTTCAGATTGTAATTATTGTTGGATATTTTTTTAAAAATAAAAAATGAATAAGATAAATAGCTTGTCAGGAGACCAATTAAAATGCTTTAAAAAAAACAATTAAATACCGTTTGATCCCACAGTTTTGGATTTCACAGTCAGGACTGTGACCAGGACTGAGGTGAGTGAGCAGTGGGAAGAGCTTATTTGGTGTAAATGAAAAGTTGGGAAAGCTTTGATTATTTGCATTGAAGCGTTCCACCTATTTAGAGAGTGCTGTTCAAACCACTTTGTCTTTCAAAGAGAGTGTTACCGTTCCTTGGCAGGTGATTGCCAATATCTTGGAAGTCACTTCACCTATCTAGCACTCCATCCACCTTCAAATGCACCTTCTTATAGCCAGCCTTCAGGACAGCTCATGCAGCTTCATCTTGCACCTCTGCTGCTCCTTCAAAGGGCCAGCACAGACATGATGGGCTGAATGGCTCCCTTCTGTACTGCAACCATTCTATAGTTTTATGATTGAATGAGCATGAGAGTTAGCTTGTGTGGTTTGGAGGGAAGTACACTGTTTATGGAGGGTGACTGTAAAGCATGAATGTAAGTGGCCAAAAGGACGATGGTGGCTGTGAGTGATGGCTGTACAGCTGAGAATATGATGTGCCTGAAGAGAAAGGAAAGAGTGGAACTACATGGTTTGTTGCTCTGAGGAATGTTGTTCAGAAGGATGCTGGGAAAATCAGAGTGTCGGGCTGGAATTTTCCAGTTGTTCACGCCAGCGGGATCTTCTGGTCCCACCGAAGCCACCCCCCCGCTGCAGGTTTCCCAGCAAAGTGGGGTGCAGTTAGTGGGAAGTCCCAGAAGATCCTGCCAATGGCGAATGGTCTGCCACCTCCCACTGCCAGAAACATGCCACAAATCCTGGGTCTTGGCACCTTTCCTGGCCCCTTCATCCTCTTTGTCCACTCCCTCTAGTTTGGAGCAAGCACATGTCTGCTGCTGAAATCTTTGGCCACTTCCATCCATTCCAGCTTGGTGGGAGAGACTGTCCTTTTTTCCCTTCTCCCTCGGAAAGGCCACATCATTGCAACTCCTTTGATCCCTCCAGGTATGAGTGAGAGACCCGGGAGCAGCTTTCCCAGGTCTACTCTCCCTCTGTGTTTGTTGCAGCTTTAAACAAATCCATGTGATGGTGATCTATTGTGGGTGGCATGGTGGCATAGTGGTTAGCATTGCAGCCTCACAGCGCCAGGGACCCGGGTTCAATTCCAACCTTGGGTGACTGTCTGGAGTGACTGTGTGGAGTTTGCATGTTCTCCCCATGTCTGCATAGGTTTTCCCCGGATGCTCTGGTTTCCTTCCACAGTCTAAAGATGCGCAGGTTAGGTGGATTGACCATGCTAAATTGCCCCTTAGTGCCCCATGATGTATAGTTTAGAGTATTAGCGGGCTAAATAATTGGAGTTACGGAGATATGACCTGGGTGGGATGCCCTGTCAGAGAATCACTGCAGATTTGATGGGCTGAATGGCCTCCTTCTGCACTGTTGGGTTCTGAATGTAACCCATGCTGTGGTGCCTTGAATTAGAAATTCTTCCCTTGACAGATTGGATGCATCCTTCTGCCAATCTTTCCTGATTGGTTGAGGAAGTGAGGGGAAGAATGTTAACGACGGTGGAACTTTGGCAAATAAGTCAAATGAGTCTCTGACCTGCAAATGGTGGCATCGTTCCTACAGAGATTAAATCCAGAAAATATAGCCCCATCCACCTTTCTTTCCCTCACTTATTTTGTTTTCTGTTGAATTCTCAATTCTAACAGTCACTTCCTTGTTGAGGCTCTGCACTGCGTACGAGCTGTTCTCCAGTCTGATTGGTTTCAGAGATACACAGTTGTCTGCCCTGTTCACTGGGATCTCAGAACCCCATTAAACAGCACTGCACGTTTTCAGTACTTGGCTGACTGGAACTTTCAGTATGAAAGTCTATGAACACGTTATGCTGAAGTGTAATTATTATGAATGACTGGCGCCATTTGTTCACTGCTTACGGCAAAATCCAACCCATATGCGCAACTAGAAGAGAAACATCATTGAAATGTAAAAACAAAAAATGATGAGATGACTTTTCATAGAAATACTAAAATAACTTAAAAGGAAGACAGTAGTAAAAATGTTCTAAGAAACTGTTTCCGGGCTCTTGCTCATTTTAGAAGCAGAAAGAAAAACTCACTGTGATCCAGTTCCAAGCAGACAGAATATCAGCCTTGGCGTCTCTTAAAAGCATTTTAATTCAAAAATGAAGCTAATTACCAGCAACATGACTTTGGGCCAATCTAAAAGGCCCACCAGGACACTGGAACGAATGGTGCAGAGATGTCTGTATGGATTCGAGCCAGAATTTCTGGTCCTCAGTGGCTGCTCAGCTCCTGCGCCGATGGAAAATGTATCTCGCTACTTCCTGAAATCTTATTTACCTTCTGTGCTAGGAACCATTACAGAAATAACATAGCATTTGGAATGGTTTCCCATTGTCATTTTGTACATGTAATGGCCTCTCTTAATGACTTTATTTGATTAAATAAAAAGGATCATCTACATCATTTGATTTATGTTATTTTGTTAATGGAAATGTTGGCTGTGGAAGGAAATTAGTGATTTCAATGTTGCGTTTGGTTTATTTTTGGAGCGAATGTTATTAATATTTCTATTGCCAATTATAAAATCCTGTGGAATAATAGTTGTACCAGCTGTCGATAGCCTCTTAATTGCTCATAAATCCATTTATTTTACTGCACCATGTATTTGACAAATTAAATAACTGAGGTCTTATCAATAAAAATTCACAACGTTGCTATTTGTTGCAAACTGATGATCGGTAAGGGTATATTTTCATTCAGTTACTGAACTTTGGTGTAAAACAAGCTGTTAGGTTGGTTTAAAAAGAACAATCATCCACATCCTGGCTCATATGAAAATGAATAAGAATAATAAGAAGCGCTGAACAGCAGAAATGCTTCGTTTGATACTATACTTTGCGAGCTTAAAACTTCTAACTCAATTATTGTCATATACAGATTGAAAATGTGCTCATGCTGGTTAGATACATTGGCCGTGCTATATTCTCCAAACAGGCGCCGGAGTGTGGTGACTAGGGGATTTTCACAATAATTTCATTGCAGTGTTAATGTAAGCCTACTTGTGACACTAATAAATAAACTTTAAAATTTTTATATAAGCAGAATCTCATCTTCTTCTGCCAATTAAAGCATGTACAGGACAATAAGACACATTGTGAATCATGGAAGCAGGAATGAGACTTTCATCTATATTTCAACAGTCTTGCACTTTTACGAAACAGGCTTGGTCGCATATTGATAATGTGGACCAGACCCCCACTCAAAGGTCTCTCCTGTGGAGATGTGAGTTCAAATTCCATCATAGAACATAGAACATAGAACAGTACAGCACAGAACAGGCCCTTCGGCCCACGATGTTGTGCCGACCTTCATCTGAAACCAAGATCAAGCTATCCCACTCCCTACCATCCTGGTGTGCTCCATGTGCCTATCCAATAACCGCTTAAATGTTCCTAAAGTGTCTGACTCCACTATCACTGCAGGCAGTCCATTCCACACCCCAACCACTCTCTGCGTGAAGAACCTACCTCTGATATCCTTCCTATATCTCCCACCATGAACCCTATAGTTATGCCCCCTTGTAATAGCTCCATCCACCCGAGGAAATAGTCTTTGAACGTTCACTCGATCTATCCCCTTCATCATTTTATAAACCTCTATTAAGTCTCCCCTCAATCTCCTCCGCTCCAGAGAGAACAGCCCCAGCTCCCTCAACCTTTCCTCATAAGACCGACACTCCAAACCAGGCAGCATCCTGGTAAATCTCCTCTGCACTCTTTCCAGCGCTTCCACATCCTTCTTATAGTGAGGTGACCAGAACTGCACGCAATATTCCAAATGTGGTCTCACCAAGGTCCTGCATCATCATCATCAAGGTCATGACAGCTGGTGGAATTTAAATTCAGTTAATTCATCTGGAATAAAATGTTAGTCTCATTAATAATTATTAAGAAGCTACCAGATTGTCATAAAAATCCATCTGGTTCACTCATGCCCTTTAGGGAAACAAATCTGTTTTCTTTACCCGCTCTGGCCTACATATGACTGCAGACCCACAGCAATGTGATTCACCCCCTGAAATGGCCCAGCAAGCCACATAGTTCAAGGGATTAAACGAGAGATAAATGCTGGTCTTGTGAGCAATACCAACATCCCGAGAATGAATTGTAAAAGAATAGGAAAGAATTTGAAAAAAATGAGGACCCACACCTTAGAATTCTAGATGTAAATACTTGCACATTGAACTTTTTAACATTAGCAACAGGGTTGTTAGACAAGCTACTAATGTTGAATAACTGTACAATAACAATTTACAGCAATGTAGGGATGTCCCAGTATTCATTACAGTTCAGGATTGGAACTCAGCGAATAGGAGAAGGGAAAGAGGAGATATGGGCAAAGATGCATTCAAGGAGGTAATTTAATGGAGATTTGGAAAGTAGGAACAGATAGAACAGTTGTTTGGGGAGAGATTCTTAGTGCATCAGAAGAAGTTAGCTGAAGACCCTGGCAAGTATGATGGAATCAAAGGAGGAGAAAGGATTGATGAGAAGATGATGCAGGCATTAACATATAACTAGAGGAGGCTGTAGAGGTGGGAAAGAAGGAAACTGTGGAAGGATTTTTCAATAAAGCCGAGACTCTGAGTTGATGCCTGTAGGAACAGGAACTACTGGGAGTTGACAAGGACAAAGGTGACAGGTGAATGGGATATTGTGTGAGATAAGATGTGAGCAGTGGAATTTTGGGTTTTTTAATGGAGGGTGTATTTCAAAATGCTACCGAGGAGGATGTTGATAAAGTGTGAAAGAGTTGGACGCGGATGACAGTGGAAATTGGGAGAGTCAGGAAGTGATTTTTATTGGAGGTGGAAGTAAATAGTTTTGCTGATGTTCTGTGTGTGAAGCTCAATTTAGTGTCGAGCAAGAGGGAGCATATTGAAGGTTTAAACTTCAGCAAATATCCAGAAAAGTTTTTCTGCACCATGCCAAGCAGGATGGCTTAGGTCTTATTAATGTTGAACAGCAGAAAGCACTTGTAACTTGATGTTGGATAGGCTGGCTGATTGCTCAGTAGCAGTCATGTAACTAACAGTGATGGTGTAAAGGTATCATTGCAAGACAAAAAAAAAGCTGAAATCTCATGCTTGTGGATAACATCACCTAGAGACGAGATGTAGAGGAGGACAAAGCAGGAGCCAAAAATATTTCCTTCAAGCTTGATAGAAATGAATGTGAGGTCAAAGGGGGAGAACCATTTGAAGATGATAATATGGTTCTTGTTGAACAGATTCGTGGAACTATGTAAAGGAAGCACATGGAGGTAGATAACAAAGACGAGTGTTACAATCTTGGTAGAGACATTATTTATTCAAAAAAGTAGAAGAAAGTCAAAATCCCAATTATTTACTAAAATAATGAAGCCACAAAATTCCACAGTTTAAAACAGAAGAATTTTACTCTATAAGAGTCAAACATGGCATTGACTAAATACTATCTAAGATGACCACTCATACTGTAAATCCCAGAATCAGCATATGAGACATGAACTAAGAAGCAAATTGCGATCAATTCTAAAGTATAAATTACACATAAATTACACTGGTGGATACAACTAAGACAAATCTTATGAATTGGATCAGCAGTCTCACAGTATATAGGTTAGCTAACTGAGTCAGAAAGTCCTTCAAAGATCTGTCTTCCTTGCAAAGAATTTCAACTCCCTTTTTTCTGAGAAATTAGCTTTATCCCGAGCTGACAGCAGCATATAAGCAACCCGTGTTCCACAGGCAAGGCCTTCAACAAAACTGAATCACATCTAGATTGCAATCCTCAGCTCAGTCCGGATGGTGTAGATCCACTAATATTATTTTCAAATAAGAGAAACATCTGCAGAAACTGTATATGTGCTTAATCTCAACTTCTGGATCTGGCCTGCCTTCTTCAGCATGAGTATTCTACGTCAGTGGACTCATCAGCTGCTATTGCGTGGATGTCTCTGTGTCCCTTTCCTGTGTCTCCACCAGTTTCAGTCTTCCCACAAGTTTTGGTTTCAGTTTTGGTTTCCTTAGAAATTGAGATGGCCAACTTTCTTTATCTGTTTTATTCAGTTTCTCCTTTCAGTTTCGCTTTTATGAAGGGACTGCCTCAAAGAACATAAGCTTGGTAATGATGGATTCCACCACACAAGGCACTAGAGAAAGATGGAGTAATCTCCTCTTTGGCTTTGTACTATTTCCCATGATTCCCACCTGCTGCTTATCTGTTGTGACTCTTAAAGTGGGAGCACAGTCCGATTTGAGCAAGGCATGCTGGTTGCAATGAGGACATGCCAGCTCATCATAGGGGCTACTGCAACATGCTTCTTACTGTGATGACACTTTCTTGTGGATGAATTACTTCTTCAAATTTCTATCCGCCAAGTCCTTCAGTCACGTGAAGAATGTTCCCAGGTTTTGAATTCAGCCTGACATGAAATTATGGGTCCGATTTTACCATCGCGTCGCGCCTGCTTTCGGGCACAAAAACTTGGTAAAGTTGGGTGTGAGGCACCCGAGGTTAGCGTGATCTGTGCCCACGTCCGTGCAGATGCCCACTTTACCAAGGCCTGAAAATGGCCGCGATCTGAACCGTGCCCGAAACGGGTGCGACGTCAATTTAAATACATTTGCATGCATTTAAATTGACTTAATGAGCTGGACGACCAATCTTATCGGCATTTTCCTCTTTACCATCGTGTTTGCCCGTCCAGATTCAGCGCAAAACAGATATGCTCAGCAAAGGTCTGTTTCAGACACTCCAGCTTCTGAAGAGGTAAGTTCAGAGCTTCCAGCGGCTCTCTGACTCAGATCAGTGGTGGGGGTGAGGGAGGGAGGCAGGCCAGATCATTCTCTGGTGGGAGGGGGGGGGAGGGAGGAGGGAGGCCAGATCATTCTTTGGTGTTGGGGGGGGTGGGGAAAGGAGGGAGGACTGACCGTTGTCTGGTAGGGGGGTGGGGAGGAGGAGGCCAGATCGCTCTCTGGTTGGGAGGGGGAGGAGGAGGAGGGCCAGATGGATCTCTTGTGGGGGGGCGGGAGGGAATGGAGGCCAGATCGTTCTTTGGTCGGGGGGAGGGAAGGAGGAGGGAGGCGGGCTAGATCATTCTCTGGTGGAGGGGCAGGGGCAGGGGGGTCTGCTGCCACTCTGCGGGCGATCGGTGGGGGGGAAGGGGGGCAGGGGGTCACAATCGGTCTGGGTAATGGGAGGGGTGGGTGGATAAGGGGACAGTTATGTTGTGGGGGTGGGGCGATGTCTGTGGGGGCCATCGGTCCCGCCTTTTGCTCCCGGGCCACTTTATCTGCTTTTTGCGGCCCGGGAGCGATGTGACAGGGGCACGTTTTTCAATTCTTCTTTTCACTGCGCATGCGCAGTTCAAAGCTCCGATCAGAGCTGCAGCATTTCAGGTGTATTAAGCCCCGCCCACAGCGCGATTTTCTTTCAGGCTGAGTGCGTATGGGGGCGCCCGAGAGCAAGTTTCCAAGTCGGATCTGAATTGCGCCCAGATTCAGCACTTAGAATGGAAATGGTGAAATCGGGCCCCATGTCTTGTTTGCATGCATCCTTGTATTTTAGTTTTGGTCAACCACTCGCTCGACATGCACCCACGAGTTCCCCATACAGTGCATCTTTTGGTAGGCAACCATCATTCAAAAGACAAAGTGATTAAAGAGGTCTAATAATGCAGAGGCTGACAAGGATATTGATAATGCACAATGATCACATTCACATAAAGTGTGATTAATGAATGATATCAGGTTTAATTCCATGGGCAGGACAGAAACCCGATAGGAATGATTCAAATAGTGAATGGTCAGAGTGGGCGAGGACATATTCCAAAAGCTTGGATAAGAATTCCTGTCAATCCAGGTGAATGAAGTACATCTGGAGCCTGGGAGGAGGTGTGGAGTGATCAGGTCAAAGCTATCACTGTTGCCATGGCAGCTGCTTGGGAATCTTGCACATGGAGATAACTGATGTTTCAAGGGCAGACATTTTAAAGAGTTAGGGCAGTTTTTGCAGAAATGGGGCAATTAATGAAGTAGGCAAACATTGATTTAAAAAGAGCAGTTGGATCAGGGGAAGATTTTTGAAAAAAATCATTTATGGGACGTGGGCGTCACTGGCTGGACCAATATTTATTGCCCATCCCTGAAGGCATTTAAGAGTCAACCATATTGCTATGGATCTGGAGTCACATGTAGGCCAGACCGGATAAGGGTGGCAGATTTCCTTCCCTAAAGGACATTAGTAAACCAGATGGATCTTTTTTTACGACAATCAGCAATGGTTTCCTGGTCATATTAGACTTTTAATTCCAGTTTTTAATTGAATTCAAATTTCACCATCTGCCATGGTGGGATTCCCCGGGCCTCTGGATTAGTAGTCTAGTGACAATACCACTACGCCAACCCCTCCTTATAGAACTAAATCCCCTGATATTCATCCCCATCTTCGTGTGGTAATGAGTTGGTTGCATGCTCAAAATTGCTCTGGAAAATCTGCCATCTACTGCTCTGTGAATAATTGGAATTGTGTGATTTTATACCAGGCTGCTTACCTTGTCTCTTTTACTGAGATTCCCAGTTGGAAAGGGATCATGTTAGTGGACAATTTAAAGGACTGAACAATAAGCATAATGCAAACACAGTTTATTTTGTTATTAGTAACCTTTATAATAGAAACATGCACTGCAAAAATGCACAATCCCCTGAGGTCAACTCCTTAAGTGTTCCTAATGTTCTCAGTTTTTATAACAAATATATATGCATGGGCAAACAGAACATCACTGCTGCACTGGAACTCCCCCGACAATCATATTCATTCCTCCTTCACTTGTGTTTAGTGAAGGCAATAGGAACATCCATAATTGAATAAATGCATTAAGCCATCAATCATTTGCTCTGTTCTACACAGCGCAGACCACTGAACATGAATGAGGGACTTCACCGATATTTTGGCTGTTGCCTTTAAAATCCCCAAAGCCACTTTCTACCATTGGTATTTAATTTGATTTAAATACTGTAATATGACCTGAAAAGCCTTGTTTGACAATGTATCGAGCTAATTTTCAGTGCAAACAATGACTGGAGTTATGTCTGTTATGCTGTGAGAATTCACATAAATCACGATTGGATTAAATAAAATTGATCACTGTTGAATGTTCTAGCTTAATCTTGTGGGAATACAGTGGCCCAGATTTTCATCCTTGGATCAGGGACAGGAGAGATGGGCGATTTTCCGACTCTATGACCATGACTTTTAAAAATGTCCCCCCACAGGTTTGTCAGGGAGAGAGGAGTGTGGGCTGAAATACAAGCCCTAGCAGGCAACCCAGGAAGCAAAGAGGCTTCTAAGGTGGGCACAGATATAAAGCATCCCCTTGGAGTTGTCAATTCAGGTGAACGAACACGTTTGGAGCCTTGGAGGAGATGTGGAGTGGCCAGGTGAGTGTCAAAGCTATAAATGTTGTCAGGGCAGCTGCCTGGGAATCTTGCACACATCTGAAGAAACACCTTATTGTGGTTACAAACCACTTGCATATTAGTGGAGTAAAATGTCTTGTGGGTTCACAAAGGTGTCCGCATGCTGAGTTGGGGCCTTTATTGCCCAATGTGATGCAGTCAATGATGCCCTGCACCTTAGGGAAGTGTGCAATCTGGAAAAAGGCTGCGGCTTCCTGAGTCTGAGACTTCTCATGGGGAAACTAACATATTCCCCCACATGGGTGAACAGGGCATTAGTCATTTCCTGAATGCATCTGTGTGCTTCTGGCTGGGATGTACCAGCCAGGCCTCCTATTGAGTCATAGAAAGAGACAGAGGCTTGAAGTTCAGTGTGATGAACCTTCACAGCCACTGGTAGGGCATTGGCAGGGGGGGCTGGTGGTTGTTGTAGTTGGCATTGATCAGAAGATTATGGGTTAAGAACATAAGAATTAAGAGCAGGAGTAGGCCATCTGGTCCCTTGAGCCTGCTTTGCTATTCAATGAGATCATGGCTGATCTTTTCGTGGACTCAGCTCCACTTACCCGCACGCTCACCATAACCCTTAATTCCTTTACTGTTCAAAAATGTATCTATCTTTGCCTTAAAAACATTCAATGAGGTAGCCTCAACTGCTTCACTGGGGAGGGAATTACACTGATTTACAACCATTTGTGTGGAGAGGTTAGTCCTCAACTCAGTCCCCTAAATCTGCTCCCCCTTATTTTGAGGCCATGCCCCCTAGTTCTAGTTTCACCTGCCAGTGGAAACAACTTCCCTTCCATCTTGCCTATTCCCTTCATAATCTAATATGTTTCTATAAGATCTCCCCTCATTCTTTTGAATTACAATGAGTATAGCCCCAGTCTACTCAGTCTCTCCTTATAAGCCAACCCTCTCAACTCCGGAATCAACCTCGCAAATCTCCTCTGCACCCTCTCCAGTGCCAATATATCCTTTCTCAAGTAAGGAGACCAAAACTGTACACAGTACTCCAGGTGTGGCCTCACCAGCACCTTATACAGCTGCAACATAACCTCGCTGTTTTTAAACTCCATCCTTCTAGCAATGAAGGAAAAAATTCCATTTGCCTTCTTAATTACCTGCTGCACCTGCAAACCAACGTTTTGAGTTTCATGCACAAGGACACCCAGCTCCCTCTGCACATCAGCATGCTGCAATTATTTACCATTTAAATAATAGTCTATTGTGCTGTTATTCCTATCAAAATGGATGACTTCACATTTATTAACATTGTACTCCATCTGCCAGACCCTTGCCCAATCACTCAGACTATCTATATCCCTTTGCAGACTTTCAGCGTCCTCTGCACACTTTGCTCTGCCACTCTGCCATCTCTCCCGCTCTCTTGCTCCTGCAGGGAAGAGTAATCTGTGGCTGGTAGTGTACCAGTGATGGTGTATCCCTTTACAGGCCCAGCTTGGTCCTTCTCCAGTGTCTCCTCTTGGACTTGTATTGATCTTGTAGCCGGTTTTCATGTGGATCCACTGTGCAATTGGCCAGTTCTGCTTCATCTTCTTAGCGAGGAATCGCTTCATCCTGAAGGTTTTGTGGGATGGCATGGCCGCACGTCCACTCCGGCAGGAGGGATTCGTTCCTCTGGTGGGGAGGAGGGATCGCCCGCAGAGTGGCGGCGGACCGCCCTGTCCCCTCCCTTCCCACCGATCGGCCGCAGACTGGCAGCGGACCCCCCCCCCCCGACCAGAGGATGATCTGGGTCCTGCCCCCCTCCTCCTCCCACCCACCCCCCTGACCAGAGGATGATCTGGGTCCCGCCCCCCCCTCCCCCTTCCCCGACCAGAGGATGATCGTCAGAGAGCCGCTCTCTCCGCTTTCTGCTTTTTTTTTCTTTCGCACCCGGGCGCGCTCTGTCAGATTTATTTCTAACTGCGCATGCGCAGTTCAGGGCTCCGATCGATTCGCCAGCGCTAAGCCCCGCGCACAGCACGAATCAGACCGGAGCCGGCAAAACGCGTATGGGTGCGCTGGAAAGAGGATTCCAGGCGTGGATCTATTTGACGCCCGGATTCGGCACTTAGACTCCAAATGGTAAAATAGGGCCCATAGGCTGTGAAGCTCTTTGGGCATTGTGAAGATGTGAAAGTTGCTATTAAAATGTTAATGCTTTCTCCTTGCTGTTCTCCAAACATTTACTATCTAATCTATCTGTATGAGTTTCCCTCTCAAGGCTGAAAAGCCCATTTGTTTCTTTTTTTTCCTTGATAACTCAACACTCAAAAAGGATTAGTGTATCGGTTCACCCTTCCCTAAGGTCATAAATGCTCCCTTTATACCTACAGAGCTGACACTGTACATTTAATGTAATGCTTTTTAACCTGTACTTCATTTTGGAGGTTATCTATTGCTTGGCATTCTAATTTATTGTGGCTCTGCAGTGTTTGAATAAGTTAAATATTAAGTAGAATAATGCTTCTAGATCACAATTACCTTCATCATGGAGTCCAGGCAGATCGGTTGGACATTTTTCTCTCTTGTTATCAAGCGACATTTTTGATTGGCATATTCTTTAATTTCTGGTTGGGTAACTTGTCTCAGCAGAAACACACCAACAGCTGTTCCTCGAATTAGAAATATGCCTCTACTTCTGACCTGTTACCAACTCATCTGCCTGAAGACAGACTGCTGTGATTAATAAGCAAGCTCTCGCTTTTTCCCTGATCTTTTAAGAAACCACTCATGGAGTTTAATTACATTTGTCACAGTTTCAAATATACTTTGCATGATTTTAATTATTGGAGGTGAGTCAGATGTAAATTAACTAATTTACCTCCAAATTATTTTTTATTCACTTCACCTTAAGACTTGTTTCCTTGTAAATTTGAAAACAAATTCAAGCTTGGAGTACATATATATTGGTTTGCAGGAAATAGTAAGGCTAACTACATTGAACACTCTTCCTTTTGACATGTTCCATCTTTAATGGTCATTTTTATTTTTGTCTCAATTGTTCAATCATACTGATATTGACACCGATTGAGCTACGAATCAAAAGATTTTGATTGTATATTCATTATACTTTTGCTTGTTACATAGAAATATAGAAGCAGGTGGAGGCCATTCAGCCCTTCGAGCCTGCTCTGCCATTCATCGCGATCATTGCTGATCGTCCAACTCAATAGCCTAATCCTGTTTTCTTCCCATAACCTTTGAACCCATTCGCCCCAAGTGCTATATCTAGCTGCCTCTTGAATACATTCAATGTTTTGGCATCAACGACTTCCTGTGGTAATGAATTCCACAGGCTCACCACTCTTTGCGTGAAGAAATGTCACCTCATCTCCATCCTAAATGGTCTACCCTGAATCCTAGACTGTAACCCCTGGTTCTGGACACCCCCACCATTGGGAACAACCTCCTTGCATCTATCCTGTCTAGCCCTGTTAGAATTTTCTAAGTCTCTATGAGATCCCCACTTATTTGTCTGAATTCCAGCGTAAACAATCCTAACCTAGTCAATCTCTCCTCATACATCAGTCCCGCCATCCCCAGAATGTTGCAAAGGTTTGAGCTGGGACACTACACTGAGGAACTCCTGCAGCAATATTGTGGGACTGAGATTATTGACATCCAACAAAACTAACCATGATTTGAATTGGAAATATCTATTCATTCCACTAACATACAATTGATATTCAAATCTGTTTAATGGTGTGTTGCAGTTCAGGAATGTGCAACCGTTATGTTCAACAGAATGTGGGGCCATGGATGATGTCCAGTATTTTGGGAAGTCCTGACATTTGGAAAGTGTAGTACCTTCTTTGTGCAATTGGTATGTATGGGAAGTGTGATGATGGTCCCGATTCTCCGGCCATTCTCGCCCTGCCATTGTTGCCAGAGAGAACGGAAAATTTGGTGCTCAGCCAAATCTCCATTCACAGCAGCAGGATTGGAGAAGCTCAGCTGTGGGCGAAGTTGGAAAGTTCGGCATGATATTTCTTATTCTGGCAAATAAGGGATCATTTGCCTGCTTGATGCAGTACAGATAGACTGCTCCAGCAATGAGCCAGGGGTGTAAATGTCAAGTGCTGCAGCAACCTTGGTAGTCTCTAACAGCACTGTGACTGTGTTATTCTGTTTGACTGGGGGCCAGGTTTCAGCATGTCATGACATGGTTAAAACTTTTTAGGCAAACTATACGCAATGAAAATAGAGTTCCTCTGATAAATCCAGATCGCAGCTAGGGGTATCAGAGTTCAAGAGTATGACAGATGGAGTTTGTCCAACTTGGGTGCCAGTTTACCTCCATGCATTTCTTTCTTCTTCTTCCAAATAATAAGTATAAATATTAGAAAAGAGATGACCCAAATTTAATTTGGAGTGGCTGAAAATTACTGTATAAAATTCTTGATATAAATATTAGGAAACTGAATTGTGGCCAAAAATATATTCCTCCCAAGACAAAAATGAAACACAACATCCTGCAAAACTAAAGGAAAATTCAATTCCCCTTCAAATGTTCATTTCACATCAGGCCACGCCACTAAACAGATTTGAATGTCAATCGTATGTTAGTGGAATGAATAGATATTTCTAATTCAAATCATGGTTAGTTTTGTTGGAGGTCAATAATGTCAGTCCCACAATATTGCTGCAGGAGTTCCTCAGCATGGTGTCCTAGCTCAAACCATCGTCAGCTGCTTCATCAAAGACCTTTCCTCCATCATAAGGTCAGAAATGTTAAAGTTTGCTGCTGATTGCATAATGCTCAGTCCCCATCATGACTCCTCAGATACTGAAGCAACCCTTGCCCACCTGCAGCAAGACAGCATTCAGGCTTGGGTTGATATGGCAAGGAACGTTTTCACCAAACAAGCACTTTGCAATGGCCATCCCCAACATTACAGAACCTAACCGCGTGCTCTCGACATCAATGGCATTGCCATCACTCAAACTCCCCACTTTCAACATCCTGGGGTTACTATTGACTAGAGACTGAACTCGACCAACCGTATCTATATTGTGGCTACAAGGGCAGGTCAGGGGCTGGAAATTCCCCAAAGCCTGTCCACCATCTATAAGGCCCACGTTAGGAGTGTGATGGAATATTCTTCACTTGCCTGGATGAGTGGATCTCCAATAACACTCAGGAAGCTTGATCGAGCAGAGTAATCTGCTTGACCAGTACCACATCCACCACCCTACACATTCACTCTCTCCACCATTAACACAGAGTGGCAACAACCTTTACCATCTATAAGATGCACTGCAGGAACTCATCAATGCTTCTTTGATAGCACCTCCATACCCATGACTTCTAGTACTTTGAAAGACAGGGGCAGCATGTAAAGGGGAACACCACCACCTGCAAGTTTCCCTGCAAGCCATCAATTTGGAACTATATTGCTGTTCCTTCACTGTCACTGGATCACAATCCTGGAACTCCCTTCCAACAGCACTGTGCGTGTACCTACATCTTATGATCTGCAATGGTTCAAGATGGCAGCTCACCACCATCTTCTCAAGGGCAATTGGGGATGGGCAATAAATGCTGACCCAGCCCATAATGCCCACAGTCCATGAAAGAATTAGAAAAACTGTTCCTTTACATTTCATAGAAATCATCATAGAAACCCTACAGTGCAGAAAGAGGCCATTTGGCCCATCGAGTCTGCACCGACCACAATCCCACCCAGGCCTTAGCCCCACATATTTACCCACTAATCCCTCTAACCTACGCATCTCAAGACTCTAAGGGGCAATTTTTAACCTGGCCAATCAACCTAACCCGCACATCTTTGGACTGTGGGAGGAAACCGGAGCACCCGGAGGAAACCCACGCAGACACGAGGAGAATGTGCAAACTCCACACAGACAGTGACCCGAGCCAGGAATCGAACCCGGGACCCTGGAGCTGTGAAGCAGCAGGGCTAACCACTGTGCTACCGTGCCGCCCTATTTCATGCCCCATTTCTGCTCCTATTTCATGTTTGTTTGTTTGGATTTTGTTGTAACCTTTAAATAAACCTCTGGCCTGTCTATTTTCACGTGTTTTTACATTGCTGACCAAGACCTATCGGACCAGGAATGATGAACAAGTTCTCCACCTGTTGGAGGGAATGAACGAACTGAGTCTTCCGAGACTGTATAGAACTTCAACAAAAATGGCTTTATTCAACATGCATGAGGAAGAGCAGTACTCAGAGCTGTAATTCCAGCTTGTTCCTGAGTTACTCTACCTCTCATAGGTGCTTACACATTCTTACACGTTTTTGCATTACAAAGTGCTACATTTCGATTAGGTCATCATATTAAATGTTTTAAAGTTTTGTTTTGATCACATTGTGCTGATCCATTGTCCTGTGCATTTTATCTTTAATCATTTTTTGAACATATCCTGTCTACCTGTTTGCAATATCAAAGCATTGTGGTTATCAAGCCGATTTCAACGGTGTGTTAATTGTCCCCATTTCCCTGATACTTGATTAGTTTTCCAGGGGCACAATGGCTCCTCTAGACATTGTGGAGTCTCGATAAATGGTATCGATTTTCTTATTCTTGTTGTAACCTCGTAAAGATCTCACCTGGGGTGTGACTGTTTAGTGCCATCCGAGATGTAGTTATTTGTAACTTGTTGTGTGTCTGCCTGCAGTGAGTGTGAATACTACAGTCAGGCTGTCCGTTTAACCCTTTCCATTCTTTCCTCTCCTGCTGCAGCCCTCGCTCCCTGAGTTGCCCTACTACAACAATCCAAACTCATCTCACAGTAACAAGAGCTATTGAAAATTCTTGACCGGTTAACAGTGCTGATGTGGTTGGCTTTTTCACACTATTGATGCTAGGGGATTTGAACTGCACAAAACTGTCAGGATAAAATCTCGAAGCATTCATCATTTTTACTGGTCAAATGTTATTAAAAACAGAGTGAAATCTCTCAGGAGCAAAAGGAAAATCATGCTATCATTCTTTAATCATTGAATTATCTAAGCTGTTTTACTCATTATTTAATTAATGCACCATTCTATACCGTACAAAGCGTTTTGGCGCACTTTAATAATTGATTATCAAAACCAGTTAATCACATTTCTGATCGTCGGATGAGATTCTTCAGTAGATAATATAAGAAGATTATGAATTGGATTGAATAAAATTCCATTTGAATCAGCATCAACGTAATATGAGTGCTCACAGATTTCATGGAACTGATTTTCTGCTTTCAGTGCACTAACCAGACTATACTCTGTCACGCCAGTTCCCAATCTTCTTATCAATCTGAATTACAATGAATCCTTGTTGATTTGATTTGATTTATTATTGTCACATGTGTCGGGATACAGTGAAAAGTATTTTTTCTTGCGCGCTACACAGACAAAGCATACCGTTTAGAGAGTACATAGGGGAGAAGGAAAGGAGAGAGTGCAGAATACAGTGTCACAGTTACAGCTAGGGTGTAGAGAAAGATCAGCTTAATATATATTAGGTCCATTCAAAAGTCTGATGACAGCAGGGAAGAAGCTGTTCTTGAGTAGGTTGGTACGTGATTTCAGACTTTTGAATCTTTTTCCTGATGGAAGAAGGTGGAAGAGAGTATGTTGGAGGTGCGTGGAGTCCTTGATTATGCTGGTTGCTTTTCCGAGGCAGTGGGATGTAAACTGAATCAATGGATGGGAGGCTGGTTTGCGTGATGGACTGGGCTACATTCACAACCCTCTGTAGTTTCCTGTGGTCTGGGTCAGTGCAGGAGCCATACCAAGCTGTGATACATCCCGGAAGGATGCTTTCTATGGTGCATCTGTAAAAACTGATGAGAGTCTTAGCGGACATGCCAAATTTTGTAAGCCTCCTGAGAAAATAGAGGTGTTGGTGGGCTTTTTAACTATAGCATCAATATGAAGGGACCAGGACAGATTGTTGGTGATCTGGACACTTGAAGCTCTCAACCACTTCCACTTCACTACCATTGACGTAGACAGGGGCATGATCTCCACTATGCTTTCTAACTGTCCCAGGACATCACTGCAGGTGTTCCTGAATAGGACCCTATGTCCAACTTCAGTTGCTTCATGAATGACCTTCCCTCCATCATAAGATCAGAAGTAGGGATGTTCACTGATGATTGTGCAATGCTCCATATCATTCACAACTGCTCAGTCCATGCCTGCTTCCAGCAAGATCTTGACAACATTTTGATTCGGCTAATAAGTGGCAAGTTATGTCAGGCAATGACCGTGTGCAACAAGAAAGAATCTAACCATCTCCCTTTGATGTTCAATAACATCCTGCAGAAACATGCCAAGACTCCATTGACAGTCTTTTCAAAATCTGCCATCTTTAGCACCTCGAAGGACAATGCGTGGAAACACCACCACTGGCAAGTTCCCCTCCAAGCCACGCACCATTGTAACTTGGAACTATATCAATTTTCCTTCATCATGACAGAAAATCCTGGAACTACCTGCCTACCAGCACAATGGGTGTATCTACGTCACGTGGACTGAAGAAGGCAGCTCACCACCACCTTTTTAATAGTGGTTATGGATGAGAAATAAGTGTCAGCTATGCACACATCTCATGAAGAAATACTTATTAAAATCCTAATTTGCTTGTCGGAAATCCTCTCCTCTCTGAATGTAGCAGCAGCCCAAGGAGAAACCTACCATGTACAAAATTGGTAGGAAAATGGCACCTTGGTGCCAAGCAACTAATAAAGAAGCAGGGCATTGAAAAGTGGGTATGGAGAATGATGGTGTGGGAATTTGAGGAGAAAGGTACTGGTTTAATTGTGAAATTTTATCTTTTTTATTCAGGAAGGCATGGAGCCAACGTGTGGTCAGGTGGAAGGGGATTCTCACTCCCTTGTCAAGGAACAGGTTTTTCATGCTGGGGAGAGGCCTGTATAAATTTCTTCAACAGATGTCAAAAGGAATGTATGATTCTTGTTCCTCCTCTGTCTCCAATTCAGCCATTGGCCAGTGGGAAGGGGGTCGGCTAATCCACAGTCTTGAACATTGAATCAATCTATAAGTGAAAAAGACCTGTAAAAAGTATTGAAGCAGCAAAAACTATTTTATTTCAAATGTCAACCCAGTAAAGACTTTTTCGAACTAATATCAGTCTGTCTCTTGAGAGAGATAGTATCTAAATATCACCTCAGGAAGCAAACATGTCAGGCCTGTATGGGGACAATTTGCAGCTGTGGATGAACTATACCAAGCTCACTGACATTTATTTGCACTTTCTTCACACACAGTTGGATGCACACACAAAATATTTCATAAATGATGTTTCAGCACTTGTGCCATTTGGTCGCAAAATGAAGAAATCTATTAGCATTCCCTTTTCCTCTGCACCCAAACACCCATTTCTCAAGTGCTATTTCAGATAATAGTGAAGGAAAACCCCTCCTCCCCCAGCTCAGGTGAAAAATGCTTTTTTGAAAAAAATGTGATTTTTTTTTCACCAGGAAAGGAAGGTTTATTTTGTCTAAATTAGTCTTCTCAGTTTAAAGTGCATTCTAATCTTAGTTATCAATAAAGATCAGCTATGGAAAGGCAAAATGGCAAGATATTTAAATTCTTCCCCACGTCAGGAGCTATCCATAACCATGCACCTTTTAGTCTCGGTAATAACTCTTGAGGTGCATTTGAAACAGGGATGTGGTCTCCGTTGCAAAACCGAGAGGATGGGTGGAATTTAATCCTCTCCAGGGGAGCAGGCTGGGGTTTGCAGGAGAGGAATGTTGGGTTGATAGTATAATGGGAACCATACAAACCCACATTCTCTATCATGTAGATGGGCAAGGATTGGAAGCACGATCACTTCCAAGTTCCTCCCTGAGTCATCCATCATCCCTGGGTCAAAACCCTGGACCTCCTCATCTTGCAGCACTGCTGGTGTCTCTTCACCCCACTGACTTCAGGGTTCAACAAGAGTCTCACTCCCATCAGTTCCTTCAGTGGTGAAATAGGATGGGCAAGTACACATTATCTGTTATAATACATGTTTAAAGGATAACAGCATCCCATTCATTAGAAAGGATGTGTGTCATGTAACCTTGTTGAAGTTCACTTTTGCTTTTCAGCAGAGCACACACACCACTCTGCAGCTCTGATGTCCGTAAACCTTTTGTTTTTGTATATCTGTTCACATGTGCCTAGAATTAATAAATAAACCAATAACATGTTTACCCAATCAGTTAATGAGTGATTAGTGCTGTTATATCATTATAAAAATACAACATGGTGTATCAAAGTTGTCCCTTATAAACAACATGGTGCTTAGCCAGACAGTAAGATCCAGTACAGGTATGACATAGATCATGCTGCATGTCATAGGACAATCCTTGACAACACATTTACAGTGTTGGAGTGTTGAAATCATAGCATGCTGACTACTCAGAAAAGCTTCAGAGAATGCTCAACTAAAGAGCTGGGA
Source organism: Mustelus asterias (assembly GCF_964213995.1). Classification (NCBI taxonomy): domain Eukaryota; kingdom Metazoa; phylum Chordata; class Chondrichthyes; order Carcharhiniformes; family Triakidae; genus Mustelus; species Mustelus asterias. Next base: position 103,554,328 of record NC_135801.1, on the reverse strand, counting down.
CAAGTTTACATTCAGAATCCCACTGAAGACACGTGGCAACAAGCTGATGTCACAAGGATTTGTTTGGAACCAAAATCCTATAAAGTCATTGCACACAAATGCACAATGGTGAGGTGTTACAAAGGACAAATCAAATCTATTCCAGATTCTCGCAAACGTACAGTCCTATTGCATCTAGAACAGGATCCCGAATGAAACCAGGAACGACATCCAAGAAGGACAATCCCACAGATCATTGTAAGCAATTCAAGAAACCTCCCGGCAAGGTGACCTTTACAAGATTAGGGCGTGCCTGCAGATTACCTCTACACTTTAGTCACTCATAGATTCATCTCTCCTGTAAATATATGTAATGGTAATTAAACGTGAACATGCATTGTAAATAGTTATACCTCTTTGGATGGGAGGAGGGATATCTTTAAAAAGAAAGGGGAGATGCTGTAATAGGCCTTTCAGAGATGGCAGCATACCATTCACTAGAAAGAAAGTGTATCATGTGATCCTGTTTCAATTTCACTTTTGCTTTTAAAAGAGCACACACAAAATTCAGCGGCTCTGATATCTTCAAGCTTTCTGACAATGTCTGTTCACATGTACCTATAATTAATAAATAATTGCACAATCCTTTATGAGTGAGTTAATGCTCTTATATCATTGTAAAAATACAATGATAGTAATGATTTTGTGATGTTGGTGTACCTTTAAGAAAGATCTTTTTAAAATCATGATTGTTGGAGCTCTCATTGCTGCTGAGTTGTCTATCAGATGTCCTTTTATTGCTCCTTAAGTGGCTTAAATGGGGGCCTCAGGTACTTTCTGAGATTAGTTTTATGACCTGCATTGTTAGGAGGAAAACTGGTTGGCAGGTCAGGTGCCAGTGGCTCTTTTATTTTCAGTTCTGAGCTGCAGGTTAGTTTTTAGAAGGGACAGCAAGCTGAAAATAAGTGTTTCTCTCTCTCCCTGTTTTATTTGGAAATTCTGCTGGCTTTCTGAAAACGAGGTCTTGCCTTTCCAAAGGGGAGAATCTGCTGTTGGTTGTTGACCAGAGTCTACCTGGGGTTCTGGAAGCTGTTCTGACTTCAAACTGCTCTGGGTGTTTCAAGAGAACTACTAGAACCTATAAGACTGGGAGGTTTCAATTCCAGTATCACGTAAGCATTAGCTGTATTAAACCTTTGGAAAGGGTTTTTTTTGGGATTGGTTTGATTGGAACATATTAACTATATTCATTAAGGGTTAAACATTATCATGTTTTTTTTTGTTTTTATTTGTAATTGATAGAAGTTATTGCTAATTTCCTTTCCATACCTGTTAACTATATTCTTAAATAAATTTGGTTGGATAAAAGCTCCCTAGTGGGTCATTTGAATCATACCTGAGGTGAAACATATCATGCTTATCCTAGTCAAATTCAAGATGCAAAACTTATGATCTAGGCGGGATCCATAAAACACTTTGGAGTTTCTGGCCTGAACCGTAACAATTTGTAAATCGGGGTCAGCCGCTCTTGTGTTAAGATGTGTCACTTCACAGATGGTCAGGGCGAAAACTTATCTATGTGGAGAAGTTAATATCATGACCGTGGCTCCTAATTAGAATTTTAAAGCAAATGTATTGTTATCCTAATTGCATTTATTATTTTATGAGTATATTTTTCTCCTTTGACCTTCAGTACTAGCAGTCAGCAATCATAAACCACAGGTCCCTGTTGTTTTTTTTTAGTTTTCATTCTCTCATCATTTGTGCTCAGGCTTTCTCTGTGTCAGCACTTTCATTGTTTAATTGGCTGCTATTCTTCTTTTCATCTGCAGCAGTGCTTGCCAGCAATTTCTAATTGAAAGTTTGTCAGTACTCGAATGCCAGCCTGTTATAGATAGGTGTCCAGGCCTTTTAAGACTCCATTTGAATTGAAAATATGCATTCATATGATCTGAAAATTGGTGTTCTTGAAATAGACCTTGAGCTTCTGTCTACATTGGTCCTGTGCTAGTTCTTCTATGTCTGGGGAAACAGGAATCTTTTGCCAATATCACTGATACAGAATCATTTATCATTCGGTTAATGCAAGCCAAGAGACAAGGCAGTTTCAAAGAGCAGACAGGAAAATGGCACAATACCAACTGATTGAGAGGGTAATAAGATCTCCTTTAATGTATGATCACATAGGCAGACACAAAAGTTTCATTTAAAATCATTACATTTGACATATCCATCATGTTTTTGACACTTGGAAGGTGATGATAAGGGTGCAAGATGGAGAGAGTATGGTGCATTGGAGAGGAGAGTATAGGCAGTGAATACTGTATTGTCCTATTGTATTGCAGTAGTGCATTAGCTCATTAACAAAATGTTTCACAATTTTGTTGTAAATATTTATTATGAAACAAATTGTACAGCTAATAATCAGATGTGGTTCTTTAACTGAGTTGATTTAAATCAAGAAATACTAAAACTTGTTAAAATCTTATTAAAATGCTCTAAAAGACAGTAAAATGCAGAGCAAGTTGTAAAAACTGCACTACTATGGCCTTTGCAAATGAAAAAAGTAAAGTAATATTATTACACATTCTTCTCTCTCAGACAATTTAAATTTTATAATGCTATTGAGTTGTTAGTCATCAACTTTCAAATGGAAAACCTGCAAATATTTCTGAACCAAAGATTGCTTATAAACAAAAGCATGGGTAAATATAATCAACCCTTCACACCCCATTTTGAGTTAGAAATTTGCTGCTTTGCCACAAGTGACATCTGAGGTGAAATTTTCCCGTCCTGCCCCCCATGGGAATCGTAGTGGGCGGGACAGGACCATGCAAAAGTCTGTTGACCTTTGGTGGGATTTTCCGGTCTTGGGGCGAGCGCGACCAGTAAATCCCACCCCAGGTGTGCCTGCAACAAAGGTAAATTATCCCTCTTCATTCTACTTGACCTGTCTACTGCCTTTGACATACGACTGTAAAAAAGACACTTCTATAAAGTGGTCTGTGGGTTAAGAATTTGTGTGTGTGTATGCTCCCTTCCAATTTATGAGTGATTAAATTAAAATAACCCAACGGGGAAGCTTTAGTCTGAAACTAGGTGAAGGTTAGTTTATTACCAAAACTGCTGCTGAAAGTTACTTAACTAAAAATACAGATACAAAGATTAAAATGCAAAATTCAGAAAAAAGATACTTAAAGATGACATTTTAAATCAGACTCTGAAATATTGTTGCTGGCCCTGCTTTAAATTTCATCTTTCTGAAGTGAAGGGGTTGAAACTTGAAGTCAGATTCAGCAGCTGCGCTGCCTTCTATAGCTGACTGTCCAGAGGTTGTCTGTACAGGTGGACGCTGCAGGTCAGCACTTTGGGGAGTAGGTGATAAAGAATAATTTATCGTTCGGTTAATGAGAGCCAAGAGACAAGACACTTACAATAAAGCAAACAGGAAAATGGCACAATAACTGCTGATTACCTACCTGTTTGTGTGGAGTCTGCATATTCTCCCCGTGCCTGCGTGGGTTTCCTCTGGGGGCTCTGGTTTCCTCCCACAGTCCAAAGATGTGCAGATTAGGTGGATTGGTCATGGTAAATTGCCCCTTGGTGTCAGGGGGACTAGCTAGGGTAAACGCAGGGGGTTATGGAGATAGGGCCTGGGTGGGATTGTGCTCGCTGCAGTCTTGATGGGCTAAATGGCCTCCTTCTGCACTGTTGGATTCTATGATTCTGAGAGGGTAATAAGAACTCTTTTACTATATGATCACATTCGCAAACACAAAAGAAGCTCCTTTTTCTTTGTGAGTTCTGCCAGTACAGCATTTGAAAATTGCCTGGTTTCCATTTTTAGCAGTGATGGGCGATTAATTCACTCGGGAGGCTAGGACGTACCCGGGAATAAAGGCTTTTATTCACAACAAGAATAGAGCATACTGCTTAACAATACTATCCCAGACTAAGGGCTACTAGGAAGTAGCAGTGACCTTTATACTCCTGTAAGAAGGCAGAGCCAAACGGAGTGTACCACAGAACAATGCTAACAGGTGGAACACCCCAACCCTAACCCCAACAGTAACAAGAGTAACATATGTACAAGTACCCATAGTGGTAACCATCTATGGTTCACCACAAGCAGAACCATGCTTTCCTGCTGGGCACTTTTGTGTAACTCCAGCTGGGAGGGGTACCCCAGCTCTCGCATGTGTTTTAGCTGGGAGCTGGCTGTTGGTAGTGTCTCTCAAAAATGCTATGCCAAAATGACTTCTTCAAGCTCTTTTTATAATTCAAAAACATAATTTGGCTCTGGTAATTTAGGTGAGTCATTGTTCCACAAAGCAAAGAAGTGAATTAAATTTTGAAGATGTCCTTCCTGTGTCCTGTCCCCTCAGAAGTAAAAGGGTTTTACATACCTTTTAGGAAATTCAATTAGGTTGTCCAAGGCATATTGAGTTTCAAATGTCTTGAGATGAAGACTGCCTGGCTTACAACAGTTGGAATCGACAAGAGAAGTTACATTACTTCTGGGAGTCATGTTCTAAGACTCTTGTCCATGTTAAAAAGAGACTACAGTATGTTATGAAATCTATAATATTATAATTACAGATCCGTGACACTACCCTCTTCCAACATCTCTCCATGGTGCCCAATTGGGTGGGTCTGTATTCACCTAATTCCTTGCTTAACTCTATAAACTTGAACACATCTACAATTCTGCTGACCTTGCTCTAATATACACTAAATGCTGTTTCCCATGACCTTTGTGCTCATTCACCTACCCTGGCTCCCGTTTAAACAAAAACTGGATTTTGAAATTTGCATCTTTGATCTCAAACCACCCCCCCCCCCCACCCCCGACCCCCCATGTTTCACCCCCTCCCTACCTCTGAATTTCCTCTAGCCCTTCAAACCTCTGAGATATCAGTGCTCTTTTAATTTTGACCTCTTCAGCATCCTAGATTTTAACCAATCCACCATTAGTGGCTGTGCCTTCATTTGCCTATGCCCCAAGCTCTGGACTATCAGTCTGATATCTCTCCCCCTCTCCACCTTGATTTCTTCCTTAAAGACGTTCCTTAAAACTTACTTCTCTGATCTAGCTTTTAGTCTTCTGCCTAATATCTACTTATGTGTCAGATTCTGTTTCAAAATGTCTCTGCATAGCACCTTGTTACTTTGAAGATGCTAAGCTGTTGTGGCTGTTTGAGTGAACTACAAACTAAAATTCCTATTCAGAATGTTTTTGTTGAGATTGTTCTGAAGGCTATAATATCAAAGCACTCTGGACAAGAAAGATTTCTGCTGCAACTTTCCTGCTGTGATTTGGACAGAGAAGTACAGTAAACCCTGAATCCAGAGCTGAATTAGAACACAAATAAATTGGCTAGAGGCAAGAGGAATCCTAGTAATGTGGAGAAGAGGCAAATTACATGAGTTAACCTCTTGCTTCCCTTGCATATCTTAACGTGACTGATTAAACCAAGGCCTTGGAGCAGTTTGTTTGCCTGGACACTTGGGAACAAATTTTTGCTCTCAAGTTTGGAGCACAGAGTCAGGAAAACTTGCAACCTTGCAAACCTGACTCGGAAGAAAATGCCCTGGTTCTTTGAATTTTCGTGTTGGTGGATGGCTGTTAACCAGAGTCAGGCCCGCTGCCCTGGAAAGAATTCAGAGGCAGTCACAAGGGCTGGCAGGTGCCATGGTGTATTGGTTAAAAGGCTCACCCCAGTACTCTGGGAGTTGGTCCCAGTTACAATCAAAATAAGAAAACAAAAACTCCTCTCTTACCCCTACATACTCCCCATTCCCCATCCAGGCCAATCCGTGGCTCCTCATAACCCGTTGGAGGGATTAAAGCAGGAGGCTTTGTAGACCCTCAGGCCAACCGCTGGCAAGGTGCCTGCAATTGGCCCCAGTGAGAGCCTGTCCACTGCCAGGAAGATCCTGATGGCATGCCTAATCAGACCACAAATGGGCATTTAATTTTCCGGATTAGTTACCTGCCGCTGCCAGGAAGATCGTCTGGAGATAGGAATGCATCAGGTTACTGATCCATGTGTAGTTCTCTGAAATATTTTCCTGTTTGGTTTGAAGCTTGTTCCTGAAGGACAAGGAAGATGCCACCCAATGTTCATACGCATTCACATCTCAGCAATGATCGTAAATCTTTCTGAGCTTGTTGAGAAAGGGAAATTGAAGCAGTTGCTCCCTTGCTTGGGCTCAGCTACCTGAATGCAGATTGACAATTCATTCTGGCATCTGGCTGATCCTGACATCAGGAAATGTCTTTACCCAGAATCATCACATGCTTTATTCTATTCCATTAATTTATCAAACCGTATAAAGTCACAAAAATGCTTTGCATCAGAAAGTCCATTTTGAGGTTGATGTACAGTGGCAGCCTGCCATTGAGTCCATTATTGTAGAAATGTACCTACCAGTGTATTTTATAAGGAGACAGGGCTGATTAAAACCTATGGCAAGATATATTGGAATAATATATTGGAACTATAAGCAGATAGATTGTGATGTAATTAAAGAAGCTTGCTCAGTAATCTCATTCCAGGAAGGCAGGCTTTTACCATGCATTAATGTGCCCAGCCAACTAAAGGATCAGGATCTGTTGTAACCAGAATGGGAGGAGAGCACAGTCTACTTAGCCCCACTACTCCACAGGTCATACCATTAGTTTAACAGTTTAATTCGTTCACCAAGATAGCCAATTACTTACCTCCACAGGATAAAAGATACTTAAACCAGGGTTGTTTCAGATATGGTTTTTAACAAAGCCTCTTCTATGTGGCTTGATTTGTTTTCTCCATGTTTAGCCAAAGAGTGGACAAAGTAAAAATTGTAAATATAACAGAAATATATAGCATCTGGAAAAAGGAGATGATTTCTCTCTTAAATATTTAGATAAGGGCTTTCTGTGGATTTGCAGCACATTCACTTTTCCTTCAGGTTTCCAGCATTTTTGCTGCCTTTTTTTCCTCTGTAAATAAGAGGACATATTTCAGTTTTATCATTCATGTGGACCATCTCTTGAAGAACATGTATTTTCTAATGTCTCTTCCAAAAGCAATCCAGCCTTTTTGACAAATAGAGGAAAGGAATCTATTTTGGCCCCAATTATGTCCCATCTGTTAATGATGGCTGTTCATTGTTGGGACTGGCGAGATGGACTGTTGAGTTTCCTTTAGTCCTATGCTCTGCTATGTTTCTAATTTGCTCCCTTTAAAACCTTAATTTAGGCTGAAATCAAGTAAATTTTAAATTTTATACCCATTGTGTTCAAGAAGGTGAAAATGTGTCACTAAAAAGTCATTGTGATTGGAAGAATCAGCCAGGCTCTTCACTGAGAGATTGTCAGGGCATCATTTACAAATTGCATGTTTTTTAGCATAACTTCACACATATAGGCCGAGATTCTCCCAAAAAAACATTAAGCGCCCAACATGCGGGAAAACTGGAGTATTTCCCACCTGTTTTTTGGGCGTACTAACCAGAGTGAATCTCCAACACTCTGAGCATTGCTCAGCGGGACTCTCTCTGGTAAGCAAGGGGTGGGGCCTCATCCCGCTGGAAAGGCCGGCAGCATAGTGCTGAGCAGGTCACTGTGCACGTGCCGATCTGTCAATGCGGAGATTGCCCCCCTGCCCCCGTTGCTGGCCTCCCGATTGCTGGCCTCCAATCATAGGTCAGCCCAGCAACCCCTCCGATTGCTGGCCTCCTGGGGCAGCACGGTGGCACAGTGGTTAGCATTGCTGCCTCACAGCTCCAGGGACCCGGGTTCACTCACTCTCTGTGTGGAGTCTGCACGTTTTCTCCGTATCTGTGTGGGTTTCGTCCGGGTGCTCCGGTTTCCTCCCACAGTCTGGGAAATGTGCTCGTTAGGTGTATTGGCTATGCTAAATTCTCCCTTGGTACCCGAATAGCCGCCGGAGTGTGGCGACTAGAGGATTTTCACAGTAACTTCATTGCAATGTTAATGTAAGCTTACTTGTGAAACTGATCAATAAACTTTAAAACTTCTGACCTCCTCACCCTTTATGCCGGCCTCCTGGACCTCGCCGGGTCAGCCCCTATGATCCCCCACCCTTAGCTAGTCCTGATCTCCCCGCCCCACTCCCCCAACAGCCAGCTGGACCCCCCATTCCCCCAACCCCGATGGCCAGAACCGGTCACCTTCTCCCTCCCTCTCGTAGCAATTCCAATTGCAGAGTGGCAGCGGGTCCCCCCACCAATCGCTCCTGCCAATAGGCCCCCAGTATGCCTGCCTCCTCTGGCCCGACTCCTTGGCAGTGCCCAGTGGGCAGTGCCAAGGTGCCAGACTGTCAGTGCACAAGGGGCACACCCCCTTACCTATAATCTCCTGGGAGGGGCCTCAATGGCCTCTGTGCCCCCAAGCGCTTTCAGGGTACCCATTCCCCATTAGTGGGGAGCAATCGTAAATGCCACTGGAGGGAATCACTCCCAGTGGGAGGGGGGATGGTGGGGGAGATGCTAGCGGGCCCAGAGAATATTGTCCCTGGCCCGCTAATCAAATTGAAGTCATAATTTCAATATGGTAATCAGCTCCACACCATTTTCCGGCACGGAGCTGAATGCGCCTAAACAAAAAAAGTGCTTGGGAGACTCGTGACCAGCGAGCAGCGCAGCGGGCTGGGAGAATGCCGGACATACTGCTTTTCCTTTTGAAGAATAGTGGAGAAGTGATGGAAGGTTTCACAAGCTGATTATGAGCCTGTTGAACCATGTTATCAATGCTCTTTCTATGGTAAACATGATGTGGAGATGCCGGTGTTGGACTTGGGTGGGCATAATAAGAAGTTTCACAACACCAGGTTACAGTCTAACAGATTTATTTGGAATCAGGAGCTTTTGGAGCGCTGCTCCTTCATCAGGTGCGTCACACTCACCTGATGGAGGGGCAGCGCTCCGAAAGCTCATGGTACCATACAAACTTGTTGGACTTTAACCTGGTGCTGTGAGACTTCTTACTATGGTAAACATGACCTGGCATTGGAATTAAACCCAGAATTTCCGATCCAGAGATTGGGCTGCTACCACTTTGCCACAAGACTTCCTTTACAGATTCTGCTGACATCAATGGAAAGCAACATTTGCAGACTATACAACATGTGAAGAGCTGACTTCATGGAAAGAAAAATAACTCAGAGTATAGGTATTTATGATTCTTGTACTGAATATACCTATTTAAGTGGCCTGTCAGGACAGCAATAGGTTTTCAGGAGGTCCTGTTTATGGATGGGTTAAATGGGGCTTTGCTGCTGGTGTGAAACCTGTTTTACATCCCACCCCATTATCTTTCCCCCATCAACTTGAAAGGAAATTAAAATTGCATCAGGGATAAAATTGGCAGATTTTCAATTCACTCTTTCCTGTTTCATGCTACTGCCAAGATTAATTTCACTTCTGACACCCACTCGCTTCCTCTGGCACCTTTCCATTGGGGGATGCAACATCTGTCCTTTCACTTCCTCCCTTTACCATTCTAGATCAGAACCTCTGGCTTCATCTTACTCAGTGATGCGCTATTCAAACACGAGGCTTGAAGCTCAGTAAATGAAAGGCTTTTATTTACTGTAATGAAGCTACCAGAACTTATATACACTATCCCAGACTGAAGGGGTCCCGGCCAGAGCAGGGACTCTTATACCTCTCCCAGGAGGCGGAGCCCGACTGGGATGTGCCACAACACTACAGTACAAAGGTGTTACAACCCACCCTAACCCCAACAGCAACAATAGCACAACCCAACAGTAACATATGTACATCCTTGTAGTACTGGCCAGCCCCTGGCTCAGCACTATCCAGTGGGAGCCAACCATGGTTCACCACATTCACCCCTCCTTTGAGAACAAAGGCCGGCGGGGTACAAAACAGAATAAAGTGTCAGCAGTCTATAAGTTCAGACGGTCAGGGGGACCTCACCGTCGTTGTGACCTCCTCAATACCGGCGGTGACACCGGAGTAGGCACTTGCGGTGGCGTTCTCCCCAAGGCGGCGTCCAGCTGTTCTTCCATGGACTCACAGGCCGGTTGACCCTGAGGTGACGGTAGTCCATGGGATCCTGACATGCCCTGCGGTGGCGACCATCTTCTGGGCTCAGGCAAGCTGTACATGGGAGTAAAATGGTTAAGCAATGGTCCCGATGCTGCCCGCGCTGTGTCCGGGGAAGAAACAAGAGATAAAGGGTTTGTTACAGGGGGTATGGGAGCGACAGGGGTTGCTACATCCCCTGCTGGTGCCAGGTCTCGGATCGAGACCGTGTCCTCTCGCCCGTCAGGGTACGCCACATAGGCATACTGAGCGTTGGCGTGGAGGAGATGGACCTGTTCGACCAACGGGTCGGACTTGCGGGCCCTTACATGTCGTCGCAGGAGGACGGGTCCTGAGTACGTCAACCAAGACGGTAATGAGGTCCCAGAGGAAGACTTCCGAGGGGATGAGAACATCCTCTCGTGGGGAGTAGCATTGGTTGCCGTACACAGGAGGGAGCGAATAGAATGGAGCGCATCAGGGAGCACCTCTTGCCAACGGGAGACTGGAAGACCTTTTGACTTCAACGCCAGTAAGACAGCCTTCCAGACTGTAGCATTCTCACGTTCCACCTGTCCGTTACCCCTAGGGTTGTAGCTCGTGGTCCTACTAGAGGCAATCCCGTAGGAGAGCAGGAATTGCCTCAAGTCATCGCTCATGAACGACCAGCCCCTGTCGCTATGGATGTAGCCGGGGTACCCGAACAGGGTAAAGAGATCACGGAATGCCTTGATAACCGTGGCAGCGGATGTATCAGAGCAGGGAACAACAAAAGGGAACCGAGAGTACTCGTCAATGATTCCGATCTGTTGAGGGAAAGGGGCCCTTAAAATCGACAGTCAGTCTCTCGAAGGGACGAGTGGCCTTGACTAAATGTGCCCGGTCAGGTCGGTAAAAGTGCGGTTTGCATTCCGCGCAAACCCGACAGCTCCTTGTTACTGACCTGACGTCCTCCACCGAGTAAGGCAGGTTGTGGGCTTTTATAAAGTGGTAGAGCCGAGTGACCCCAGGATGGCACAGGTCATTATGGAGGGCGTGCAAATGGTCCTCCTGTATACTAGCGCATGTTCCACGCGAGAGGGCATCCGAGGGCTCATTGAGCTTCCCCGGACGGTACATAATGTCGTAGTTATAGGTGGAGAGTTCAATTCTCCACCGCAAGATCTTGTCATTCTTGATCTTGCCCCTCTGCGTGTTGTTAAACATGAACGCCACGGACCGCTGGTCCGTGATCAGGGTGAACCGTTTTCCCGCCAAGTAATGGCACCAGTGCCTGACGGCCTCCACAATGGCCTGGGCCTCCTTTTCCACTGCTGAATGCCGAATTTCGGGGCCTTGGAGGGTGCGGGAAAAAAATGCGACGGGCCTGCCCGCCTGGTTAAGTATGACGGCCAGTGCGAAATCAGATGCATCGCTCTCCACCTGAAAGGGGATGAACTTGTCTACAGCGTGCATCGTAGCTTTCGCGATGTCGGCTTTCAATTTATCGAAGGCCAATCGGGCCTCTGGCGTTAAGGGAAAAGTCGTGGACTTAATGAGCAGACGGGCTTTATCCGCGTAGTTGGGAACCCACTGCGCATAATAAGAGAAGAAGCCTAAGCATCGTCTCAGTGCTTTTGCACTAGCAGGTAAAGGAAGTTCAGAAAGGGGGCGCATACGGTCTGGATCAGGGCCAATGACCCCGTTTTCCACCACGTATCCTAGGATGGCTAAACGGCACGTACGAAACACACACTTCTCCCTGTTGTAGGTCAAGTTCAGGCGAGATGCAGTGCGTAGGAAGTTCAGGAGATTCGTGTCGTGGTCCTGCTGGTCATGGCCGCAGATGGTGACATTATCCAGGTACGGGAAGGTAGCCCGCAGCCCGTTCTGGTCCACCATTCGGTCCATAGCACGCTGGAAGACCGAGACCCCATTGGTGACACCAAAGGGAACCCTGAGAAAGTGATACAAGTGACCATCCGCCTCAAAAGCCATGTATTGTCAGTCCTCTGGGCGAATGGGGAGTTGGTGGTAGGCAGACTTGAGGTCTATGGTGGAGAACACCCGGTACTGCGCAATCTGATTGACCATGTCAGATATGCGCGGGAGGGGATACGCATCCAGCTGCGTATATCGGTTAATGGTCTGACTGTAGTCAATGACCATCCGGGGTTTGTTCCCGCTCTTGACCACCACGACCTGCGCTCTCCACGGACTAGCACTGGGTTATATGATCCTTTCTTTGAGGAGCCGCTGAACCTCAGATCTAATGAAGATCCGATCCTCAGTGCTGTAACGCCTACTTTTAGTCGCGATGGGATTGCAGCCTGGCACAAGATTCTGGAACAAGGAGGGTGTGGTGATCTTCAGCGTCGAGAGGCTGCAGGCGGGGCGCGTTGGGCAATTTAGAAGCTGCTGCTGTTTTCCCACTGCCAGTGAAGGGAGTGGCCCACCGTACTGTAGGATTACACTCCTCAAGTGGACCATGAAGTTTAGTCGGAGAAGTATTGGCGCGCAAAGATACGGCAACACAAGGAGCTTGAAATGCTTGTAAACTGTGCCTTGCACCTTCAAGGTTACCACGCAACTCCCTAGCACGGCAACAGACCGGGACCTTGATGCCATAGAGATTGTCTGTTTGGCAGGTTGAATCTGGAGTCCACACCGCTTCACAGTGTCTGGGTGGATAAAGCTCTCAGTGCTCCCGCTGTCAAACAGACAATAAATCACGTGGTCATTTACCTGGATATTCATCATAGATTTGTCAAGTATATGAGGCTTGGCCTGGTCCAGGATGAGCGACGCCACCGTTGGTTCCTGAGCGCCACTGCAGGCAGCTGAAGTCGATGGGGAGGACCCCTGCTGGTCGTTCGTGGTCAGTGTCGACCAACATGGCTGCCCCCATGAGTCGCACGTGGGTGAGGGCGCCAAACTCAGCGACCCCTGGTGGTCATACTCCTCCGACTCCGTCGACCGTAATGGCGTCGTCCTGGTCTCGCACGTGGACGAACCCCGCGATGACTTCGACGACGAAGACCCGAGCTCTGAAGAATCGCAGGCCGCACTGCCGTTCCTGGGCTTAGAACGGCACACTTTTGAATAATGCCCTTTTTTACCGCATGCGGTGCACAACACAGCTTTAGCGGGACACTGTTGCCGAGTATGCTTCGCTCCTCCACAGAAATAGCACCGCGGGCCGCCCGGGGCTGCAGCCGTCGTCTGGCATGAGTGGGAGCACGCCATTATGCAGCATTTCGAACCCGAGGGACGAGGAGGGACTAGCGACTGCTCCTGCCACGTTGTCTCCACATGGTCCTCCGGATATAATACTAAGCTTTTGGAGGCCGTCTCGAGCATCTCTGCTAACTCGATGGCCTGGGTAAGATTAAGGTTACCCTTCTCCAACAGTTTAAGTCGAATGTACGACGATCCGACCCCGGCCACAAACGCATCTCGGGCGAGGTCGTACATGCTCTGCTCAGCCGACACAGCTTTGCAGTCACAGCCCCTGGCTAGCTGTAGGAGCTCGTTTGCATATTCCCCCATCGTTTCGCCAGACTGCCGTCGTCGAGTGGCTAGGAGGTAACGAGCGTGTATCTCATTAGGTGGTTTGGTATAGCGCTTCTTCAGAAGCTCAAGGGCCTTAGTATAATCGGTGGCCGCACGGATCGCGAGGTAGACAGTGTCGCTTACCCTCACATGGAGGACCCAGAGTCTGTCATCATCTGTGGTGACCGCTGCGGAGGCTGCCAGGTAGTCTTCGAAACACTTCAGCCAGTGATCGAAGGTGTTAGAAGCGCCCACTGCACGTGGATCTAGCGTAAGGCGTTCCGGCTTCAGAATTTACTCCATACTCTCTCTCTTTTTTTTTCTTTTTGACGATAGTTTAACGACAGTAAATAAAATTGATGAGCTATTCAAACACGAGGCTTGAAGCTCAGTAAATGAAAGGCTTTTATTTACTGTAACGAAGCTACCAGAACTTATATACACTATCCCAGACTGAAGGGGTCCCGGCCAGAGCAGGGACTCTTATACCTCTCCCAGGAGGCGGAGTCCGACTGGGATGTGCCACAACACTACAGTACAAAGGTGTAACAACCCCACTCTAACCCCAACAGCAACAATAGCACAACCCAACAGTAACATATGTACATCCTTGTAGTACTGGCCAGCCCCTGGCTCAGTACTATCCAGTGGGAGCCAACGATGGTTCACCACACTCAGTGGCCAGAATTTTGTATTGTTTGGAAGGGCATACACTGGACCCGACAGCACATGAAATTGTGTGAGAAGATGTTGGCCGTGCAACATGAATTATAGGCCAATTAAATGCTCCGAATTCAGCCTGTCTTGCATACTAGACTGCTTGATGTCATTGCGCACTTGTGCATTTTTCACTTGGTGGACATGCATGGCAGTCAAAACGTCAATAATTAAGTATAAAATTAAACCCATTAAGGAGTTGATTAAAAGCAATTTTACATGGCCTATCCATCTTTAATGCTGGCGGATGGATCAATCTGCCAGGCGGGCTTCATATTTTCACTGGAACCCCAATTCAGGCCGGGATAAAAACAAAAGAACTAGGAGCAGGAGTAGGCCATCGGGCCCCTCGGGCCTGCTCTACCATTCAATAAGATCATGGCTGATCTTTTTGTGGACTCAGCTCCACTTACCCGCCCGCTCACCATAACCCTTAATTCTTTTACTGTTCAAAAATGTATCTATCCTTGCCTTAAAAAACATTTAACGAGGTAGCCTCAACTGCTTCACTGGGCAGGGAATTCCACAGATTCACAACCCTTTGGGTCAAGAAGTTCCTCTTCAACTCAGTCCTAAATCTGCTCCCCCTTATTTGAAGCTATGCTCCTAGTTCTAGTTTCACCCACCAGTGGAAACAACCTTTTATCTTATCTATTCCCTTCATAATTTTATATGTTTCTACAAGATCTCCCCTCATTGTTCTAAATTCCAATGAGTATAGTCCCAGTCTACTCAGTCTCTCCTCATAGGCCAAGCCTCCCAACTCCGGAATCAACCTAGTGAATCTCCTCTGCACCCCCGCCAGCACATCCTTTCTTAAGTAAGGTGACCAAAACTGTACACAGTACTCCAGGTGTGGCCTCACCAGCACCTTATACAGCTGCAACATAACCTCCATATTTTTAAACTTCATCCCTCTAGCAATGAAGAACAAAATTCCATTTGCCTTCTTACCTACCTGCTGCACCTGTAAACCAACTTTTTGCACAAGGACACCCAGGCCCCTCTGTATATCAGCATGCTGCAATTTTTTACCATTTAAATAATAGTCCATTTTGCTATTATTCCTACCAAAATGGATGACCTCACATTTATCAGCATTGTACTCCATCTGCCAGACCCTCGCCCACTCACTTAAATTATCTATATCCCTCAGCAGACTTTCAGTGTCCTCTGCACACTTTGCTCTACCACTTATCTTAGTGTCATCTGCGAAGTTTGGCACACTCTACTTGGTTCCCAACTCCAAATCATCTATGTAAATTGTAAACAATTGCGTTCCCAGCACTGATCCCTGAAGCACACCACTACTCACTCACTGATCACCAACCAGAAAAACACCCATTTACCCCCACTCTTTGCTCTCTGTTAGTTAACCAATCCTCTATCCATGCTAATACATTACCCGTAATGCCTTGCACCTTTATCTTATTGCCTTTTGTGTGGCACCTTGATGAATGCCTGAAATGTCTGGGGTGAGGTATAATAAAAAAAGATGTGCGGGGACTGAGGTTTTTGAGATCTGCTGTCAGGTGCTTGAATGCGCCGCATAGATACAGTTTGCTACACCATCTCATTTAATTTGTACAGGTCTGCAATGCCCAGAGATGCGGCTGCCTGCCTTCAGGGAGTAGAAGCACCCACCTTCATCTTGTGCCCACCCTCAGCTCTCCGCCACCCCTTTTCTCTCTCTCTCGAAACACACGGTTTTTCAGTCAGACCCTGACTCTTTGTCAAATCCTGGTAAGTTCACCCCCTTTTTTATTATATCTATTGGCAGCACGGTGGCACAGTGGTTAGCACTGCTGCCTCACAGTGCCAGGGACCCAGGTTCAATTCTGGTCTTAGGTGACTGTCGGTGTGGAGTTTGCACATTCCCCCCATGTCTGTGTGGGTTTCCTCTGGGTGCTCCAATTTCTTCCCACACTCCAAAGATGTGCAGGTTAGGTGGATTGACCATACTAAATTGCCCCTTAATGTGGGTTAGGAGATTAGCGGAGTAAATACGTGGGGGTTACTGGGATAGGGCCTGGTTGGAATGCTCTGTCGGAGGGTCGGTGTAGACTCGATGGGCTAAATGGCCTCCTTCTGCCACTGATTGAATTATTCCAAATCTATTTACATTGCCTATGTAGTTCTTGTGGATATGGAGCGCTGAAGGATGAACTAATCTGTGATTGCATCAACGTGGGTGTTTGGGTTGAGAAACTCTCCAATTTGCTGCAGACCAAAGATGATCTTACATTGGATCAAGCGGCCTAGTATGCAAGGCAGGCTGAATTTGGAGATTTAATTGGCCTATAATTCAAGGCGACACTGAGGCTTCAGATGATTGCCTGGATTGAGTTTGATCATGAACAGTCCACATGAAAGCCACCAAACCAATTGAAAGGGTGGGAATCTCCAACGCAGCAAACATTCTGAGATTATTGGCCAAAATCCCAGCATGGACACCAAGACTGCCCAGCAAGAAGGGAGTGGGCAGGGGAAGGGGGAGGCAGGAATGGAATGATTCTACTGGGGAAAAACTGGACATTTCAAGCATTTCTGCAAATCCAACAATCTGCAGACCAGGAAATATTCATGAGGCACATTACTTCCCAGAAATGGGAGGTCCAGGGAATAACAACACTACAGAGTTCCGAGGGGAAGTAGATAATCTTCATCCAGATTGCAGGTCTGTTACAGTCCATGTCCAAAGCTTCAATACATCTTTTAAAATAGATGCTAGAACAACTGTTAATATATTAACTGATGGTCTCAATTTGCTTCAGCCATTGATCCTTTATTATCAGACAACAAGTTACAAAGTCCAGGAGACATAGATCTTCAGATTCAATACAGGATTATTGCTCTTCTTAGCTACAGGGGCCGACAGATCATTGATTCTCTCTGTGCTCTTCACAATCAACGTACATCCTTGTTGAGCAGTGATGTTGGCATTCTTCTGGCAAACACAGATGATATTCATCATTTGAATGACTCACTGTCCTCCTGAAACAATTTTCAAGATTTTATTTAGAAGCAGTGAAAATTCAGCCAACAGGTGCTGAGGAAGTTTATACACTCGGCAATAAGTTCCTTTCATTCACTGAGACACCATCTACTGGACCCAGGACAGAGACAGAAGTTATTAATCTCTCAGTTCTTCACAAAGAAAGGCCACAGCTGGTGGATACAGAAGGTATTGCAGCAGATGGGGACTATCCCCATGAAGACGGCACAGTGGTTAGCACTGCTGCCTCACAGCGCCAGGGAACCGGGCTCAATTTCGGCCTCGGGTTACTGTCTGTGTGTAGTTTGCACATTCTCCCCGTGTCTATGTGGGTTTCCTCCGGGTGCTCCAGTTTCCTTCCACAGTCCAAAGATGTGCTGGTTAGATGGATTGGCCATGCTAAAATTGACCCTAGTGTCAGGGGCATTAGCAGGGTAAATATGTGGGGTTACAGGAATAGGGACTGGGTGGGATTGTGGTCGGTGCCAACTTGATAGGCCGAATGGCCTCCTTTTGCACTGTAAGGATTCTATAATTCTAAGACCTGCTGGATCTAATGTGACTTTTCCTGGAGAGCGATAAGGGTGAATCTCTTGCAGTGCTCAGTGATTCTTTGGAGGTTGAGGTCTGTCCTGTCCAGGAGATAGGAAGTAAAGTATGCATATATATCTACACCAGTCTGGGTACTTTATATAATTTTTTTTTAAATGGATAACTGGCTGGACAGATGAATTGGCTCCCACTGACCATATGATGGTGTTTTTTGGGGTCTGAGCGGTTTAAACAAAGACAAAGGATAACACGTCAAACCCCTGGGATGGAGCCCTCCTTGCAGTATATAAACATTTCAGCCAAGCCAACACAATGGATTAGCAGATGAGACATCTGCACCAGCCAACTACGGACAGAGGCTCAGCAATTTGTGACTCCTCATTTCCAACATTGTGATAATTGTTCTACTTGCTCAAAACACAATGGGTTTTGATAAAAGGCCTGGGAAGCTGAATAGCTCTACCTGAAACCACCCTGTCACATGACCTAGGTTTGAGCTGCTTGATTTTCTTTAATTATACAGCTTTTGACTTTTATCTACAGTTGCAGTTTAACCTCCAAAGAGAACCAGACTCCAGGCTCATAGCCTGCCTTTCCAAAGTTTTATCTTCAGAAAGAACCATACATTTCACTTACAGAGTGAACTAATTTCCGGGATACAAAATTATTTTGCTGCATCTTCAATGGGCTGAACCTGAAACTGAGTTCCTAGAACGAGTCGCAGGAGTTCTGAAAGAATCTTCATTAGATAGGGACTCTGGACTGATGTAAAACCATGATTCCTATTTTTATTGTTGTCTTTGCCCAGAACCCTTTTATTTTCCTTGTCCCGCTTTTATTGTATGAATGTAAAAAGAGCAAATGTTGTGAAAGCCTTTCCTGCATTTTGTGTGTAAAATAAATCAACCCTCTTATTTTATCTTATCTCAAGTTTGCTGTGGGGTGACTAATAGAGGACTGGTTCACTCCAAAGCTGAAGGGTTGGCCAAAATACACCACCATTTAAAAAGGGGGAAATTAAAAATCAAAAACACGTTTCTGTTTATGCATGGGTAGTGAATGGAGTAATCAGGGCTGTTCAAATTCATTCAGACGTAGAGAATGATTTGTCTTTCCCATTGATGGATCCATCATATCCTTACCATTACTGAAACTGCAGAATCCTGTCCAGCAATGTTGTCCCAGAGTTCGTTGTCTACAGGAAATTTATCTCATTACAGAAAATTTTCTCTATTTTCCCAGCAGTTCTTTCCCATTGCTCATAGTGGAGCAACCTTGTACAGAGAGAAATTAGGCTATTATTATTGCCATAGAAAGGAGACAATCCTCCTGGAATATCATTGGGAAATCATCTCTCCTTCTTTTCCTGACAGTCTTACAGGAATTTGGTTTCTTCTTCCTTTGTTATCTAAGTTTCTTAAAATGCCAGATATTCAATGACATTTCAGTCTTTGATGCCGCATGGGAGGGTGCTGCAGGAGAGGGCATAGCAGTGGAAAATACGTCAGTGGATGATACACATATGATGGTGCTCTTGGGTATTGGGAAGTCCACTTTGTTCACAAATCAATGTGCCCTTTCATTCTGGTGTTCCTTTCTAAAAGAGACTGAAGTCCCCTCTCCAATGGTAGAGCACTTATGTCATCTCCCTGATGCTTCTATGCACAGTGAAGTGTGAGATGTTTCTGATGTCATCTGCTCCCACCTCTAAGGTGTTGATAGAGAAAGACAAGATCATTTTTAACAGCCTTGCCCTAGTTTCAGGTTCCAGGACGTTATAAGTGACGAAACACGGTGACACCTCCTGCAAAATATATCCAACTGAGGCAGTGCTCCTGATTGTAGGTTAGGTGGATTAGTCGCAGTAAAATGTGTGGGGTTACGGGTATAGTGCCAGGTCGGGGGGCGGTGGGGAGTTGCGGGCCTGGGTAAGATGCTCTCTCGGAGAGCCAATGCAATTGATGGGCAGCAAAAACCTCAAAATCCCTCCAGCAACTCACTACAAACCTTTCACCAACTGAGCATATGTCAGGAGCACCTCAGCATCAACTTGTTGAGCACGCCTTTCATTAACTCCAGAACAGGACCCACCTTGTTTCATAACACTTGTTTTTAATTCATATACGGGATGTGAGTGTTGCTGGCTCGACCAGCATTTATTGCCCAACCCCAATTGCCTTTGAGAAAGTGGGGGTGAGCCGCCTTTTTGAACTGTTGCAGTCCCTGAGGTGTTTCTGGAGAGAATGTGGAAGTCACTGTCTTCACAATAGTTAGCTAATTTTGATATCCAGGCATTGCACCAATCCATTCATGTTGGGATCACACACACCTTTGGGTGCATGCAGAGGTATACCTCTGTAAGACACTGCAGTACACCTTCCATACCATGCAGGAAGTAACTGACAGCACTTCATACACTGCAAAACAGCAGATAGGCCTTCATATAATACCACTAGAAGTAGCTCTCCACAATTTAATCTTGAACATAGAATTGGGTTTAACATCTGGCTCACTGGACGCTTTATCTGTAGAATGAGAAAGGATGCCTGATATATACTCTATAGGTGTTAAATCAAATGGGTTAGGAGTGGTACTTTTTCATCATTCATATTATTCACTAGATAAGAACATGCTGCTTGTGCTTTAACTAAATAATTATAGGTTGATGGAATTACTGTGCCTATTGTTGGTAGCATTTGCGCCTCTGAATCAGAAGATTGTTTAATCCCTTTATTCCAGGATTTAAATCCTGCTCCAGGTCTTGAGCACAAAGATCAAAGCTAACACTCCGTGCAGAGCTGGGGGAGTACTCCACTCTCAGAGATGCTGGCTGGAATTTTAGCGGCACGCCCCGATTCGGGGGGCGGGTGAGACTCAGAGAACGGCATTCTCCGTTGGCCTCGGGCGGGATCGTACGAAACTCGGGATGACGTGCCGGTAAAATTCCACCCACTGTCTTTCAAATCAGGCATTACACAGAGGCCCTGGTGCCTGTAAAAGGTCCCATGGCCCTATTTTGAAAAGAACAATCAAATTATACCTGATGTCCTGACTAATGTTTATCCAAACCACAAGTCCATTCCCGAACATCAAATTGGGTCTTTTCTTTTTTCCAGTTTGACAGTTTTGATATTTCTCATCTTACTAACAATGAACACACCACGTGATTTCTATTGGAAGTAGTCTCTAAGATACTCAATCCCATTCTGGCGAGTACTTTATCACTGCTGCTTGATTTGATAGTTACAGACTAATAGCCATGCTTTCAGGGAATTTATTTTGTTGGTCCGTCTGTGACTTGTGACATTTAACTGCAATGACCCTGCTCCTCTTGACAACCCCAAGGGAACTGACTGAGCAAGACAGCCTGACAAGACACAAGCAATAATACTGCTAAATTAAACAAAAAGGATTGTCTGCAGGAAATCCCTGCTTTTGTTTTCATTCCACATACGTAATCACTGCTTGATTTTTATCTGCCAATTTTCTCCACGTCTCTCCTCAAGGCACTCATTCATTCTAGGGAATAATTCTGTGGTTGCTGTCACTCTGCCAGAACCCTGCCTAATGGGACATTCTTCAAATTTAAGCTTAAACAATGAATGCCAGTAGACTATTTCACCAATGGGGAAGCACACCAATGACTATCCTTTCATGATCCCACATACACGCATGTGCATTTTCCAGTAAGAATCAGTAGATAGTAATAAAGAATGGGGATTCCTGGCTGCTGCTGCTCTAGTTCTTATTTTTATTTGCTAATGGAATGTGGATATGGCTGGAAACACCAGTTTCTATTGTTCATTTCTAATTGGTCTTGAGACGATGGTGGTGAGCTATCTTCTGAACCGCTGTAGTCCATGTGGTGTAGGTACATTGGAGGTGCCGTTATTTAGAGAGTTCCATGATTTTGACCCAGCAACAATGAAGGAATGGCAATATAACTCCAAGTGGGCTATTTGAGGGGAACTTGCAGCTGTGGTATTGTAGTGATTGTGATGTCTGTCATTTTAAGACAGGATGTGGAGATGCTGGCGTTGGACTGGGGTAAACACACTAAGAAGTCTCACAACACCAGGTTAAAGTCCAACAGGTTTATTTGGTAGCACAAGCCACTAGCTTTCAAAGCGCTGCTCCTTCCTGAAGTGGAGTGATAGATGGGGTGCCAATCAAATTGTTTTCTTTGTTCTGGATAGTGCTATCAAGATTCTTGAGCGTTGTTAAAGCTGCACTCTTTCGCACAAGTGGAAAGTATTCCATCACACTCCTGACTTTTACACTACAAGTTTTGGTTTTGGTGAGTTAGGAGGTGAATTGTTAACCACGAAATGATCAGTTCTAATCTTTGATTTGATTTATTATTGTCACGTGTATTAACATACAGTGAAAAACATTGTTTCTTGCGCGCTATACAGACAAAGCATACCGTTCATAGAGAAGAAAACGAGAGAGTGCAGAATGTAGTGTTACAATCATAGCTTTGGGTGTAGAGAAAGATCAACTTAATGCAAAGTAGGTCCATTCAAAAGTCTGACAGCAGGGAAGAAGCTGTTCTTGAGTCGGTTGGTACGTGACCTCAGACTTTTGTATCTTTTCCCGACGGAAGAAGGTGGAAGAGAGAATGTCCGGGGTGCATGGGGTCCTTGATTATGCTGGCTGCTTTGCCAAGGCAGCGGGAAGTGTAGACAGAGTCAGTGGATGGGAGGCTGGTTTGCATGATGGATTGGGTTGCATTCATGACTTTTGTAGTTCCTTGCAGTCTTGGGCAGAGCAGGAGCCATACCAAGCTGTGATACAACCAGGAAGAATGCTTTCTATGGTGCATCTGTAAAAGTTGGTGAGAGTCGGAGCTGACATGCCAAATTTCCTTAGTCTTCTGAGAAAGTAGAGGGTAATGTAATTGTGCAAATGCTCCAGTATCTGCAGTATTTTGCCTTGATGTCAAGGTCAGTCAGTCTCATCTCACCACTAGAATTCAGCTGTTTTGTCCATGTTTGAACCAAGGCTTTAATGAAGTCAGCAGCTGAGTGGTCCTGAAGAAACCTAAAAAGAGCTTTGGTAAATTGGTGTGTGCTACCATCTGGAAGCACTGTAAATGACACTGACCATCACTGAGGTGGCAATTGGCCAGGTTGCAGGATGAATGCATGTAACGAGGTCAGCAGCGATTATCAGGTCTCCATTTGCTTTGCATCATTTGTAATATGGGCTGGAATTTCCTGGCCCCTCCTGCTGGTGGGATCTTCTGGTCCCGCCAAAGTCAATGAACGTTTGAATGGCTCACCACATCCACTGCAGGGGAGCCTGACACAGCAGGGTCGGAAAATCCTGGCCATTGTGTGGTATGGGAATGCTGGTACAGTTATACTCGCCTCAAATAGGTGGAGATTTATTTAGATATTAATTTGGAAATGTTTAAATTTGCAAAGTTTCTGACATTAGCATCAGGTGTGGGACCTGCACAGACCAGTTTCTGCCTTTACCACCATGACAGCCTGGGTGTATCTGACACCTAATGAGCACACACTGCCTATCTTTTCGAATGCATTCAGCACCATCAAATTTCTAGCTGTCGAGAGCTCTAATTCCTGTCAAAGAGGCAACAACTTCATGCTTGTTTCTTCAGCATTGCTAACACTGTGGGGTGGCAGTGGCAGAGTGGTATTGTCATTAGACTGGTAATCCAGAGACCCAGGTATGTGGACCTGGGTTCAAATCTCACCACGGTGGATGGTGAAATTTTATTTCAGTAAAAATTTGGAGTTAAAAGTCTAATGATGACCAGGAGGCCATTGCCGATTGTCATAAAAACCCATTTGGTTCACTAATATCCTTTAAGGGAAGGGAATCAGCTGGCCGACACGTGACTCCTGACCCACAGCTATGTAGTTGACTGTTAAATATCCTCTGAAAGTCCTAGGGCAAAACTGTCTTTATAAGAGAATTACAGAGGTGGAAGGTCATTCAAACCACTTTCATTTATCTGTCCAACCAGAAATACAACGAAACGGATTGTTCTGCAGAGAGCCAGCATGGACTCAATGGGCTGAATGCCCTTATTCTGTGCTATTATGACTCAGACTCTCAATAACTTCTCATGACAGAATTTAATTGCTCCTTAAATTATTCTATTGTTTCCACTTCCTTCATCCTCTCAGGGAAACAATTTTTCTTTGATTAAAGAGAAAATGATCTTCTTGAAATTAAATCTAAATTTATCTTTTGTTCGTTTCAAACTGTGTGCCTTTCTTCTACTCTCTCAATTTTACCAAAAGTAATCTTCCAGGTTCACCTTTTCTATTTTCTTAACCATCTTATATAGTCAAGGCTGAAAATTCAGAAGTTCTCCAGTCTTTCCCCACATTGCCTTCAGCACATGAATGCCCTTTTTGTGTTTTAGTGACCAGAACTAGGCCTAGTACTCAAGCTGGATGACTGTCATCTGGCTAAAATCCATTTTTACAGGGCTAGGCACCATTATTTTTAAAGGGTTTTTCCTTTAGATATTTGGGCTGGAATTTTACCTGCCCGCCCGTCACAAAAATTGGAGCGGGCGAGGGGCAGAGCATGAGAAGGTCCGTTGACCTTGGGTGGGATTTTACCGTTCAGGACGAGCGAAGCCATAAAATCCCGCCCTTGGACTGCCTGCCTGTTTTACGGGGGTAGAAACTTTATTTATATCAAATAGGATTCAATGATGTAGCTGGAACCCTAGTTACAATCTCCAGGCTGGTATGTGTTTCATCCATTTGCCACGGCATTGAATAGCCTAACCCAACAATCCTAAAAGGGGCCACTCCAGGTCACAGCAATGATGACCCAGAAAAGTTTCTAGATTATAATTCTGTGGATTCATTGAGCAGAAGTTTTCTGTAGGCCCACTGACTGTCAAGGCTCACTCAAAAATCACAGCAGGTAGGCTTCAGATGAAAGGTTGGTGATAAAGCAGTGTTTGTGTCATTCATCACCTCAATCACAGGAGAACTGAAAAAATAAATAAAGAAAAATGGCAGCCAGAATAAGTAAATTGAACTGTTGCAAGTGTTTTGGTGCTGCATATTGGGAAATATTAGAAAGACTGAAGCCAATGTTTTCAGCCTGTGCTACGACTCCACTCCTCGCCCTGGCAACCATTTAGGACTAAGCAGTCGGTTTCCTAACTTGGTGTTAAATTTGATGAACTTCCAACCACATATCCGTGACTTCCCAAAGGCTGCCTATTTTCACCTCCATAACAACCATGGAAAAGTCCGTTGACCACGGGCGGGATTTCCAGTTTTGGGGCATGCGAGGCTGGAACATCCCGTCCTATATCTCCTTATGTGACTCGGTATCATATTTTATTTTGTAATGCTTCTGTGAAGCACCTTAGGATGTTTGTTACATTATGCCTCACAGCGCCAGGGTCCTGGATTCGATTCCCAGTTTGGGTCAATGTTGGTCCAACGTCTGCACGTTCTCCCTATGTCTGGGTTTCTTCCGGGTGCTCCGATTTCCTTCCACAGTGCGAAAAACGTGCTGGTTAGGTGCATTGGCCATGCTAAGTTCTGCCTCAGTGTACCAGCAGTAACTTCATTGCAGTGTTACTGTAAGCCTACTTGTGACATTAATAAATAAACTAAACTAAATACAAGTTATTTTCATGGAAATTGATAGAAAAACAAAGATATTGCAAAAACTGGAGAAAAGCAGGACATAGGAGAATTACCAGTTGATGATTATTATGGTTTGGATGGATGTCATCGATGAGTGCCAAGTCCAAACTGACAGTTATGCTACATGACTGACTTGACTTGAGAACATTTGACCCAGTCAAAGAGCACTAAAGCAGGAGTTCAATTACACCCGTATTAAGCTACCCGGAATTGTGTGATGAGTAATGGCAGCTGAAGAGATTGCAGAAGATAGAAAGCAATTTCAGAATCTGGTGACAAATTGCCATTCTGCAGCCAACTTGGCATTAAATTAGGAATGAATAAGTTAACATTTCAGTCACACCACTGTTCACCACCACTGAAAAGAAGAATATGCAGTTCAACAGCATCAGAACAAAAAAATAGAAGAGGAAACAAAAAGAGGAAGTGTTAATAGGATTGTTGGTAGCCTTCCTTAAAGAAACACAAAGAACAAAGAACAGTACAGCACAGGAAACGGGCCCTTCGGCCCTCCAAGCCTGTGCCGCTCCTTGGTCCAACGAGACCAATCGTTTGTATCCCTCCATTCCCAGGCTGCTCATGTGACTATCCAGGTAAGTCTTAAACGATGCCAGCGTGTCTGCCTCCACCACCCTACTTGGCAGCGCATTCCAGGCCCCCACCACCCTCTGTGTAAAATATGTCCGTCTGATATCTGTGTTAAACCTCGCCCCTCTCACCTTGAGCCCGTGACCCCTTGTGATCGTCATCTCCGACCTGGGAAAAAGCTTCCCACCGTTTACCCTATCTATCCCCTTCATAATCTTGTACACCTCTATTAAGTCTCCCCTCATTCTCCATCTTTCCAGGGAGAACAACCCCAGTTTACCCAATCTCTCCTCATAACTAAGCCCCTCCATACCAGGTAACATCCTGGTAAACCTCCTCTGTACTCTCTCCAAAGCCTCCACGTCCTTCTGGTAGTGTGGCGACCAGAACTGGACGCAGTATTCCAGATGCGGCTGAACCAACGTTCTATACATCTGCAACATCAGGCCCCAACTTTTATACTCTATGCCCCGTCCTATAAAGGCAAGCATGCCATATGCCTTCTTCACCACCTTCTCCATCTGTGACGTCACTTTCAAGGATCTGTGGACTTGCACACCCA
The DNA here is from genome assembly GCF_964213995.1 of Mustelus asterias. Lineage (NCBI taxonomy): Eukaryota > Metazoa > Chordata > Chondrichthyes > Carcharhiniformes > Triakidae > Mustelus > Mustelus asterias. Next base: position 103,527,693 of record NC_135801.1, on the reverse strand, counting down.
GGTCCCTCTGCGTATCTACACCCTTTATGGTCCTGTCATTTATCGTATAGCTCCTCCCTACATTATTTCTACCAAAATGCATCACTTCGCATTTATCAGGATTGAACTCCATCTGCCATTTCTTTGCCCAAATTTCCAGCCTATCTACATCCTTCTGTAGCTTCTGACAATGCTCCTCACTATCTGCAAGTCCTGCCAATTTTGTGTCGTCCGCAAACTTACTGATCACCCCAGTTACACCTTCTTCCAGATCATTTACATAAATCACAAACAGCAGAGGTCCCAATACAGAGCCCTGCGGAACACCACTAGTCACAGGCCTCCAGCCGGAAAAAGACCCTTCCACTACCACCCTCTGTCTTCTGTGACCAAGCCAGTTCTCCACCCATCTAGCCACCTCCCCCTTTATCCCATGAGATCCAACCTTTTTCACCAACCTACCATGAGGGACTTTGTCAAACGCTTTACTGAAGTCCATATAGACGACATCCACGGCCCTTCCCTCGTCAACCATTCTGGTCACTTCTTCAAAAAACTCCACCAGGTTAGTGAGGCATGACCTCCCTCTCACAAAACCATGCTGACTATCGTTAATGAGTTTATTCCTTTCTAAATGCGCATACATCCTATCTCTAAGAAACTTCTCCAACTACTTCCCCACCACGGACGTCAAGCTCACCGACCTATAATTACCCGGGTTATCCTTCCTACCCTTCTTAAATAACGGGACCACATTAGCTATCCTCCAATCCTCTGGGACCTCACCTGTGTCCAGTGACGAGACAAAGATTTGCGTCAGAGGCCCAGCGATTTCATCTCTCGTCTCCCTGAGCAGCCTTGGATAGATTCCATCAGGCCCTGGGGATTTGTCAGTCTTTAAATTCTCTAACAAACCTAACACTTCCTCCTTTGTAATGGAGATTTTCTCCAACGGTTCAACACTCCCCTCCGAGACACTCCCAGTCAACACATCCCTCTCCTTTGTGAATACCGACTCAAAGGATTCATTTAGGATCTCCCCTACTTCTTTGGGCTCCAAGCATAATTCCCCACTTTTGTCCCTGAGAGGTCCGATTTTTTCCCTGACAACCCTTTTGTTCCCAACGTATGAATAAAATGCCGTAGGATTCTCCTTAATCCTGTCTGCCAAGAACATTTCGTGACCCCTTTTTGCTCTTCTAATTCCCCGTTTAAGTTCTTTCCTACTTTCTTTGTACTCCTCCAGAGCTCCCTCCGTTTTTAGCAGCCTGGACCTACCGTACGCCTCTCTTTTCTTTTTGACCAGTCCCTCAATTTCCCTGGTTATCCACGGTTCTCGAATCCTACCCTTCCTATCCTTCTTTTTAACAGGCACATGCCTGTCCTGTAGCCCTAACAACTGTTCCTTAAAAGACTCCCACATGCCAGATGTGGATTTACCCTCAAACAGCCTCTCCCAATCAAGAGCTGCCAATTTCTGCCTAATCCCACTAAAGTTAGCCTTCCCCCAATCCAACACCTTACCCTTGGGACACCACTCATCCTTTTCCATCACTATCCTAAAGCTAACAGAATTGTGGTCACTATTTGCCACATGTTCCCCTATCGAAACTTTGAAGACCTGACCGGGCTCATTCCCCAGTACGAGGTCCGGTATAGCCCCCTCTCTAGTCGGGCTATCTACATATTGTTCCAAAGAACCCTCCTGTACGCATTTTACAAATTCCTCCCCATTCAGAGTCCCAGCTCTCAGCGATTTCCAGTCTATACCAGGGAAATTGAAGTCTCCCACTACAACAATCCTATTTTTCCTGCACCTATCCAGTATCTCCTGACATATCCGTTCTTCCACTTCCCTTGGGCTGCTGGGGGGCCTGTAGTACACCCCCAACATAGTGACTGCGCCTTTCCTGTTTCTAAGGTCCACCCAGAGTGACTCGTTACACGACCCCTCTGAATTGTCCTCCCTCTGCACCGCTGTAATATGCTCTCCAACTAGTACTGCTACTCCCCCACCTCTTTTGGCCCCTCCTCTGTCTCGCCTAAAACACTTGTACCCCGAAATATTCAGCTGCCAGTCCTGTCCCTCTTTCAACCAAGTCTCTGTCACCGCAACCACATCCAAATTCCTCGTGAGCATTAAGGCCCTAAGTTCATCTGTCTTACCTGCTACGCTCCATGCATTGAAGTATAAGCATTCCGGACCTCCAGGCCCAGTGAGGTCATCCTCCCCCAGAGTGCTCTTCTTCTTTGCCAGCCTTTTCCCAGCCCCAAGCTCGTCCCCAGCCTCTACACTTGTAGACCTAATATTTTGATCCCCTCCCCCCTGCCATACTAGTTTAAACCCCCTCGAACTGCACTAGCAAAACTCCCAGCCAGGACATTCGTGCCCTTCCAACTTAGTTGTGACCCGTCCTTCTTGTACAGGTGCCATCCTCTCCTGAAAACTTCCCATTGATCTAGAATCTAAAAATCTGTCCACCTCTTAAATTTACTCAATGTCCCGGCATCCATAACGTTCTGGTGTAGTGAACTCCACAGACTCATGACACTTTGAGAGAAGTGATTTCTCCTTTTCTCTGTTTTAAATCTATCACTCTTTATCCTAAACTATGACCTCTTGTTCTAGATTGCCCTATAAGAGGAATCATTCTCTCCATGTCTACCTTATCATCTTGCACACCACAATTTAATCTCCTCTCATTCTTCTAATCTACAGGGAGTATAGGCTAAAACTGTCCAATCTTTCTTCGTAGGAGTTGGCCATTCGGTCCTTTGAGCCTGCTCCACCATTCATTTTGATCTTGGCTTTTCATCAAATTCAATACCCTGATCCCGCCTTCTCTCCATATCCCCATATTTAGCCCAAAGAGCTATATCTAATTCCTTCTTGTGATAAGAAATTCTTTATTAACATGTTAGTTAGTTAACATTTAGTAGACACGGTTAGTAAGTTTGCAGATGACACCAAGATTGGTGGCATAGTGGACATTGAAGAAAATTATCTCGATTGCAATGGGATCTTGATCAATTGGGTCAGTGGGCTGACGAATAGCAGATGGAGTTTAATTTAGATAAATGCGAGGTGATGCATTTTGGTCAATCGAACCAGGGCAGGACTTATTCAGTTAATGGTCAGGCGTTGAGGAGAGTTACAGAACAAAGAGATCTAGGGGTACAGGTTCAAAGCTCCTTGAAAGTTGAGTCACAGGTGGACAGAGTGGTGAAGAAGACATTCGGCATGCTTGGTTTCATTGGTCAGAACATTGAATACAGGAGTTGGGACGTCTTGTTGAAGTTGTACAAGACATTGGTAAGGCCACACTTGGAATACTTTGTACAGTTCTGGTCACCCTATTATAGAAAGGATATTATTAAACTAGAAAGAGTGCAGAAGAGATTTACTAGGATGCTACTGGGACTTGACGGTTTGAGTTATAAGGAGAGGTTGGATAGACTGAGACTTTTTTCACTGGAGCATAGGAGGCTTAGGGGAGATCTTATAGAGGTCTATAAAATAATGAGAGGCATAGATCAGCTAGATAGTCAATATCTTTTCCCAAAGGTCGAGGAGTCTAAAACTAAAGGGCATAGGTTTAAGGTGAGAGGGGAGAGATACAAAAGAGTCCAGAGGGGCAATTTTTTCACACAGAGGGTGGTGAGTGTCAGGAACAAGCTGCCAGAGGTAGTAGTAGAGGTGGGTGCAATCTTGTCTTTTAAAAAGTGTTTGGACAGTTGCATGGGTAAGATGGGTATAGAGGGATATGGGCCAAATGCAGGCAATTGGGACTAGCTTCAGGGTTTAAAAAAGGGGCGGCATGGACAAGTTGGGCCGGAGGGCCTGTTTCCATGCTGTAAACCTCTATGTAGGAAGTCAGTCAGTGTGGGAGACCAAGAGGTCACAGACAGAGGAAAGAGATCCTGCCCAGCAAAGAAATGAGCCTGCCTAGAATTCCCTCATAGGCTGGGAAGTGCAGTTACTCTTTTACCAACAGATTTGAAGGATCAAGCCAGATTTTCACTGCAGGGGCTCAATCTCATCTCAACTGAACTGAAGTCAGAAATTTACTGATACAAGGAGTAAGCCACTGTGAATTAATCGCCAGAAACTTCCAGCCTCCATTTCCTTCAGTGAACCAAAATTGAATCATCAGCCTTGCAATGTTTGCAGCTGACATTTCAACAGATCAGATCATATTTTGGACCCTTTCAACATCAAAGTACGTGATACCTCTTCAGCATCTTTGCTTGTGTGTGTATTGCATGTGGATGGATGAGTGGTTGCTGTTGCAATTACATTTTGGGTGTTGCAAAATAAATAATTATTCTTTCTTTTCAAATTAAGAGAAAAACTGTCATGTGACTGTTCTTGAGAGTCACAACACTTAAGAGGTTTAAACTCCTCTTTAAAACACATCTTGATGCAGTTAGTCAAGCAGTGGGGTAAGAAGAGAGAAACATTATCTTTTCTCTCTCCTGACTGTAACACAACATAAGCACAATGAGGGTCTCTCTCCATGGGATAAGGCCAAAGTCTCAGCTTGGCAACACTAATGGGTAAGCACCAAGGTGCCTGTGAAGACTAGGCCATAAGAACTTCATATTCAAAGTCTCTGCTGCCATTCCCCAGTCCCTCTTCCAGTAATAGTGTGGTGAACCACTGTAGTATTGTCGGTTTATGTGATATGCCTGGACACGCCCCTGCTGCCTCAATCTGGGGCTCCGCCCTTCTCTGGGTATAAAGGCAACTGCTCTCCGCCCCTGTTGCCTGAGTTCGGATTAGCTATCGGTTCGGGTGTGCTCCAATTCTTTCGTTAATAAAAGCCTGTTATTTAGCAACAATGAGTCTTTGCATAATCAATGGTGCATCAATTTTATTAACAAAAGTTTTTGGGATGGAGCAACTCTTAAACCTGATAAATTGGACTTGGACCCCCAGGCTGTTGGGGCCTCAAACTGTTTTGATCACTGGCTGCGCTGCTTCGAGACCTTCATCGCCTCCTCCTCCGCCGTTGTCGTAACCGACATCGACAAACTACACGTGCTCCACGCCCGCGTCAGCGCTCACGTCTTCGTGATAATCCGAGACGCGGAAACTTACCAGGAGGCAATCGATCTCCTAAAGAGCCAGTACAACCGGCAGCCGAATGAGGTCCACGCCAGACATCTGCTGGCCACTCGCAGACAGCAGCCGGGGGAATCGACTGAGCAATTCCTGCGCGAACTGTATGCACTCGGCAGAGCCTGCAACTGCAAGGCCGTTTCAGCCGCCCAAAACGCCGACGACCTGATCAGAGATGCCTTTGTCGCGGGCATCAGGACGACCTATATCCAGCAGCGTCTGCTGGAACAAGGTGGGCTGGACCTGAAGAAAACTGTGGAGCTTGCCGGCTCGCTGGAGGTGGCTTTCCGGAATCTCGAGGCCTACACCCCCGACCACGAGGGAGCACCGTGGACAACGCGACCGCAGCCATCTCTATACCCGGGAGGGCCGCAAACCTACGCCACACCCTGTCCCGATGCCGAACTGACGACTGCGGCAGTCTCCGGAGGCCTGAGGTGCTACTTCTGCGGCATGGAGAAGCACCCACGACGACGCTGCCCGGCGAAAGACGCGATCTGCTCCGGCTGCGGTAAGAAGGGCCATTACCTGAAAGTCTGCAGGGCAAAATTGGCCTCCAGGCCCAGCAGCGCCGTGTGCGATCCACGGGAGCCGCTATTTTGGACGCCATCGGCTGCGTGCGACCCACAGGGGCCGCCATCTTGGACGCCATCAGCCGCATGCGACCCACGGGAGCCGCCATCTTGGATGACGTCAGCCGCATGCAAGTCACACGGGCCGCCATTTTGGGAACCGTCCACCGCGTGTGGCTCCTCGCCTAATCCGACGGTGGCCTCGGTCGCGTTGGACCAGTCCAGGCCTCATCAACTCGCCTGGTCTATGATGGACATCAAGGTAAATGACCACACTACTACTGCTTATTTGACAGTGGGAGTACAGAGAGTTTTATCCACCCTAACACGGTGAGTTGCTACGCACTGCTAGTACTGCCAATGCAGCAATCAATCTCCATGGCTTCGATGTCCCGGTCGGTGAATGTCCTCGGGTACTGTGTAGCTACTCTGACTGTATGGGGCACGGTGTACGAGAAGTGCAGGCTCCTCGTGCTGCCACAGCTCTGCGCTGCCGTACTACTGGGGCTAGATTTCATGTGTCACCTTGGGAGCGTCACCATGGTATATAATGGGCCTTTTCCCCCAATCTCCGTCCACAATCCGCAGCTATTAGACCAGCCACCGCGCACCACCTGTGGTCTCTCGACCCTTAAAGTCGCCCCTCCCTCGCTCTTTGAACACCTCACCCCCGACTGCAAGCCCATTGCACCAAAAGCAGACGGTACAGCGCTGGAGATAGAGCGCTTATTAAGTCCGAGGTGCGACGCCTCCTGGGGGAGGGGATCATTGAGGCCAGTGCCAGCCCCTGGAGAGCCCAAGTGGTGGTTGGTAAGACTGGGGAGAAACATCGCATGGTTATCGACAACAGGCAGACCATTAACTGATACACGCAGCTGGACGCGTATCCCCTTCCCCGCATCTCTGACATGGTCAATCAGATTGCACAATATCGGGTGTTCTCCACCATTGATTTGAAGTCTGCATACCACCAGCTCCCTATCCACCTGGAAGACCGCCAATACACTGCCTTCGAGGCGGATGGCCATCTCTATCACTTCCTTCGGGTCCCCTTCGGCGTCACCAACGGGGTCTCGGTTTTCCAGCGTGAGATGGACCGAATGGTGGACCAGAACGGGCTGCGGGCTACCTTCCCGTATCTGGATAACGTCACCATCTGCGGCCATGATCAGCAGGACCACGACGCCAACCTCCAAAAATTCCTCCACACCACAGCACTCCTCAATCTGACCTATAATAAGGAGAAGTGCATATTCCGCACGCGCCGCCTCGCCATCCTTGTTTGTGTTGTGGAGAACGGGGTCATTGGCCCCAATCCCGACCGCATGCGTCCCCTCCTGGAACTTCCCCTCCCCACCACCCTCAAAGCACTGAGGAGATGCCTCGGCTACTTCTCGTACTACGCCAAGTGGGTCCCCAGTTATGCAGACAAAGCCCATCCGCTCATCAAATCCACATCTTTTCCCCTAGCGGCGGAGGCTCGGCTGGCCTTTGCCCGCATCAAAGCGCATATCGCGAAGGCCACGATGCACGCTGTAGACAAATCCACCCCATTCCAGGTGGAGAGTGATGCGTCTGATTTTGCCCCAACCGCCACTCTTAACCAGGCGGGCAGACCCGTGGCCTTCTTCTCGCGCACCCTCCAGGGCCCTGAAATTCGACACTCCTCTGTCGAAAAAGAGGCACAAGCCATCGTGGAGGCTACACTCAATTAGGTCACTACTGTGCACGGCTACCAATGCCACCCCTCATGAACGAATGTTTGTTTTCCCCAGGAAGTCCTCCTCGGGGACCTCACTACCGTCGTGGCTGACGTCCCCATGCCCTGTCCTGCTCCGGAAGCACGTGTGGACCCATAAATCGGACCCCCTAGTCGAAATGGTCCAACTCCTCCACGCCAACCCCCAATACGCCTATGTGGCGTATCACGATGGGCGGGAGGACACGGTCTCCATTCGCGACCTGGCACCCGCAGGTACTACATCCCATGGCCCCTCACCCCCAGCTCCCAACGTTGCCCATGATACACCAGAGTCGCAACACGCTCATCTAGTCCCCGTGTACGGCACGCCTGAGCCCCAGGAGCAGCCTCCACACACCCGGCAGTCTGAAGGCGCTACAGACAGCTTCACCGATTATGGACTGGCGTCAGACTCATCACCGCGGCCTCCTGAACTGGCACCACGGCCGACACTGCGGCGGTCGCAGCGGCAGATCAAGCCCCTGGAGAGACTGAACTTGTAACTCTGTGACTGTCGTTCCACCACCTTGCCCCCGCTGAACTTTTTTTAAACAGGGGGTGAATGTGGTGAACCACTGTAGTATTGACTGTTTATGTGATGTGCCTGGACACGCCCCTGCTGCCTCAATCCGGGGCTCCGCCCTTCTCTGGGTATAAAGGCGACTGCTCTCCGCCCCTTTTGCCTCAGTTCGGATTAGCTATCGGTTCGGGTGTGCTCCAATTCTTTCGCTAATAAAAGCCTGTTATTTCGCAACAACGAGTCTTTGCATAATCAATGGTGCACCAAATAGCTTGTGAGAGATGTTGAGGAACCATGCTCTTTCAAAACCACCCCAGGTTCTGAATGCAAGGCCTGAATTCAGCGTCTCAGTCTAGTTTCTTCTTGTTCTGGTAGATGCAATGTCCTAGGGCAGGACTGGAACCAATGTCCTGGGGGAGTGTTTGCTAGTGCTGTTGGGGAGGGATTAAACTAAAATGGGAGGGGGATGGGAACCGATGTCGGAAGTTAGAGGAAAGTAAAGTGGGGACAGAAACAAAAGGCAGTAAGGAGAAAAATAGAAGGCAGAAAAACCAAAAACAAAAATCAAAAAGGGCCACAGTACAGAGTACAGAGACTGTGGAGAACTCAGTGAATGGGTCCAGTAAGGCTAAGAGAAATAAAATATAGGGGAAGTGTACAAAACATGACAGGACAGATGGTCTGAGGTGTGTTTGCTTTAATGCAAGGAGTATGACAGTTAAGGCGGATTTAAAGCTTGGATTATTACATGGAACTAGGATGTTGCGGCAATTGCAGAGACTTGGATGAAGGAAGGGCAGGAGTGGCAGCTTAGCATTCCAGGATTTAGATGCTTCAGGTGAGATGGAAGGGGTGACAAAAGAGATGGGGTTATTGCTTTACTGATGAGGGAGAATGTCACAGCTATACAGAGGGAGGACACCTTGGTGGGATCATGCAGTGAGGCTATATGGGTAGAACTCAGGAACAGGAGCGGTACAATCACACTGTTGGGGTTGTACTACAGACCTCCCAACAGCCAGCGTGAAGTGGGGGAGCTGATCTGTCAGCAGATTATGGGAGAATGTAAAAACAACAGGGTTGTTGTGATGGGCGATTTTAACTTCCTCAATATAGACTGGGAATCCTTTAGTGCCAGGGGCTTAGACGGGGCAGAGTTTCTTCAGTGTGTCCAAGAGTGCTTCTTGAGCTAATATGTAGATGGTCCAACTCGGGAAGGGGCTATCTTAAACCTGGTTCTGGGAAATGAGCCTGGACAGGTGATTGATGTCTCCGAGGAGGACCATTTTGGAAATAGTGATCACAATTCTATAAGTTTCAGGATTTTTGTAGAAAAGGATAGAAGTAGTCCCAGAGTAAAAATACTTAACTGGGGGAAGGCTAACTACGACAGTTTTTCTCAGGAGCTAGGGAATGTACACTGGGGACAGCTGTTTTAGGGTAAATCCACATCCAATACATGGGAGTCTCTTAAAAGTCAGTTGTTAATAATTCAGGATAAGTATGTCCCTGTAAAAATGAAGGGCAAAGATGGCAAGATTCAGGAACCCTGGACGACAAGAGAGATTGTGAGTTTAGTGAAAAAAGGAGGCATACATAAATTTCAGGAAATTAAAAATGGATAAGGCTCTTGAGAAATACAAAGGTAGCAGGAAAGAGCTTAAACAGGGACTTAGGGGGGCAAAAAGGGGCCATGAAATGTCCTTAGCTGGCAGGATTAAGGAGAATCCCAAGGCTTTTTATGCAAATATAAGGCGGAAGAGGGTAGCTAAGGAAAGCATAGGTCTACTCAAGGACAGTGGAGGGAATTTGTGTGTGGAGCCAGATGAGATGGGTGAGGTCCTTAATGAGTACTCTGCATCAGTATTCACAAAGGAGAAGGATGTGGTGGATGGTGAGTTTAGAAAGGAGGATGTTGACATTCTAGGGCATGTTGAGATAAAAAAGGAGGAGGTATTGGAGGTTTTGAAAAACATTAAGGTGGACAAGTCTCCAGGGCCTGATAGGATCTATCCCAGAATACTGAGAGAGGCGAGGGAAGAAATTGCTGAGGCCTTGGCCAAAATCTTTGTATTCTCTTTAACCATTAGAACATAGAACATTACAGCGCAGAACAGGCCCTTCGGCCCACGATGTTGCACCGACCAGTTAAAAAAAAAACTGTGACCCTCCAACCTAAACCAATTTCTTTTCGTCCATGAACCTATCTACGGATCTCTTAAACGCCCCCAAACTAGGCGCATTTACTACTGATGCTGGCAGGGCATTCCAATCCCTCACCACCCTCTGGGTAAAGAACCTACCCCTGACATCGGTTCTATAACTACCCCCCCTCAATTTAAAGCCATGCCCCCTCGTGCTGGATTTCTCCATCAGAGGAAAAAGGCTATCACTATCCACCCTATCTAAACCTCTAATCATCTTATATGTTTCAATAAGATCCCCTCTTAGCCGCCGCCTTTCCAGCGAAAACAATCCCAAATCCCTCATTGGTGAGGTACCAGAGGGTTGGAGAGTAGCTAACATTGTTCCTCTGTTTAAGAAGGGCAGAAGAGACAATCGGGGAAATTACAGGCCTGTGAGCCTTAAATCAATGGTGGGGAAATTATTGGAGAAGATTCTTAGGGATAGGATGTGATCACATCTGAAAGAGAATAGGCTTATTAGCAATAGGCAGCCTGGTTTTGTGAAGGGGAGGTCATGTCTTACAAACTTGATTGAGTTCTTTGAGGAAGTGACAAGAAAAATTGACCAGAGCAGGGCAATGGATGTTGTATACGTGATCTTTCGTAAAGCCTTTGATAAGGTTCCTCATGGCAGGTGAAGTTATATGGGTGTGGTGAACCATCGTTGGTTCCCACTAGATAGTACTGAGCCAGGGTCTGGCCAGTACTACAAGTATGTATATATGTTGCTGTTGGGGTTAGGGATGGGTTGTTCTACTTGTTGCTGTTGGGGTTAGGGTTGGGCTGTTACACCTTGTATTATAGTTATTGTGGTACATCCCAGTCGGGCTCCGCCTCCTGGGAGAGGTATAAAGGTCTCTGCTCTGTCTGGGACCCCTCAGTCTGGGATCGTGTATATAATTAGTAGCTGCATTGTTACAGCAAATAAAAGCCTTTATTTCCTGAGCATCAAGCCTCGTGTGTGATAACGCGCATCAATTTTATTTGCTGTAAATAAACTCTCGTCGGGAAAAAAAACGATATAGAGAGAGTATGGAGCAGATACTGAAGCCTGAATGCCTTACACTAGATCCACGTGCGGTGGGCGCCTCTAACACCTTCGACCACTGGTGGAAATGTTTTGAGGACTACCTGGCAGCCTCCGCAGCGGTCACCACAGATGATGACAGACTCCGGGTCCTCCATGCGAGTGTAAGCGACACCGTCTACCTCGCGATCCGTGCGGCCACCGACTACACAAAGGCCCTCGAGCTTCTTAAGAAGCGTTATATTAAACCGCCCAACGAAATATACGCTCGTTACCTCTTAGCCACTCGACGACGGCAGTCTGGCGAAACGATGGAGGAATACGCGAACGAGCTCCTACAGCTAGCCAGGGGCTGTAACCGCAAAGCAGTGTCGGCAGAGCAGAATATGAACGACATCGCTCGAGATGCATTTGTGGCGGGAGTCGGATCATCTTACATCCGACTCAAACTACTGGAGAAAGGTAATCTTGACCTCACCCAGGCAATAGAACTAGCGGAGATGTTGGAGACGGCCTCCAAAAGCTTAGTATTGTATCCTGAAGACCACGTGGAGTCAACGTGGCAGGAGCAGTCGCCAATCCCTCCTTGCCCCTCGGGTTCGAAATGCTGCGTGATGGCGTGCTCACACTCGGGCCAGACGACGGCAGCAGCTCCGGGCGGCCCGCGGTGTTACTTCTGTGGGGGAGCGAAGCATACTCGGCAACGGTGTCCCGCTAGTGCTGTGTTGTGCTCCGCCTGCGGTAAGAAGGGGCACTATTCGAAAGTGTGCCGATCTAAACCTGCTTCTCGGAACAGCAGTGCGGCCTGCGATTCCTCAGAGCCCGGTTCTTCGTCGTCGACATCGTCGAGGGTTTCATCCACGTGCGAGGCCAGGACGACGCCATTACGGTCGACGGAGTCGGAGATGTGTGACCACCAGGGGTCGCTGAGTTTGGCGCCATCACCCACGTGCGACCTATGGGAGCGGCCATGTTGGTCGGCACCGACCGCGAACGACCAGCAGGGGTCATCCTCGTCAATCTCAGCTGCCTGCAGTGGCGCTCATGAACCAACGGTGGCGTCGATCATCCTGGACCAGGCCAAGCCTCATAGACTTGACAAGTCTATGATGGACATTCAGGTAAACGACCACTTGATTTATTGTCTGTTTGACAGCGGGAGCACTGAGAGTTTTATCCACCCAGACGCTGTGAAGTGGTGTGGACTCCGGATTCAACCTGTCAAACAGACAATTTCTATGGCTTCAAGGTCCCGGTCTGTCACCGTGCTAGGGAGTTGCGTGGTAACTTTAACAGTGCAAGGCACAGTTTACGAGCGTTTCAAGCTCCTGGTGTTGCCGCACCTTTGCGCGCCAATACTTCTCAGACTAAACTTCATGGTCCACTTGAGGAGTGTAACCCTACAGTACGGTGGGCCACTCCCTTCGCTTTCAGTGGGAGAACAGCAGACTCCAAATTGCCCAACACGCCCCCCTTGTAGCCTCTCGACGCTGAAGATTACCACACCCTCCCTGTTCCAGAATCTTGTGCCAGACTGCAAGCCCATTGCGACTAAGAGTAGGCGTTACAGCGCTGAGGATCGGATCTACATTCGATCTGAAGTTCAGCGGCTCCTCAAGGAAAGGATCATACAACCTAGCGCTAGTCCGTGGAGAGCGCAGGTCGTGGTGGTCAAGAGTGGGAACAAACCCCGGATGGTCATTGACTATAGTAAGACCATTAATAGATACACGCAGCTGGATGCGTATCCCCTCCCGCGCATATCTGACATGGTCAACCAGATTGCGCAGTACTGGGTGTTCTCCACCATAGACCTCAAGTCTGCCTACCACCAACTCCCCATTCGCCCAGAGGACCGACAATACACGGCTTTTGAGGCGGATGGTCGCTTGTATCACTTTCTCAGGGTTCCCTTTGGTGTCACCAATGGGGTCTCGGTCTTCCAGCGTGCTATGGACCGAATGGTGGACCAGAACGGGCTGCGGGCTACCTTCCCGTACCTGGATAACATCACCATCTGCGGCCATGACCAGCAGGACCACGACACAAATCTCCTGAATTTCCTACGCACTGCATCTCGCCTGAACCTGACCTACAACAGGGAGAAGTGTGTGTTTCGTACGCGCCGTTTAGCCATCCTTGGATACGTGGTGGAAAACGGGGTCATTGGTCCTGATCCAGACCGTATGCATCCCCTCTTTGAACTTCCCCTGCCCCCTAGTGCAAAAGCACTGAGAAGATGCTTCGGCTTCTTCTCTTATTATGCACAGTGGGTTCCCCATTACGCGGACAAAGCCCGTCCGCTCATCAAGTCCACTTCTTTTCCCCTAACACCAGAGGCCCGATTGGCCTTTGATAAACTAAAAGCCGACATCGCGAAAGCTACGATGCACGCTGTTGATGAGTCCATCCCCTTTCAGGTGGAGAGCGATGCATCTGATTTCGCCCTGGCCGCCACACTTAACCAGGCGGGCAGGCCCGTCGCCTTTTTTTCCCGCACCCTCCAAGGCCCCGAAATTCGGCATTCAGCGGTGGAAAAGGAGGCCCAGGCCATTGTGGAGGCCGTCAGGCACTGGTGCCATTACTTGGCGGGAAAACGGTTCACCCTGATCACGGACCAGCGGTCCGTGGCGTTCATGTTTAATAACATGCTGAGGGGCAAGATCAAGAACGACAAGATCTTGCGGTGGAGAATTGAACTCTCCACCTATAACTACGACATCAAGTATCGTCCAGGGAAACTCAATGAGCCCTCGGATGCCCTCTCGCGTGGAACATGCGCCAGTATACAGGAGGACCGTTTGCAGGCTCTCCATAATGACCTATGCCATCCTGGGGTCACTCGGCTCTACCACTTTATAAAAGCCCGCAATCTGCCCTACTCGGCGGAGGATGTCAGGTCCATAACAAGAAGCTGTCGGGTATGCGCGGAATGCAAACCGCACTTTTACCGACCTGACCGGGCACATTTAGTCAAGGCCACTCGTCCCTTCGAAAGACTGAGTGTCGATTTTAAGGGCCCCCTTCCCTCAACAGATCGGAATGTGTACTTCCTCAACATCATTGACGAACACTCGAGATTCCCTTTTGTTATTCCCTGCTCAGATACATCCGCTGCCACGGTTATCAAGGCATTCCGTGATCTTTTTACCCTGTTCGGGTACCCCAGCTACATTCACAGCGACAGGGGCTCGTCGTTCATGAGCGATGACTTGAGGCAATACCTGCTCTCATACGGGATTGCCTCTAGTAGAACCACGAGCTACAACCCTAGGGGTAACGGACAGGTGGAACGTGAGAATGCTACAGTCTGGAAGGCTGTCTTACTGGCGTTGAAGTCAAAAAGCCTTCCAGTCTCCCGTTGGCAAGAGGTGCTCCCTGATGCGTTCCATTCCATACGCTCACTCCTGTGTACGGCAACCAACGCTACTCCCCATGAGAGGCTGTTTTCATTCCCTCGGAAGTCTTCCTCTGGGACCTCATTTCCGTCTTGGTTGACGTACACAGGACCTGTCCTCCTGCGGCGACATGTAAGGGCCCGCAAGTCCGACCCGTTGGTCGAACAGGTCCATCTCCTCCACGCCAACCCTCAGTATGCCTATGTGGCATACCCTGGCGGGCGAGAGGACACGGTCTCGATCCGAGACCTGGCGCCAGCAGGGGACGTAGAAACCCCTGTCGCTCCCATACCCCCTGTTACAAACCCCATAACTCTTGTTTCCCCTTCGGACACGGCGCGGGCAGCATCGGGACCATTACTTAACCCTTTTACTCCCGTGGACAGCTTGCCTAAGTCCAGAGGATGGTCGCCACTTCAGGGCGTGTCGGAACTCCATGGATTGCCATCACCTCAGGGTCAACCGGCCCGTGAGTCTGTGGAGGAACAGTTGGACATCGCCTTGGGGAGAACGCCACCGCGAGTGCCTACTCCGGTGTCATCGCCGGTATTGAGGAGGTCACAACGACGGTGCGGTCCCCCTGACCATCTGAACTTATAGACTGATGACAAATTATTCTGTTTTTTGTAGCCCGCCGGCCTTTGTCTTCAAAGGAGGGGTGAATGTGGTGAACCATCGTTGGTTCCCACGAGATAGTACTGAGCCAGGGTCTGGCCAGTACTACAAGTATGTATATATGTTGCTGTTGGGGTTAGGGATGGGTTGTTCTCCTTGTTGCTGTTGGGGTTAGGGTTGGACTGTTACACCTTGTATTATAGTTATTGTGGTACATCCCAGTTGGGCTCCGCCTCCTGGGAGAGGTATAAAGGTCTCTGCTCTGTCTGGGATCGTGTATATCATTAGTAGCTGCATTGTTACAGCAAATAAAAGCCTTTATTTTCTGAGCATCAAGCCTCGTGTGTGATAACGCGCATCAATGGGAACCGAAGTGAGATGGTAAAATGGATACAAAACTGGCTTGGGCATAGAAAGCAGAGAGTAGCAGTGGAAAGGTACTTTTCAACTGGTGTCTGCAACAAGTGGTGATCCACAAGGATCAATGCTGGGGCCTCTGTTGTCTGGAATATATATAAATGATTTGGAGGAACATGTAGGTGTTCTGATTAGTAAATTTGCAGATGATATAAAAATTGGGGGAGTTGTGGATAGTGAGCAGGATTGTCAGAGGATACAGCAGGATATAAATCAGCTGGAGACCTGGGCAGAAAGATGACAGATGGAAATTAACCAGACAAATATGAGGTGATGCGATTTGGAAGGTCGACTGAAGAAAAGTGTTCAGTAAACGGTAGAGCCTTTAGAAATATTAGCATACAGAGTTCCCTGAAGCTGGCAACTCAGGTGGACAAGGTGGTCAAGAAGGCGTATGGTATGTTGGCCTTCATCGGTCGGGGCGATAATAGGAATAGGAAAATCATGTTGCAGCTGTATAAGACATTGGTTAGGCCGGATTTGGAGTATTGTGTACAATTGTGGTCACCACACTACTGGAAGGATGTTGATGCATTGAAAGGGTGAAGAAGAGATCTAGCAGGATATTGGAGGATATGGACTATGAAGAAAGGTTGAACAAACTTGGATTGTTTTCATTGGAGCATCGGAGGATGAGGGGGGACCTGATAGAGGTTTACAAGATTATGAGAGGCTTGGATAGAATGGATAGTCAGTGTCTTTTTCCCAGGGTTGGAGGATCAATTACTCGGGGGCATAGGTTGAGAGTGAGAGGGGGTAAGTTTAAAAGAGA
This sequence comes from Mustelus asterias, assembly GCF_964213995.1. Taxonomy (NCBI): domain Eukaryota; kingdom Metazoa; phylum Chordata; class Chondrichthyes; order Carcharhiniformes; family Triakidae; genus Mustelus; species Mustelus asterias. Next base: position 103,511,344 of record NC_135801.1, on the reverse strand, counting down.
TGTAAGGGGCAAGTTTTTCACACAGAGGGTGGTGAACGTCTGGAACACGCTGCTGGAGGAGGCGGTGGTGGAAGCAGATTCTATAACAACGTTCAAGAGGCATCTGGATAGATACATGAATAGGCAGGGAATAGAGCGATATGGAGCATGTAGAGGCAAGAAAATATTAGATTAGAGAGGCATTTGTGTCAGCACAGACTTTGTGGGCCGAAGGGCCTGTTCCCATGCTGTACTGTTCTTTATACCTAAAGTTACAAAAGGAGGATAAAAGCAGCAAATAAGTGAAGGAGCTTTAAATGTCAAGTGATAAATGATGCCATGTTCCTTTAATCAAAATTAACCTACAAAGCTGTCATGGAAACATAGAAGCGTAGAAAATCTATGACACAGTGTGAGGTCAGTCAGGCCATTCTCTCTGTGCTAGCAGGAAAAGTGTTAGGGACCTAATGCCACTTTCCAACACTTGGTCCCTAATCCTGTCCGTTACGGTATTTTAAATGCATATGTGAATTCTGGCCCTGAGTGAAAACAAACCCTCCTCCACGTGCTGGTTAAGTGCATTGACCCGAACAGGTGCCAGAGTGTGGCGGCTAGGGGATTTTCACAGTAACTTCATTGCAGTGTTAATGTTAGCCTACTTATGACAAAAATAAACTTTAAACTTTTAAACTTTATCCTCTCTAATCCTTTCAACAATTAAATTAAACCTATGCCTTTCATATTGATATCTCAATTGAGGGAAGTCGGTATTCTCTGTCCACTCTATCTAGGCCATCATTATCTTACGTATCTCAATCAAATTGCCCTTCAGCCTTCTCCATCCCCCCCCGCCCCCCTACCCTCCGCCACCCCCCCCTCCCCCCCCCCCCCGGCCACCCCGGCCACCCCGGCCCGACAACAAAACCGGCCTTTCCAGCCTTTCCTCACTGCTTAAATTCTCCATTCCTCGCAGCATTCCTGTAAATCTCCTCTGTACCCTAAACACATTCATGTCCCAGAGGACCTTCCAAACTATCTGCCTTACGTCCAATCTATATTTATTTAATCCCTCAGGCAGAACTTGTCCCAGATTTACTCTGGCATTACTCACACCTTAATCTTTTGCAAGGAAGCTGGGATGTACTTTAATGCTATCATTTTGCAATCATGCAGCACGCAGAATTTTGTAGCGCTGTATCGACCAAAGTGCTGCTAATGCCAGTCCATCGATTAAAATGACAACACCAAAGAATCTAAAGTATAAATGCTACAAATGCCAAACTACATTTTACTTTTTGCTAAACCTTAGGCAGCCTCAGGTCTGAAGATTATTGACTTCGCCAGCAATAGGAAACTTAGTGCTGGACAAGAAGCAGAAAGCAGCTCACTATGCCTGGTTTGGGTTTTGAAATATAACCAGTCTGATTGACACCTCAGTCTTTCTGTAGTCATGTGGCCGTACCATGAGTCCGCCTCTGTAGGCAGAAATCTTGAGATAAGTTCACTAAAAGGCTGTCACTGAATGCAGACTAATGAATTAAAGTGGTCCTTATTCTTGCAACACTCTGTCAGAGGGTGGCAAAAGTAGATTTTTGAAACCTGCAAAAGGACGGCATGGTGGCACAGTGGTTAGCAGATAGCACTGCTACCTCACAGCACCAGGGACCCGGGTTCGATTCCCGGCTTGGGTCACTGTCTGTGCAGAGTCTCAATGCTCTCCCCGTGTAGGTTTCCTCCGGTTGCTCCGGTTTCCTCTCACAGTCCGAAAGACATGCTGGTTAGATGCATTGGCCATGCTAAATTCTCCCTCAGTATACCCGACAGGCGCCGGAGTGTGGCGACTTGAGGATTTTCACAGTACCTTCATTGCAGTGTTAATGTAAGCCTACTTGTCACACTAATAAATAAACTTAAAATTAAACTTAAAAAAAAAGGAGCAGAGAAGACACAAAGATCCCAGAAAAACAGATATGTTCAAAACCTGGGGGCGGCATGGTAACACAGTGGTTAGCACTGCTGCTTCACAGCGCCAGGGACCCGGGTTCGATTCCCAGCTTGGGTCACTGTCTGTGTGGAGTTTGCACGTTCTCCATGTGTCTGTATGAGTTTCCTCCGGATGCTCCGGTTTCCTCCCACAATTTGAAGGATGTGCTGGTTAGGTGCATTGACCTGAACAGGCGCTGGACTGTGGCGACTAGGGGAATTTCACAGTAACTTCATTGCAGTGTTAATGTAAGCCATACTTGTGACTAATAAATAAACTTTACTTTACTCTGAGAAGCCGTTGAAAAGAACAAAGGAAAACAGACAAAGGCTGCAAGGCTGTAAATGAGAGAGCACACAGAAAAGTACACATCTGTACAAAAGCTGCTAAAACAAGGAAAAAAGAAAAGCTCACACAGGCTGCAAGTGAAATTATTGGCTGCCAAGAAAATGAAAAGGGAAACACAAACTTATGGCTGTGGTAAATTTTCCAACTTCATCTCCAGTAACATTGGATGGTGATGTATGGCAAAACTGGCAGTTTTTCCAATTACAATGGTAAAACTATGAGACTTAATTAACAAACTTGAACTGATAATAGTAGCCACATTGTTTCCACTGCTGGGGAGGGACTGCTCCAAAGTGTATACCACACTAAGTCTAACAAACATCAATAAAAGACAACAGAGATTTTGAAAGCCTTGAATGCACATTTTGAACACTGAGTAACTGTTATATATGATCACTATGTATTTAACACAAGAATTCAAAGTGGGAATGAGACCATTGAACGGTATGTCACGACAGTAACACTGCGAGCTGAATCATGAATTTTGACAGCTGAAAGATGATCTGGGAGCAAGTTCTGCTGAAAGACGAGAAAATGATGCTAAAGAAAGTGATAGACATGTGTCAAAATGCAGAAGTTGTGAAACAACAACTAGAGCAGGCCAGGAGGTACATTATGCTGAGAGAAAGTTCAAGTTGAAAGAGCAGAATAATTACATTCAAAGGGTAGGATACAAATATTGAGAAGGACAACATGCACAGGAAAAGAAGGACTGCCAGCATGGGGAAAGGTTTGTTTTCACTGCAAGAAGCAAAATCATTTTACACAGAAGCGCTTGGCCAGAAAAAAGCAAAAGAAGCCAATACAGAGATTTCAGCAGATGAGTCTAATGAAGAACAATACACAATACAACAGGTTGGTTCAGTCAATTCTATAGGTGACAAATGGTTTGTGACTGTTACCACGATGGCCGCTGAAGGAAACTATCAGGTGAACCAGAAGTGTCGGATAGACACTGGTGCATCATGCAACACAATAACCTTTACAGATCTGTGCAAAGTGGCTCAACATGGTGATCTGAAATCAAAGCCCTCTTAAGTATGATTGAGGCTGTGTGATAGCACTCGATTCATACCGAGAGGACAAATTAGTCTGATAGCCCAATGCAATAGCATGAAGGATGATCTCAAGTCCAGATTATAAATGGAATGCAAGAGCCATTCATCTCAGCTGGAGCAAGTCTGAAGCTTGGGCTGGTAACTCAGAATGTGATGTGGAGATGCCGGCGTTGGACTGGGGTAAACACAGTAAGAAGTTTGTGTGGCTATCTTGTGTGGCTTTTGCTACCAAATAAACCTGTTGGACTTTAACCTGGTGTTGTTAAACTTCTAACTCAGAATGTGCCAACAGACAAAGGGCAGAGAAATATCCCAGGGAAAGGGAGACAGAACACTCCAGAGGAAGGCAATATTCAAGTAAACCACAAGATGGCTGCTGACCACGTCAGTCCAATGAAATGCATGAGGCAAAGGTAAATGTTCTACAGAACAATATTCACACCAGAGCTGAACTGGAAGATTTGAAGAGCAAGACTCCAGCTGAGTTGATACCAGTGAAATCCCACAATAAACTGAAGTCTTCACTTAACACAAGGTGTGCAAGATCTGACCAAACAAATTTCAGCGACAACACAAAGGTACCAGGAGGAAAGAATGACCCACAGTTCCACAGTTGGCAACTTGAAGTGGGATCTCGACCAGAATACAGGCAAAACCAAAGGCATATCTGCTCAACTAGTGGAGCTCCTTCATCACCGAAATAGGGCAGTCATGGAGATAGGACCTCACCACCTATACTGAAGACAAAACTATCATCAATCCCGGAGGTTCATGAGTCCCCAACAACTGAAATGGAACAACAACTGTCACCAAGGCAACAAGGGCCATTGGAACAACACTCTCCAGGCAAAGGACATCACCCAGAAGAACAGTCAATAGATACACATTCCACCAAGAGACCTGCATGGTTTAAAAACTGTGGGAAGGATTTTACAGCACTGCTCGCTGATGGGATCTTCTGGTCCCACCAGAGTCGACCCCTCATTACAGGTTCCCCAGCAGCGGGGTAGACAAACCACGTAAAAGCCCATAGACTTGGTGGGACCGGAAGATCCTGCTGATGGCCAGTCGCTCATCGTTAGAAAATCTGCCATGGGGTGGAAAATCCCAGCTTATTTGTGCAATGCAGGTGTGCAGCAACTAACCTGTAGACCAAACATAAGAACAATGGGTAACAGGATCTTCCATGCAAGTGTGTCCTTTGTTCACTGGGGAAAAAGGAGGAATGTTTGGGTTTTGAAATGTATGTGGAGATGCCGGCGTTGGACTGGGGTAGGCACAGTAAGAAGTCTCACAACACCAGGTTAAAGTCCAACAAGTTTATTTGATAGCACAAGCTTTCGAAGTGTCACTCTTGTAAATTGAGTTTGTGTCCATATATGCCCTGTTTGTGAACACAACTCTTCACTCACCTGAAGAAGGAGTGACACTCCGAAAGCTTGTGCTACCAAATAAACCTGTTGGACTTCAATCTGGTGTTGTGAGACTTCTTATTTTGAAATGTAACCAGTCTAACTGACACCTCAGTTTCTGTAATGCTGTGACCATGCCATAAGTCTGCCTCTGGAGGCAGACATCTTGAGATCATTCAAAAATAGGCTCTTACTGAATACACATTACAGAAATACAGCTGTCCCTATTCTTGCAACAGTACCTGCACTAAAGAACTTCCTGATGAAGTTCTACTTTATAACTACACAACTGACTGCAGTTCTCAGTTATGTTGCTGCTTAAACGCTAGCTTTACTACACCAACAACTACATGTAGCAACAGAATAACATCACAAACAATTTGCCTTCTCTACTATCTGACATTATTGTGATTGGTTTGGTTGCTCCAAGCTAGCAACATTAGATAACAACAGGCCAAATATTTATGTAAACTGTGCATGTTGTTCATTCAGACCTCATTAAAACCATTGAGAACCTTCAGGCAGATTATTAGGTTAAATGTTGGTAATTCACAAACTACTTGATGTTACTTTTACAGGAAAAAAAGTTATGTTTGAATATTAACCCATTAGGGTTAAAAATTGATCTTCAGTTTTCTGCCATGGAGTTTGTGATTTATGATCTGCCCACACCCTGTTGTGCTGAAGCAGGCAGTAACCTTGATGCTCTCTCCTCATTTCCATGGTTGCAGCATTCAGCCAAGCGGGACCCATGCAACTGGCTGCTCAACAGGGAGGCTAACAGCGTGCAAGGCTAGCATGTGTTCTCACTTGCCTGCAGCTCCTCAAGGTAGTCTGCCTTCTTAAAGTGGATCTGCACTCACTGTAAGGAAACTGCTGCTGAGTGCCAACACTGCAATGGTTATTGGAAACAAAACAACTAGAGTCCCGGGGAAGAGAGAGGGTTCCTGCATTCATGAGTGAGGTGCTGGAGGCCTCGGTGATGGAGTTGAACAGGAGGAGAAAGGTCACCTTTCAAAAGGGACCAGGAAGACCTTAAGAAATGTATTATTAATCTGGTAACTGCAGCATGGCAGGTGGAAGGCTGCTGACTGTCACTTACACAGACCTCAGTCTTGCGGAATGCCCTTACTGAACAATGCAGAATGTGCTAAGAATTACACCAATAACCAATTTAAGATTGTGAGGCTCTCAATATGGCTCACGCTTACTAAAAGCTACATATATTCATACATAGGGGCCTATGCTCTGTAGGAAAAAAGGAACTTGGCCAGGCATTGCAGCTTTTGTGAACTAAACTAAAACATGGGGGACAGTAGCTCCCTGGTGTCTTCTCATTGACCAATCAGCACCCTTTTCTTATGCAGTATAAATTGTTGCTCTCTTTGAAATTTGATATTTTTGCACTGTTCTGATGTGTGCAAGTTGAAATGTTTTGATAGCATGTCCCTTTTCAGCAATGTTTATTTAGTTGAATGTGTCATTGGATAAAGATGCTTTGGAAAGGTTTTTGTTGGTATCCTCTGTTGCAGGATCTTGCGATGGGATGGATAGGAGGGTGGGGAAGAGCTGAGCAATTGTGGTGATGGGATGATATTCTGAGAGTGGGGAATCTGAGTAAAATCAATTCCTTTACAGCCCCAATGCTCCTTCTCTCCTCGACCTTCTCTTGAGGTGACCATTGGACACCTGGTGGCAGGGGCTGCACTTTCATGATACTGCTCTGACAGGAGGCCAAGTGGTCAAGGCATCAGAACTGTTGCTTAAGCACAGTGATGCTCTGCTGCATGGTGTTTCTGCTGGAAGCATGGGGCTCATTGTCTGTTCACTACCCTTGTGTGGTCTGGTGGCAGAGGTATGTTTGGAAAGGGATATCCCTTTTCTTTATGGTGCTGAAGATGGCCGGAACAGCAGATTGCCTCAGAATGCTGGCATCGTAACTGCTGCCAAGATAGTAGGCATTCACTGATGTGATATACTGTGAGTGGTCACACATGAAGCACACATTAATGAGCTGGTAGCCTCTACAGTTTCTAGTTAACATGGGCAAGCTGCAGGAACATACAGTAAATGGCTCCCTGACCAATGCGCATCCATGTGCCTGTTCATCCCGTCTCTCTCTGCTTAGAATGAACAGAATTAACTTGTCTCTTCATGTCTCTCCCAGATGCAGCGATGGATGGTGTGCAGGGATATGTCATTGTGTTGCCTGTTCCCACCTGGAACAATCCTGAGGTGTAGAAATTGAAGGCCAAATGACTTGACTGCCACTTGCAGCACCATCCTCACCCTCAAGTGAGGCTGCAGGCTTTGTTAAATCTGAAGTAGCTCAAGCAGTGTTCCTGCATGAGATGAAATTGGAGAAGTATTCCCTGAAAATCTGGTGGGCAGGGCCTTTTGCCACAGGCCCTCCTTCTCGGTCTGCACAGAGCTCCCCTTTTGACCTTCTCAGTTCCATTTCTCTGTCATGTTGCAGGCATAGAAATACTGCAAGTACAGTTGCCAATAACTGTTGCAGACTTGGTGTGGAGAGGGAACAAAATTCTCTACCCTCCCCCCCCCCCCCCCGCCCCGCCCCCTGTATGGATGTAACAACACATCAAAAAACAAACCACAGAACTTCCACAAACTTTGCTACAGCAGAAGTCAGATGTACCTGACCTGCAAGTTGACCTTGTAAATAGCAAGAGTGGGAAGTTCATTATGCAGCTGAATACACATTCAGCTGTGAGTGATCAGGTGATCACTGGATCTCCATGATCTAAGTTTCTAGAATGTGCATCAAATCAGTTTGAGTGACCACTTCTGATATTTTGGTGCACACACAGCTTGTCCTTCCCAGTATGGGATGAAATGTAGGCCATGCTGGTGTGGCTGCTATTTTCTTCCTTTGGAGCTTCTACAGCGCGATCATTTGCAGCACAATGGAGATCAGTTCCACAGCCTACATATAAAATCAAAGTGGTGGAGTATCACATTTTTCTCATATCTTACCAAATTACTGAAATTTCAGTAATTGGTCACTAGAACAAATTGTTTAAATAAAATGATCTCCGTGTGCCAGAAAATATAACTGAAATAAAGAGGGAGAGTGGAAGACACTTTGGAATTTATCCATACATCAGCTCTGGCTCAGTTGGTTCTACTCTTGCCTGAGTCAGGACTTGAGCACGAAAGTCAAGGCTAACACTCTAGTCCAGCCCTGAGAGAGCACTGCACTGTTAGAAATGGAGTTCTACAGATGAGACATTAAAACCAAAGCCACATCTACCCTTTCTTGTGGGTGTAAAAGATTCAATGGAATCATCATCAAAAAAGAGCAGGGTATTATCCTTGATATTCTGGTCAAATATTATTCAAAATTAACATCACAAAACTGATTATTTGATCATTATTACATTTCTGTGGGAGTGTGCTGTTCACAAATTGACCACTGTTTCCTACATTACGACAGTGACAACACTTGAAAAGTACATCACTGGTTGTAAAGTACAGTGAGATGACTGGTGATCATGAAAAGTCATGAAAAGTCTGAAATATTTTCATGGTATCTGAGTTTTGCTGGCGAGGTCAGTATTGCCCATCCCTAATTGCTCTTACGGTAATGATGGTGTGTCATCTTCTTGAAACACTGTAGTTCGTGTGGTGTAGGTACATGCATGGCACTGTTAGGGAAGGAATTCCAAGATTTTGATCCAGCGACAGTGAAAGAATGGTGATTTATTTCCAGTCAGGATGGTGAGTGACTTGAAGGGAACTTGCAAGTGATAGTGTCTCCTTGCATCTGCTGCCCTTGTTCTTCTAGGTGGTAGATGTTGTAATATGTATAAAAAGATATAAAGCAATGGCACAGTAGTTAGCACTGCTGCCTCACAGTGGCACGGACCCGGGTTCAATTCCAGCCTCGGGTCACTGTCTGTGTGGAGTTTGCACATTCTCCCCGTGTCTCTCTGTGTGTTTCCTCTGGGTGCTCTGGTTTCCTCCCACAGTCCAAAGATGTGCAGGTTGGGTGGATTGGCCATGCTAAATTTCCCCTTAGTGTCCCAAGATGTGTAAGTTAAGGGAATTAGCGGGGTAAATGCATGAGGTTCCGGGGATAGGGTGGGGGGTGGGCCTGGGTAAGATGCTTTGTCGGAGAGTGGGTGCAGACTCGATGGGCTGATGGGGGTGGGGAGGGGTGTCTTCAATTTCACTTTGAGATCAAGATGCCCTTTAAAAACAGTGCCCGCTCTCTTTGAGGCCGAGGTAAGCACAGTAAGAAGTCCCATAACACCAGGTTAAAGTCCAACAGGTTTATTTGGTAGCAAAAGCCACAAGCTTTCAGAGCGCTGCTCCTTCATCAGCTGAGTGGGAGTTCTGTTCACAAACAGGGCATATAAAGACACAAACTCCAAAAAGGAGATTGAACTCCAAAAGGAGTTTGTGTCTTTTGCTACCAAATAAACCTGTTGGACTTTAACCTGGTGTTATGGGACTTCTTACTGTGCTTACCCCAGTCCAATGCCGGCATCTCCACATCAATAAATGCTGGCCAGCCAGCGATGCCCATGTCCCACAAATGAATTTTTAAAAAATTTCCCTATTGGCAGACTCACCTGGGGATCTACTGAGCTCTGCTTGGCAAGAATAACGAATAGCTGCCATCCAAATGCAAAGTGAGAATAATAAAATAGGCTGACACATGCAAAGAAAAGGAAAGAAAATGGGGGAAGCAGAGATTATGATCTGAAATTGTTGAACTCAATGTTGTGTCCAGAAGGCTAGAAAGTGCCTAATCAAATGATGAGGTGCTATGCAGTGATCGTGAGCTTCATTGGAACACTGGAGGAGGGCGAGGACAGAGATCTTGAGCAAGGTGGAGAATTAAAATGGACTGAATAGAGGTGTTCCACAAAGTTGGTCATGATGCGATCTCCCCTACACTGGCGAGATTAAACAGAGATTTGTGCCGGTATTTTACCACCTCACCCGCCCGAGGCTCGTGAGACCCCACCCGAGGCCAATAGAGAATCCATTCTCCGAGCCTTGCCTGCCCCGATTCTGGGGCGGGCGAGGCGGTAAAACTCCGGGCTTGGTGACTGTTTTGTTGAACAGCTCTATCCGGTATTATTACTAACACTGCTAAACAGGTTTAAATGTTTGCCTTAAATATGTGTGTAATGTGTGCAGCTAACAAATATTTTTTCCACTGCAAATGGGATCAAAAGTACTGGTTTTCAGAAAATAGTAGGAAGAGATCTCACCAAGCGTAAGTTTGGAAATGTATAGAGAAGCACATTCAGCTGAAATACAACTGCAAACAAAGCAAAAAAAAAGCCCAGATTGTCTGATTCATGTTCACTTTTGTTAAAGTTACATAATTACCCATTGCTGTTGGCTACAGCTGTTACTGAACCTAATGCAATCAATCAAGAATTTTGCTAATTCCACATTTTGGCTTCTACGCAAAATGACTTTTACATTTTCCATTATCCCATTTACGTTAAACTACATTGGAATTTGTTTTTTTTAGAGCTTAAGGCCCTGTATTGAATTTATTTGTAGAAGGGAGCCTTATTGAACCCAACTTTTAAAAGACAAGCAACAAAAAAGTATCTACTATCATTCTTTCTATCAGATCTCTTCACCAATGACGTGCTGTATGACATCGTAAAGAATAATCTCCAAGTATCTTTTTGAGGTAGTTCTGGAGTAGTGTACTGCTATTTTTCACGGATGATATTGCATCATTGGCAAACTCACCTGAGGATTTACTGAGCTCAAGTTGTCATCTTTAACAGTGGTTTAACTAGTGGGACTTAGTAATTGGAGTTTAAAGGTGTAGCATTATAACCTTGCACAGCCCAAGCGGATCTCATAGATGAGCACAATGTTGAATTATATTGCCACATTGGGAACCTGGAATCCCGATTTTTGCTTGAGCCCAGAACTTTAGGACTGCTCTGTGAAGAGTGAAGGGCAACAAAATCTTAATCTATTTTAAATAACAGCAAAGTTCAGATTGATTTTTGAGAATATAAGAATGAGTAAAGGTTATTTTTCCATGAAAGCAGTCGGGAGAAGATTCATTCCTGGAGCTGTTTCAAGCCATTGGTATCACTGAAGAAACCCATGTGGTCCATGTAGATTATGGTCCGAGCTCTCTCTGCTCCTTTTGACTTTTATCTGTAGGACCACTTCGAGAGGCACCACACAAACAAATTCTCCCACCACCCACCCCAATGGAGTTTTAACTCCACAGCATGCATGTTTTTTTAAGCAGATTCCACATCCAAAAACAACCTTAATTGGCTGGCTTTGCTGCTTCTTGGGTTGGGAAGGCTCTGGAAAAAGTTGAAGTCCAGAGCAAGTAGGTTTTCTGGTTCTTGTGGGGAAGAGGTCATGGCGGGGGAGTGTTGATAGCACATGGATTGGTGGACATCCGTGGGGGGCTGTGCAAGATCATGCTGGGAGGGCTTTGAGGAGGTTGAAGAGAGATTGGATGGTATCGGGTGGCATATAGGAGGGGGAGATTGTGGCTTTCCGGGGACTGTTTTCAGCGTTAAAGTTTATTGGATCCTGAGAAAACATTACTAGCTTCCTGATGCATAAGCAATGCTGTAAAGACACTTACCTGATGGATCCAACCCTTTCTCCTTTCCTTTCAGCTGACAGCTTTCTCTACAGCTAAGAAAACTGATCGACGTGTGAAAAATTGGAATCTTGTTAAAGTGGAGGCACACAGATTCCATAAAAAGCTTTAATGACCAATCCACTTTTTGAGAGCAGATTGGTGAACTGCTCCTCATCTCCCCTCTGTTTAAAGCGGGTAGGTTGGAGGCCAATTGTGTTCCTGCTTCTGATTTTGAACATTTTAATTTCCCTCCAAGCTCAACTCCTCATGATTTGGAGGTTAAAATTGTGCCTTAATTATCCGATGAAGTTCAAATAAAGTGCAATCAATTCAATATATTAGCGAGTGTCCTGTTTCGGTGGCACAGTGGTTAGCACTGCTACCTCACAGCATCAGGGACCCAGGTTCAATTCCGGCCTTGGGTGACTCTCTGTGTGGAGTTTGCGCATTCTCCCCGTGTCTGCATGGGTTTCCTCTGGGTGCTCCAGTTACTTTCACAGTCCAAAGATGTGCGGGGTAGGTGGATTGGCCATCCTAAATTGCCCTTTAGAGCCCGTTTTTACCATTTTCATTCTAAGTGCTGAATCTGGGCGTAATGCAGATCCGATTTAGAAATCTGCTTTCAGGCGCCCCCATACGCTCTCAGCCATCTCCAGTCCCATTCGCGCTGTGGGTGAGGCTTAGTGTGGCCGAAACGATCGGAGCTCTGAACTGCGCATGCGCAGTTGAAAAAAAAATTGAAAAAGCGCGCCCATGTGAGATCGCTCCCGGGCCGCAGAAAGCAGAGAAAGTGGCCCGGGAGCGACAAGCGGGAGCAATGGTGCACACACACATCACTGTCCCCCTTATCCACCCCCCAACTATCCACACACATCACTGTCCCCCTTATCTATCCCCCCACTACCCAGACCGATCGCCACCTCTGCGCCCCCTCCCCACTGATCGCCCGCAGAGTGGCAGCAGACCCCCCTGCCCCCCCACCAGAGATCCATCTGACCCCCCCCCCACCAGAGATCCATCGCCCCCCCCACCAGTGAGCGATCGGGCCTCTCCCCCTGACAACAATCTAGCCTTACTCCCCCCCCCCCCAGAGAATGGTCTGGCCTCACTCCCTGCCCCCCCAGACAACGATCTAGCCTCACTCCCCTCCCCGCCCCCCCAACCAGAGAATGATCTGACCCGCCTCCCTCCTCCACACCACCACTGATCTGAGTCAGAGAGCCATTGGAAACACTGAACGCGCTCTTCAGCAGCTGGAGCATCCGATTCAGGCTTTTATTTAGCAGTTCCATTATGGCGCGGTTCCGGATTTGCAAAGGCGATGGTAAAGGGGGAAATGCTGATAGAGTTGGGCAGGCAGTTCATTAATTCAATTTAAATGCATGCAAATGCATTTAAATCAGCGTTGCGCCCGTTTTGGGCGCGAAGTGGATCACCGCCATTCCCGGGTTTCGGTAAAGTGGCAATCTGCGCGGATGCGGACGCGGATCGCGTTAATGGCCTCACACCCGACTTTACCACATTTTCGCACCCGAAAATGGACGCAACGCAATGGTAAAATCGGGCCCTTAGTGTCCCAAGATGTGTAGGTTAGGGGAATTAAAGGGATTAAAGGGTTAATGCATGGGGTTATGGGAAAGGGCTTGGTGGGATAATGTGTAGGAGAGTTGGTGCAGACTCAAAGGACTGAATGTCCTCCTTCTGCGCTGTAAGGATTCTACAATTCTATGGATTAGTGAGAATCCTTATTCGGGATATATTACCCTATCCAATGACATGTGGTTCCCTGTGAAAGAATGAAGTGTGCTGACATGCTGCATTCTTTTATTAGGAGTCAGTTGGAGTTCAGGTAACCTGTACCTTTTGTATGCTGGCTTAAAATGTAGCCTTGCAGGTCAGCTATATCTAATCCTGCCCAATTTCTGGCTCATCTATCAATTGTACAATGATGATAGATGTGGTGTCACCAGTCTGCAAGTGTATGTTATTGCATATTTCCTTGGCAATTCCTCTGATGGGAGCAGGCGATATGATGTATCTGAATTCCTGACTCAAGGTTCCATGTATCTGACCCCACAGAATTTTGATGCCAGGCATATAAACTTCATGTAGATCATAGTCAAAGTATTTATGAAAGACACTTTCCACTATCCCATTGACAGCTTGGCTGCAGATGACCCTATAATTGCTGTATAGAATCATAGAATAACTACAGTGCTGAAGGAAGCCGTTCGGCCCAACAAGCCAGCACCGACAACAATCCCACCCAGGCCCTATATATATCTCCCTAACCTCACATATTACCCCGACACTAAGGGGCAATTTGCCACGGGCAATCAACCTAACTCACACACCTTCGGAATGTGGGAGGAAACCGGAGCACCCGAAGGAAACCCAGGAAGAAATGGCAAGAATTCTACACAGACAGCTACCCAAGGCTGGAATTGAACCTGGGTCCTTGGCACTGTGAGGCAGCAGCGCTAACCATTGTGCCACCCTGCTGCCCTTGATATTTTATGGTAAACTCCATGCAAGCAATTCTGCATAGATGCAGCTAGTTGGTTCCCCTATACCCCTAACTAGGTCTTGCTGGGTATTTGCATAGATTCCAATGACTCGTGTAGAAGATCCTGCGCAGCCAACAATAACTGAAGGCCACATGAGCATGGCTTGAAATCGCTGGTACTCATCTAGTCTGGTTTACCTCTTATTTTTCTACTTTGTGCAATCTTGCCCCACAAGCAAAATTTTTGGCAGCATGTTCAGACGCTAAAAAGCATCCATGATAACCAAGGTGGAGTCTTGAGCTGAGGCACTAGTTTAGCCCATGTCCAAGGATGCCATTTAAAGGAGCTAGGGGCACCTACCCAAAGGTTTATGATGGGGCTGAATGATTCAAAATGTCCTTTAGAACTCAGAGGCTGCATAGCATTTTGGTGGCTTGTGATTGTCCTAATGACTCTCCTAAAAACTTCCAACTTTTTTGGAGTAAACTAGAAATTATTATAGATTTCAAGCAATATTTGAAAGGAATAGTCATCATTTCATGTTCGCTTGCTTTTCTTCCATGGGATGTAGGCATTGCTGGATGGCCAGCATTTCTTTCCATCCCTAATTAGTCTCGTACTGAATGGCTTGCTAGGCCATTGCAGAAGGTAAGGGTCAACCACAATGTTGTGGGTCTGACAGACTTCCTTTCCTAAAGAAAATTAATGAACCAGATGGGTTTTTTAAATTAAAAAAAATCCAAGGTGGGATTTGAACTCATATCTCCAGAACATTAATCTGGGCTTGCGAATTACTAGTTCAATGACATTGCCACTCTGCAACCATCTCTTGTTGTTGGAACAATGAAGAGGATCTCTGAAACACATCAGGAGGTTTGGTGCAACACATTGTCAAGACTTCACCAATACTTGAGCAATTTGTATTCCACAAATTCTCTGAGGACCTCAAATAAAAGGAGTAAATACCTTGTTACTCCACCTTACAAGAGCCATCAGGAGAAAGCTATGTTTGCATACCGGCATCTTGCCAGTGGTTCCTCTTGATTTGGATGTGGAATTGGAGAAGGACATGAGGCCAGACCAGCATTCCCTGCTGCAGGAGAGATGGGTAGGAGAGCAAAGGGAACCTTCCCCCTTGTGAGTCCTCTTGTGGGCCTCTTCCATCAGGATCTCCTTTACCACATCTAACAACCTGTGTACCCACACCTTCAGCAACATACCACTCTGTACCAGCCAGTATATTCACATTGATGGAACATACATATCCTCCTCCATGAAAGTTGCATTTAATCAGCACCTACAGGTGCTTTAGCATCTCCAGAACTGTTCAAATGAAGGTAATCTGCAATTCAGACAAATATTTTGAGATAAATCCAGACTTTCCAGCAGTTGTGGATTATTAGCACCTATTTAACACCTTCAGCCTTTGGCCAACCTAACACAAGCAGTCTTACTTTACAAAACACATAGACTAACATACAACTGCCCATCCTCCAGTTTGTTCCAGTTTGGCGTGGAATGAGTGTGCAACAAGCAGTTAGATTTTATTTAAAAAGAGTTCCTATGTAAAGTCCTTCTAAGATTTTGTTTGGTTTCCACTTCAGTTGCTTAAATTAATCTTGTGCCTGGTCTGCAGAATTCAATGGATTATAGGATACAAGCTATTGTGCAATTTTAGCATGAATCCATGCAAACTGAGTTAGAGATTATGAGGACATGTTTCACGACATCTATACTCAGGAAGATTTCTTTACCTGGAACCAGATCTGCCAGGCTTTGAAAGCAGCTTTGACTCTTGACAATCTGCTGCTGTGCTTGCTGAACGAGTGCTTATTTTGAGAATTATTTTCTGTTCCGCACAGGACAACCCTCCTTTGATATACTTTATGTTTGAAGATCGCATGTACATGTTTGTTAAATGAAGCTCAGTTTTCAATCACGTAGCCTCTAATATACAGGATATTGTAATGTTAACCTCTGGTCTTCCTGCTCCATGTGCATACAGGAGTTTACATGCTTGCTTAATCAATTTTAAGTGCTGCTCAAGAGTTCAATCAATTCCAGTGCTCTACTGGACAGCCTGCTGGGCAGATAGCAAGGTCACACTTTTTCCACTTGTTGCTAAAAACAGCAATATTGGTGTCAACTGGCTGGAGAGAATTTTCCTGAAAAACATAGCAACCCATAGTTAATCCCGCCAAGAGAAATTTTTAGGTTAATATTTTCATTTCTTTTGTGTAGCCCCATTGGTATGACTTCTTGTGTGTCTGATTAAATCTAGAAATGCTGGTTTTCATATTTAAAAAAAACATTATTTGTCATTCTGCATTAGCACTGATGGCTATAAACCTTGTCACCACAGTAACTCCTTCACATATCTTGAAGTAGTCTAACAGCAAACAAAACAAAGAACAAAGAACAGTAAAGCACAAGAATAGACCCTTCGTCCCACCAAACCTGCGCCAATTACGTTATAATACCTAGACTAACCAACTGCCTGTACCCTTCTTTACCCCACCTGTCCATGTGCCTATCCAGGTAAGAAAGAGTCACCTTATATTCATGTATCATATATTATTATAGCATACCATCAGCACAATAGCAAGGTTCACATTGCCTTAAAGGCTGTGTGGTGGACCTCAGTTGTGCCTTTGTCCTATATGGACCACCGTTGTGTGTGCTTGTCATACCTGGACACATCCCCTTCCAGTTTGGGTCCTCCCCTCAGCACCTAGTATAAAGGTGGCTGTCTCCTCCCCCTTGTTCAGTCCAGGTCGGTTATTTGTTGGGATCTGCTCCTGATTCTGTTGTGAATAAAAGCCTACACTTATATTGGCATATCGGTAGTCTTTCGCCTTATTGATAGCGCATCAATTTTATTCACAACAGTTACTAGTATGGAGCAGTTTCTAAAACCCGACAAGTTAGCATTAGACCCTCAAGATCACGCCCCCCCCCCCCCCCCCCCCCCCCCCCGTTATTTGATAACCTCACCCCGGATTGTAGGCCTATAGCCACCAAGAGTAGGCGCTATAGTGCGGATGACCGGGCCTTCATTCGGTCTGAGGTACAACGGCTGCTCCGGGAAGGGATTATCCAGGCCAGCACCAGCCCCTGGAGGGCGCAAGTGGTCGTAGTTAAATCGGGGGAGAAACACCGCATGGTGATTGACTACAGCCAGACCATAAACAGGTATACCCAACTAGATGCGTATCCTCTTCCCCGTATCGCGGACATAGGGTTTTTTCAACGATCGATTTGAAATCGGCTTACCACCAGCTCCCTATCCGCTCGGAGGATCGCCCATACACTGCCTTTGAGGCGGATGGCCGCCTCTACCAGTTCCTCCGAGTCCCCTTTGGTGTCACCAATGGGGTCTCAGTCTTCCAACGGGCCATGGATCAAATGGTGGACCAGCACAGACTACGGGCCACTTTCCCGTATCTGGATAACGTCACCATCTGCGGCCATGACCTGCAGGATCATGATGCCAACCTACAAAAATTCCTTCGTACGGCCACTCTCCTGAACCTCACATATAATGAGGCGAAGTGTGTTTACCGGACACGCCGCCTCGCCATCCTTGGGTACGTGATAGAAAATGGTGTCCTTGGCCCCGACCCAGCCCGTATGCGTCCCCTTATGCAGCTTCCCCTCCCTACTACCCTCAAAGCACTGAGGAGATGCCTGGGCTTCTTCTCCTATTATGCCCAGTGGGTTCCCCGTTACGCAGATAAAGCCCGTCCGCTCCTAAAATCGATCTCTTTTCCCCTGGCGGAGGAGGCCCGTCGGGCCTTCGACGACATCAAAGCGGACATCGCGAAGGCCGCGATGCACGCTGTGGACGAATCCATCCCATTCCAAGTGGAAAGTGATGCGTCTGACTTTGCCCTAGCCGCCACCCTTAACCAGAGGGGCCGTCCGGTGGCCTTCTTTTCCCGGACCTTACAAGGCCCTGAGATTCGACACTCCTCGGTCGAGAAGGAGGCCCAGGCCATCGTGGAAGCCGTCCGGCACTGGCGCCATTATCTCGCGGGCCAACGATTCACCTTAATTACGGACCAGCGGTCAGTTGCCTTCCTGTTTAACACCAGGCAAAAGGGCAAGATTAAGAATGACAAGATCTTGCGGTGGAGGATTGAGCTCTCCACCTACAGATATGACATCATGTACCGGCCCGGGAAGCTCAATGAGCCCCCAGACGACCTGTCCCGTGGATCATGTGCCAGTGCCCAACTAGACCAGCTACAGTCCCTCCATAACGACCTCTGTCACCCGGGTGTCACCAGATTTTTCCATTTTGTCAAGTCCCATAACCTGCCCTTCTCCCTTGAGGAAGTCCGGACAATTACCAGGCAATGCAGGGTCTGCGCTGAGTGCAAACCGCAGTTCTACCGGCCAGGTAGGACGCACCTTGTAAAGGCCACTCGCGCGTTCGAGCGCCTTAGCGTTGATTTTAAAGGCCCCCTCCCCTCCTCTAACCGCAATGTTTATTTCCTGAATATCATTGACGAATACTCACGTTTCCCTTTTGCCTTCCCCTGCGCGGACATGACCACGGCTACAGTGATTCGGACCCTGAACAAGCTCTTCACCCTGTTCGGCTTCCCAGCCTATATTCATAGCGACCGTGGGTCCTCTTTCATGAGTGACGAGCTGAGGCAGTACCTGCTCGCCAAAGGCGTTGCCTCCAGCCGCACCACTAGCTATAACCCCAGGGGCAATGGTCAAGTAGAGCGGGAGAACGCAACCGTCTGGAAGGCCTTTCTATTAGCGTTACGGTCTAGGGGCCTTCCAGTCAGCCGTTGGCAAGACGTCCTTCCGGACGCATTACATTCCATTAGGTCACTTTTGTGCACAGCGACCAATACGACCCCTCACGAGTGGATGTTTTCGTTTCCCAGGAAGTCCTCCTCGGGTACTTCGCTCCCGGATTGGCTGATGTCCCCGGGACCCGTCCTGCTTCGGAAGCATGTCCGGACCCATAAGGCAGATCCCTTGGTCGAGGAGGTCCAACTGCTCCACGCTAATCCCCAATATGCTTACGTAGCGTACCCTGATGGGCGGGAGGACACGGTTTCTGTCCGTGACTTGGCACCCGCGGGTGCCCCGGAGGTCACCACGTCCTTCCGCCCCACGGTCCCTGGTGTCGTCCATTCGGAGACTGCTACGCCTCTTCCTCCCTCAGTCCCTGTCCCCAATGTAGTGCGCCCTGAGCTCGTGGCGGCCCCCCACCCCCCAGCTCCGGTTCCCACTGTTCCCCATACGCAACCAGGGCCACTGCTCACTCCTCTCGCCCCTATGTACAGCTCGCTTGAGTCGCCGGAGCCGTCGCCACGCAGTACCCGACGACTGGACGGGACGACGGATCGGTCCGCTTCACACCACCCAGCGCCTTCTCTCGACGCTCACTGTACGGAGCCTGGGCCGACATCGCTCCCTGCTCGGACGACTCTGCGACCTGCACTACGACGATCGCGACGACGGATCAAGCCACCGGTTCGTCTGGACTTGTAATATTGTTTCCACTTCACCCCCGTGTTGTTTTTTTAAAAGGAAGGGGTGAATGTGGTGGACCTCAGTTGTGCCTTTGTCCTATATGGACCACCGTTGTGTGTGCTTGTCATACCTGGACACATCCCCTTCCAGTTTGGGTCCTCCCCTCAGCACCTAGTATAAAGGTGGCTGTCTCCTCCCCCTTGTTCAGTCCAGGTCGGTTATTTGTTGGGATCTGCTCCTGATTCTGTTGTGAATAAAAGCCTACACTTATATTGATATATCGGTAGTCTTTCGCCTTATTGATAGCGCATCAGGCTGTCTACTTTATACTTTCTGGGTTCCTGAATTGAAATTGCTACTTTTTCAGACAAGCATAACTAGGAGAGGAATGAGATGGCAATGATTAAAAAAAAAAGCAGTCATCAAAGAGATAAGGGCTTGGGGGGACCATTGCTACAGTCACAATGAAAAAGGTTTAGATAGGAAGACCAGAGCATTGGATATCCATGTTAATGTGATCAGTAATAAAGTTTAAATGCTCACAATTTCTCCAAAAGATCAGAGCCTTATCAAGTAAGAAGAAAATAAAAAATGTCAGTATTTGATAGCCTTTATGAATCTATTATAGCTAAGCTGCATTAATGTGATAGTACCTTCAGATCCAGGCTTAACGCAGTTCTGGCAATAGAATAGAAACCCACAAGAATCTCAGAATGACATGCAGCCAGGCAACAACTTTTAGATGGATGATGGATAGAAGGCTATTTGCATATATTACCAGCCTACTTCAACCAGCCACAAGAATAGGTCACTTGGGAACAATTGATTGAGCACCTAAAAAGATTGCATTGAAAAATTGAACCCTGGTAACAAGAATCAGAAATGAACAGTGGATCTGACCACTGCCGTTAGTCATAACGGAGCATTGTGAATACTGAGCACAGTTTGGGACCAATCGATGATTTGTGAGCTCATGCACCTGTTTTGAGAATTGTCTTATTTTCTCTGAGTTTTCACCCAAATTTATTTGCATATCATCAAATGTAGAATTTGCCCCAAAGCAGTGCGATCGTTTAGCATTGTAAAATTTCATCTTTTAAAAACATTTTGCTTTAAAAAATATTCCTTGTGGCAACTTGAAAATGTGGGTTTATCACAAAACACATTTCCAATCACAGTGTGGGTAGCCCACTAGCTGTGAGTAACTCTCATTTAAATCCCTGAAAATGACTTTTAAAAGATATGCAGACCCATATACAGCTTGTTATATTGGGGTACAGTAGTCAACTTCCTAAGTACGTTTTGACAAAACTTACATTCAAAAGCTTATGGAATATGCCTTTTAGTGTTCTGATGTTGACAATAAAACGTAGGGTGGAAATCTCCCAAGCTGCCACCAATGGCTGGGGTGGGGGGGGGGGGGGGGGGGTGCGGGGGGATGGAATTCAGCAGAAGACCTGTAAAATCAGTTTTACACCAGCGTGAATTTTCTGTGCTATCTCCTGCTGGGGCCTGCCGTGTCAAATCAGGAAGGCCACTGAAGGCCAGCCTGAAACTCATTTGTATCCAGCTAATGGAATGCAGATGAATGCTTGACCATTCTGCCCGATTCTCCGCGCAGCCAATGGACAAACACATGGGGGGGAATACATTCGGAATAATGTGGCATGCAGGTGTAAGTAGGCATACTGCAATGAAGTTACTGTGAAAATCCGCTAGTCACCACACTCCAGCGCCTGTTCGGGTACACTGAGGGAGAATTTAGCATAGCCAATGCACCTAACCAGCATATAAAGAACAAAGGACAAAGAACAATACAGCACAGGAACAGGCCCTTCGGCCCTCCAAGCCTGCGCCGCTCCCTGGTCCAAACTAGACCATTCTTTTGTATCCCTCCATTCCCACTCCGTTCATGTGGCTATCTAGATAAGTCTCAAACGTTCCCAGTGTGTCCGCCTCCACCACCTTGACCGGCAGCGCATTCCAGGCCCACACCACCCTCTGTGTAAAATACGTCCTTGGGGAGCTATACGATAAATGGCAGAACCATAAAGGGTGTAGATACGCAGAGGGACCTGGGTGTGCAAGTCCACAGATCCTTGAAGGTGACGTCACAGGTGGAGAAGGTAGTGAATAAGGCTACCTTATGGCATGCTTGCCTTTATAGGACGGGGCATAGAGTATAAAAGTTGGGGTCTGATGTTGCAGTTGTACAGAACGTTGGTTCGGCCGCATTTGGAATACTGCACCCAGTTCTGGTCGCCACACTACCAGAAGGACGTGGAGGCTTTAGAGAGAGTGCAGAGGAGGTTTACCAGGATGTTGCCTGGTATGGAAGGACTTAGTTATGAGGAGAGATTGGGTAAACTGGGGTTGTTCTCACTGGAAAGACGGAGGATGAGGGGTGACCTAATAGAGGTGTATAAAATTATGAAAGGCATAGATAGGGTGAACGGTGGGAAGCTTTTTCCCAGATCGGTGGTGACGTTCACGAGGGGTCATAGGTTCAAGGTGAGGTGGGGGAGGTTTAACACGGATATCAGAAGGACGTATTTTACACAGAGGGTGGTGGGGGCCTGGAATGCGCTGCCGGGCAAAGTGGTGGAGGCGGACACACTGGGAACGTTTGAGACTTATCTAGATAGCCACATGAACGGAGTGGGAATGGATGGATACAAAAGAATGGTCTAGTTTGGACCAGGGAGCGGCGCGGGCTTGGAGGGCCGAAGGGCCTGTTCCTGTGCTGTATTGTTCTTTGTTCTTTGTTGATGTACTGCAGTTAGATTTCCAGAAGGCATTTGACAGGGTGCTGCATCAAAGGTTATGAAGCAAAATAAGAGCTCATGGTGTATGGGGTAACATAGGTTAGTAGGTATAAATAGGTCATTTTCAGGTTGGCATAAAGTGACAGACTCCAAGGGTCTACTCCCCTCCCCCCATGGACCTCATCAACAGAAGCCCTCTTGGCACTACCCTCTGGAATTGCCTGGGCACTGCGTCTTGGCATTGACCCCTGGCACTGTCCCCTGGTGGTTGTACTTATCTGTGCACCCCTGGAGGGAACCATTCACCAGGTTCGCATTTTCAAAATCTGCTGTAAATCTTTCCAATGTGACATTTCGGCAATAGGTTGGGGGGAGGGGGGAGTGGTTGGGGGGTGGGGATTAGTTTGTGGGGTGGGTGCAATCCCTACATGGGGGACAATGCAACAGGGAGGCCCGCTAAGTGTATGTTAATGTGTGCTAATGGAGTTCGCGACCTTTCATAGCAGAAACCCCATTGCATCATTTGTAGTAGGTGGCGATAATCGAGTGGCGAAATCCCATCACCATAAAAGCTGTTTTGGGACTTCCGCTTGATTCTCTGCCATAACCACCGTTCCTGTCCACTGAAAACGAAGGCAGAAAATCCTCCCCACAGTCTCAAGGAAGTTCTGGTTGCTTGGTGAATTGATGGCAGTCATGTTGGCTGCAATGATGCTGGTGAATTTCTTACCTTTATTAATTTTTTAAATCTTTCTATCATTTGTTGCATTGTAGAATAGGAATAAAACTTACCTTAATTTGACCACAGGCATGGCAGGATTTGACTTTAAATAAACCTTTGATGACATCTCAACAACCCTTAGAGTAAAATAAAATCTCATAACTCTCCCTTCATTCTTTTGGTTGATAATCTTCCGGTTAGCCTCGAGTTAGCAACTTATCTTATCAAAACTCATAATTTTGGGACATTTCCATTAGATCTGCACTTAACTTTCCTCCAATGAGAAAAGGCCCAATTTTTCTAATCCCTCTTCATTACAAAAGCCTTTTATCTATAGCATCATAATAAAATCACCTTGTAGAATCTCTTCTGTACTGTCTCCAAAACCCTAACATCTTTCCTGAAGCAAGGAGCCTAAAATTGGACTTTTATAAACCCCAGGCAAGGGTTTATAAAAGCAAATTAATCCGGATGCTGGAATCTGAAACAAAAACAGATTTTCTCATTGGAGGAAAGTTAAGAGGAGATCTAATGAAAATGTCCAAAATTATGAATTTTGATACAATTAAGAGAGAGAACCTATTTCCACCAGCTGGAAATGCTGGAACATCTCATCAGGTCTGACAGCATCTGTGGAGAGAGAATAGAGCCAACGTTTCAAGTCTGGTTGACTCTTCATCAGATTTTATCCCTGCCAACCTGGCAGAAACTAGACAGACAGGCAGTTAAAATCACCCAGGAGATGGACTTGCTGACATCCCATTCCTCTCCCAGAAATTACAATTTTAACCTGCTATTTTGAACAGGAGAAAAGGCCACCAACTAGGAACCAATGGGAACCTCCTTTAAATATGTAGCTTGGACTCTGATGATGTCATCCAAGTCCGACTGCTATTCTAATTAGTGGCCAGAGCAGGGCAGGATTGGCCCCAATCCTATCTGGGAGACAAGCTGGGGGTGGGGGAGATCGTAGGTGTTTGATACCATGTAAGAAATCCTGAAGTATATAAGGATCGAGTTTCCTGAACAGCATCTGGGAATGTGTTACCGCACTGCTGCTGCTGACTTCCACGGGGTAACCTCCAACTATATCATCATGGTCTCTGCCACAGATTCCTTCCTCTGGTTATTTTGGAACAGTATTTCACTCAGACTCCTCATAGCAGCAAATCCAGGAAGACACCATTAAATTGGATAGTCTTCTTATGTCTCTTGCATCCATTTCTCACCTTCCTTCTCTCCTGAACTCCAACAAGTTGCATCTTTGCATTGTCTTTTTCGATCTACATTGAACCTGCTATTAAACAAAGAACAATACAGCACAGGAACAGGCCCTTCGGCCCTCCAAGCCCGCGCCGCTCCATGGTCCAAACTAGAGCATTCTTTTGTATCCTTCCATTCCCACTCCGTTCATGTGGCTATCTAGATAAGTCTTAAACGTTCCCAGTGTGCCCGCCTCCACCACTTTGCCCGGCAGCGCATTCCAGGCCCCCACCACCCTCTGTGTAAAATACGTCCTATTATTGATTAGACAGGAAATTCAGGTATATAATGATCATGATACGTTTGGTTAAAAAGCAGAATGCACGCAAGACCATGGGTGGAATTCTGCCAAAAAATTTTGAAGTGTCATAATGACAAGATTAACAGAGTGATCCGCCTTGGTCTCTCAGGCATGCTCTGCACTGCAATCCTCCCACATTCAGACATTCAGCCACTTTTTTGGAGAGCTGGGAGTTTTGTGCCGGTGCTGGGAGGGGGGTGGACAGAGTGAGGCTTAAACATGCTGGTGAGGCTAGCTTCAGAGCACTCAGGCACCCTTTTGCAAGGGCGCATATTATTTGCTTCAGGAGCCTTGAGCTAATTTATGTACGATCGTAACAAACAACTAGAAATATACTAGGGATTATGAGACCATCTCAAATATAAGTCCTCTCAAACATAAGGCTGTCTGATAGCAGGCATTATATTGCCCCAAATATTCTCTGTGCGATAATCCAGGAAATGACACAATTTGGATGATTATTAGCCATCATCATATTGAACAGTGGAGCAGACTCAAAGGGCTGAATGGCCTACTCCGGCTCCTATTTTCTATTATAAACAAAAACCAGATCAGGCGTCAGATAAATATTCATCTATGAATTCTTTGCAAAGGAAGAATGTCACATGACTCAAGTGACTTTTTTGGTTTCTATATATACAGCCGAGAACTCAGAAACAGGATATCTGCTGATTTATCTCCAACATGCAAACATCTCCCGGCAGAACCCCAGGCTGAACAAGCAGCCTGCAACAAGTTCTACTTGAAGCCTATTTATCTGGAAGCCACTGGTCAGCACCTGTGAAACAGACCAAGTCTACAAATATATACCTCATCTCATTGTGCTGCCATCATCTTAAAGGAATTCTGCAATTTTGCCTTCTGCCAGAAAGTTACCTGAACTGGAATATCTCCATGAGGGAATTCCCACTGGTTTTGAACGTTCTAGAGTCTGGAAATCACTTGAACTGATAGGTATTTCTGTGGTTCTTTTTACTGTTAAGTTATTCATAGTTGTAAAACCCCTCTTTCCTATCCCCTTACGCGATACTTAAGTGTGTGCGCAAGCATGTGTGCATGCGTGTGTAGTTGCAATCATCCACCTTCTCAGATATATATGTATGAATAAACTAAACTTACAATTTATTCAGTTTCCGGTGGGTCACTATAAAGATTGACCATACAGACAAAGTATTTTTGGAATAAGTGCCTGTGGTGGCATGGCACCCTGAGGGCCACGTGGTCGGGCTGGATACTATGGAGTGCCGAGGTGGGAAGCTGAGTCAATCGAGTGTGAGGGGCACATATCCCGGTTGGGGAAGGCTCAGCAGTTGGAGACAGGGAGAAGTAGAGTACAGCTGCATAGTTATTCTATCGGGTCGTATTTGTATATATAGATAATCATTGCTCTAGCAATAAAGCCTTTATGTTCTGAAGCTTCATCGAGTCACCCTCAATTTGTTACAGTGCGACATCCTATTTTTAAAACAAAAATCACCTCTGCTTACAGGCAGATGGTGAGAAGATAAAGGAGTTCAGTTTTGCCCCTCTCCTCTGTCTGTAACACTTGTCAGAATTTTATGGTCCCTCCTGCCAGTGGGATCTTCCATTCCCACCGAAGTCAATGGAATTTTGAACAGCTCACCACATTATCTGCCTTCCAACGCCCCCTTACCCCACCCCCCCCCCCCCCCCCCCCGCCCGCCCGCCTTTAAAGTCTGCCCACTATGTATATATGTTCTTGGGTTTAGGTGCAACCATATTATTATTTTTCACACGTACAGTGTTGGTGCTTCTCAGTAATGGCCCTGTCAACTGACCTAACCTGCCAACATTCTCTGTTTAGTTTTACATATAAATAATTACAAATTAGCTTGCAGTGGCACAGAACGGCAAGCCTTCATGAGAAATATCTCCCATAAAAGAGTAAATGCCTCCGGGAGAGGATAAAGGGGCAAAATTGACAAGAACATGTGTGGGTAAAGTCACCACAAGTAAATCAAAGCTTCTGTACAGATTTTTTAAAAATAGTGGAGGAAATTTATCTTACTGCATCACAAATATGCGAAGCATCACTGCAATGCAGAGCAATTTTCTTCAGGAAGGCCCGTAGCCACTTCAGTGTTCTGGCACTTTTATGCACTGCCTTGATTGGAAGCTAATATTTCACTGTGAACATTTAACACATGATGCAAACAATCTGGGTTGCGAGGATTTACTTTCAGAACCAATCAGTAGGAATGTCAAAGAAAATGAGAGGCCAAGATTATGACAACAATGAAAGTTAAGCTGATGTGCAATGCTCTTCATACTCCTTGAATATGGTAGTTGCTCCCTTGACAAACATAGATCAGGCTAATATCATGGATCTTGTCAGCAGCAGCTGTTCAACCATCATTTTGTAAAAGTAGCTCCATAAATACGGAGTTCCCAGGAGATGAAAGAATACCAGAACATCATCTTATCCAAAGTATTGAAGCCAGATGGAGCACCCCATTATATACACTGGAGTGCCTGCCAATAACTGTCATAACCTTCAAGACCATCGCAGTTATTGAAGAAATCAAATAATACCATTCCCCGAGCCAGATTGCTTTCCTTTATGGGAGGAACAATACGATGCTACATTCGGGGTCCACCCTAGATGGCACTCAACAACTTCTGTTACCTTCGGTTAACATTCTTTGGCATTGTGAATGCGAATTGGTCGAAAAGTTTAGTGGGATGGATTTTGACTATAAGATAGTTTTAAAACACTCATTTAACATAATTTCCAATTTTGCATGTTCACCAAATAAAAATAGGGAGAAGCATTTAGCAGACAGGGCAAAAGAAGATCTACTCAATTAGTGTTCCCAATGCGCCATGTTTCAGGATTTTTTGACAATTTGCCTTCATCATATTTTATGGTGATTTGTTTTCTTTTATTCATTCATGGGACATGGGCGTCGCTGGCTGGCCAGCAATTATTGCCCATTCCTAGTTGCACTTGGAGAGCCGTTGAGAGTCACCACATTGCTATGGATCTGGAGTCACATGAAGGCCTACTGGGTAAGGACAGCAGAATTCCTTCCCTAAAGGACATTAGTGAATCAGATGGGTTTTTCCTACAATTGACAATGGTTTCATGGTCATCAGTAGATTCTTAATTCCAGATGTGTTTTTTATTGAATCGAAATTCCACCATCTGCTGTGGCGGAATTTGAACCTAGGTCCCCAGGACATTAGCTGAGTTTCTGGATTAATAATCCAGTGATAATACCAAAAGGCCATCGCCTCCCCGTTGCAATGTAATTTTAGATTCACAAAAGCTTAAAAGGTGTTTCTGGAAATGCAGAGTCAATTCAGGTGAAGAGACTGCAGAATAATGATTCTCACAAAATTATGAGTTCAAGATAATAAGATTGATTAAAATATGCCAGTGACATTCACACCAAATGTGTTGGAATGGTTTCATTCTCTGAGAAACTCTGATGAAGGGTCATCCTGTCTCGAAACGTTGGCTCTATTCTCTCTCCTTAGATGCTGTCAGACCTGTTGAGAGTTTCCAGCCTTTTCTGTTTTTGTTTCAGATTCCAGCATCCGCAGTATTTTACTTTTATTTTGGCTTTATTTCATTTGAGCACAGTGGCAGGTAGTGATCGGCTGACCCAAGCCTATGAGGGCAGAAGCAGGATTGATTGGCTGTTCGGTTGGCCAATCTCAACAGAGAAATTAAGCCAAAATAAAAGCAAAATACTGCAGATGCTGGAATCTGAAACAAAAACAGAAAATGCTGGATCTCAGCACATCTGGCAGCATCTGTGGGGAGAGAATAGAGCCAATGTTTTGAGTCAGGATGACCCTCCATCAGAACATCGTCAGAGAAATTAAGCCATTGGCTGCTTGTACAATAAATAAAAATGGAAAATGCTGGATTAACTCAGCAGGTATGACAACATCTGTGGAGAGAGAAACACAGTTAACACCAAATCCATTGACCCTTCAACAGATTATATAGATTGGACACAATCTCCACCTGCAGAATTTGGGATCGACACAGTTAGAAGGAAGAACGAAGAGGAGGCGAGGACAGGGAACTTTCTTCTAAGTTTACGGTCAGATAGTTTAAATTGTCAAACTCAAACCAAGCCTGTATCAGGAATAAGAACAAAAACCGCTAGAAATACACAGCAGGTCTGGCAACACATGTGGAGAAAGAAACTGAGCTAGCATTTCAGGTTAATAACCTTCCATCAGAACTGGGGAAGGGTTGAAATGTAAGAAAGAAAAAGATACAAACAAGAAAGTAAAACCCAAAACAACAAAGAAAAAGAAACACCGAGGAAAAAGGTTGTGATCTGAAAGTGTTGAACTCAGTTTTCAGAAGGCTGTAGAGTGAGAATAAAAATTTGAGATGCTGCTCCTCCAGCTTATGTTAAACTTCACTGGAACACTGCAGGAGACAGAGGGCAGAAAAGTCAGTCCAAGCAAGGTGAAGAACTAAATTAATAGGCGTCAGGTAATGTGGGATCATGCTTGGGGACTGAATGGACTTGTTCCACAAATCGGTCATCCAATCTACGTTTGGTCTTCATTACCAGGAGTTAAGTTTACAAAATTTGTTATTAATTAATGTTGTTTTGATGTCATGAGAATGGGTTGAATTTTATTGTTCATATATTACATCTAAAATGAACCAATGTACTCAATTACAATTGGCATCATCTCAGTTAAGTATTTTCATTCCATTCTGCAGAAGACAGGGAAAATCCACAGACAAGATCACAATATCGGCACAATGTGGGGTTCCATTGTTACGAGACCTGAATTGTGTTATCATATAACTGGATATTGATAATTAGAGAATTTGCATCTGCCCCGCAAAGTATCTGGTGACCTTAAGCTAAATATCTAGCGTGAAAACACAATTCATAATAAATTGTCTATCACAAATCTTGTGAGAATAGAATACATCAAACACCCACGTCAGATCCAGATATATACATCACAAGGTCTTTTTCCAATTTGATGCTTCTGGACTTCAGATTTTTGTTGATTTTTGTTGAAACATCGGAAATCCAGGCATGAGTTTAGCAGGATTTTGATTCTAATTTAAATGGTTAGTGAATCATGCATAACACTCGGCTAAATTTCTGGCAAATGATGGTGCACTTTGTAAATTCAGGTACAGTTGCAATTACTGAATTAAAATCTCACTCAGTACCTGAAGGAGCATTCCAGTGAGTTTGTCATTCTGCAACAAAGCTCGCTGGCTAGTCACAGTGTCATTATATAACCAGTGCTGTTTTTGCCAAGCTAAAGGGACCATCATGAACTTTGAGTCCAGGTTCATTACACACTTTAAAAGGAAACTTTTGTTTCTGGTTTAAGACATATCAAGCAGGTGGTGAAGGAATGTGCTACACAGTCCAATTAATTTAATGATATGGGGAGGCAGACAGAAGGTATATTTTAGAAACGTGTGAATGGGATATCATGCCCACAGCTGCAATGCTCGATGCCAGTGCCAGAAGAGCAGATTGTGTACTGCCTGTTACATAATGCATCAAAGTTTTATAAATGTGGCCACACAAAGCCTTCATTAGACTTAATTTTTCTTGTCTACATGAATCACTGTGAGCACCTTACTTGAAGTATCATGGGATGCCAATCAAGCAGATTGCTTTGTCCTGGATAATGTTGAATGTTTTGAGTATTGCAGCTGTACCTATTGTAGATTATTGCATCGCACTCCTGAATTGTGCCTTGTAAATGCTTTATCATTTGATGGCTTACAAAAGGAGCAAAAATACTGAGCAACCATTGTGAATAGCCCCAGTACTGATCTCATCATGTCATTGATGTTGCAACTGATGATAGTTGGGTCTAAAAGACTGCACCCAGTAACTCCTCCAATGATTATCATCCCCCTTTATGTCATGTATAACTTCAGGTACGAGAGAATTACTCCCCCTAATTCCCATTAATTTCAGTTCGAACATAAGAATTAGGAGCTGGAGTCTGCAGCTCAGCCCCTCAATCCTGTTCCGTCATTCAAGATGATTGTGGCTGATCTCATCCCGGCCTCATCTCCACCTTCCTGCCCGCTGCCCATAACTCTTCATCACGCTACTAATTAAACACCTATCTATCTCCAACTTAAATTTGTTTGGTGTTCCGGCATCCACTGCACTCTGGAGTAGAGAATTCCACGGATTCCCAATCCTCATTTCTGTTTTAAATTTGCCAATCCTTAGCCTAAAACTATGGCCTCTCATTCAAGGGGAAACATCCCCTTTACGCCTACTCTGTTAATCGCTTTTAGCATCTTATATACCTCGATTAGACCTCCCCTCAATTTTCTAAACTCCAGTGAGTATAGGCCTAAACTGCTCAGTCTCTCTTCATTGGTGTCTTTTTCATCAAAGTCTTCCTTAATGTCAAGGACAGGCACTCTCACATCATCTCTGAAGTTCAGCTCATGTCTATGCTTGGACCAAGGTTGTGATGAAGCTTGGTGCCAAGGTACAACCCAAATTGAACATTGCTGAGAATGTTAATAATTTATAAGTGCTGCTTGATAGCATTGTTGAAAACACCCGGCATGGCTGATAGTTGGTAGTTGGGGTGATGGCAATTGGCTGGGCTACATTTGTCCTGTTTTGGTGGGCAGGAGATGCCTATGCAATTTTCCAAATCCATGATGTAACTGTCCATAATAAATGGAAGGGGGAGAAAATTAGATGAGTTTTAGTCTGGTTCCATGACATGACAGGAGGTCAGCAAAACTCCGACTTTGGGTTCTGTATAAAAAGTTCCTCATCATCTTCTTGCATGCATTACGAATTGGTACATATAGGGAATCATGTCTCTGTAAATCCCACAGCATATGTGAAAGGTGCCACTGAGTAAAACTGCCAGTATCAGATATATTTACACCTGTTCTCCCTGTATGGATCATTTAAATTTTCTCAGTCCAATAAGGCCAACCTAAGCTATTTTAAGATTTTTATCTTAAAAGGAAACAATTTCTCGCTGTCAAAGGTTCAGTACATCAGCAAAGTACAGGAAGAAGGACCAATTGTTGGTCATACTTAAGGGTCTCAATGACTAGCTAGTTGATAGTTGAAACAGGTTTGGTAAGTTGTAGTCACTCAAATACAGAGGAGCTGATGCCAATTAACAAGTTCAAGTTGTCGAGGGAAATAACTTAGCAACTAGTTTAATTACGATTAACCATTAGACTGTCTCAGACTGATCGGTTCAATACAACGAACATTATGGCAACATAACCACTCAGATCAGGAATAATTTTGCCACTATAATTATAAGACTGTAAATTGAAGACTTTAAAACATAATTTTACTTCAAAACAAAATATCACAGATGCTGGAAATCTGAAATAAAAACAGAAAATTCTGAATAAACACAGCAGGTCTGGAAGCATCTGTGGAGAGAGAAACACAGTTAACATTTCGAGTTTGTATGGCTCTTCAGAACTGAAAAGGGGTAGAAACGTAATGGATTATATAGTTGCCTTGAAGTTTGTTTTACAGGTCAGTTGAAAGGAAGAAAGAATTTGTAGGGCAGGACTTTCCTCCCTCTCTGTGGTGTTTGGTGGTGCTGGGAGGCTGCTCGCTGGTAGCGGGACCATAAGACCCCGTTGGCATGAGTGACAGCAAGATTTCAGCGGTAGGGCTATAGAAACTTTCACTACTAAGGGATGTCTCAAATCACTTTACAGCCCATAAAGCACTTTTGAAATGTAATCAATGTTGCAATGTCAAAAACATGGCAGCCAATTTCCTCAAAGCAAGCTCCCACAAACAAAAATATGATAATGGTCAGATTATCAGTTCTTATCATAGAATCCCTACAGTGCAGAAGGAGGTTCATCGAGTCTGCACCAACAGCAATCCCACCCAGGCCCTATCCCCGTAAACCCCACGTATTCACCCTGCTAATCCCCCTAACACTAAGGGGCAATTTAGCATAGCCAATCAACCTAACCCACACACTTTTGGGAGTGTGAGAGGAAACCGGAGCACCCGGAGGAAACCCATGCAGACACGAGGAGAATGTGCAAACTCCACACAGATAGTGACCCGAGGTTGGAATTGAACCTGGGTCCCTGGCGCTGTGAGACTGCAGTGCTAACCACCGTGCCACTGCCGTAAATTCATATGGCGATGTTGGATGAAAAATAAATATTCAGTGGGACACCGAAAAGCACTGCTCTTCAAAATGGCATCGTGACAAAGCAGACAGGGCCTCCCCACATTTAAACATCTCATCTGCAAAATCAACTCTTTCCCTGGATTATCTGCTCAAACCTCTAGTTTGGAACTTCAATCTACAAATTCTAACTCAGAGTTAAGAGTGCTGTCACTGAACCATGGTTTATATACGGGGAAGTAATTCCAGCTCCTAACAACCGCTAACTCAGGGTTAGATCAGAAGATAACATTTAATAAGGGGCGGAATTCACCGATCTCATTCGCCTCGCCACAACTGCCAGTGAGAACAGAGAATTTAGTTCTCAGCCAAAACATCCATTCACTGCAGCGGGACCGGAGAATCTCAGCTGGGGGCGAGGTCAGAAGTTTCCAGTGAAATTTTAAATAGCTTCAAACATGACTCTAACCAACCTCAAACCTGCACATTCACGGATTTAATAGCAGTGGGAATTAGAGGGTCGGACAACCAATTCACCCTCATGAGGTGGGTCGATCGGGAATATTTTATAAGGTGTTTGTGCGCCTCAATTTCTACAGGCTTTTTATTCTTTACTCAGTTTGACCGGTGTTCCAGACATCAAAAGGCCCAACAAGTAAAAGAAAGTGAAGGGCTCGACCCTCAAGGTATACTCATTTAACATTGTGACCAAGAGGAGCGGACCTGTTTTCTCTGCAGGCCTATCTAGCTTACTTGCTCCCAGCTTCACAACCACTGATTTCTCTCTCCAATCACAGTTCTCCCACCCGGTGACTTCCCCTCTCCAAAACACTGAGAATCCCTCAACCACAATCTCTTCCCCCCTATCTGCTCTCTGCTTCTTGGCTGCAGTCTAAGAAAGCAAGCTTTCCCATCCGATCAACAGCCAGTTGTGAGGTGGGACACCTGCAAAAACATTTAAAAGATAGGGGCGGCATAGTGGCACAGTGGTTAGAACTGCTGCCTCACAGCGCCAGGGACCCAGGTTCAAATCCCGGCTTGGGTCACTTCTGTGTGGAGTTTGTATATTCTCCCTGTGTCTGCATGGATTTCCTGTGGGTGCTCCAGTTTCCTCTCACAGTCTAGAGATGTGTGGGTTAGGTGGATTGGCTGTGCTAAATTATCCCTTAGTGCCAGGGGAACTAGCTAAGGTAAATTTATGGGGTTATGCGGATAGGGCCTGGGCGGGATTGCGGCTGGTGCAGACTCAATGGGCCGAATGGCCTCCTTCTGTGCTTTATGATTCAATGATACGCTGCAGTTAGCCTCTGCAGGTCTGCGGTTCATAACCCCGCACCTCTGTCCCCCACTACGCATAACCCACCCACCCCCACTAACTCCCTTTTTGTAAGCATCAGTGTCCTGCACCCTGGTACATCAGCCTTCATTCCCTCTCCCCTCAAATGGCAGTCAGGTGTTGTGGCTTCCTGCTGGCCAAGCTATTGATGTCCTATGTGCCTGTCAGTCTAATGCAAATGAGGTATCCTCCCAGTTACTCTGCAAAATCAGCCCAGGAGGACACCAATCAACACAGTCCCAGTATTACTGCTGGCATCACTGTGCACATCCTTACAGGGCCCTGAGATAAAATTCCAAACTTATTTCAGCATCTGACCAGGAAATATACAAGAAATTTGATAAGCTTCCAACAGAAAACTTCTGAACAATTTAACTCAGAATCTAAACAATTTGTTTTTAAATTTAGAACCGTTTGGAAGTAATGAAAATTTGCAAACATGTCCAGCTGGGATTGTTAGTTTCTTTCAGCCTTTTGAATGA
Organism: Mustelus asterias; assembly: GCF_964213995.1. Taxonomy (NCBI): domain Eukaryota; kingdom Metazoa; phylum Chordata; class Chondrichthyes; order Carcharhiniformes; family Triakidae; genus Mustelus; species Mustelus asterias. The sequence continues at coordinate 103,476,940 of NC_135801.1, read as the reverse complement.
TAGGCAATAAAAACAGAAAATGCTGGAATTATTCAGCAGACCAGGCAGCATCTGTGGAGAAAAACAGAGTTGATGGGCAGAATTTTAATGTACTGGACCTGCTGACAGTGAGGACAGCCGGGGCTCAGGAGCCTGATGGCTGCTGCAGTGGGTTTTGCTGTGGTTGCTTAAGCAGCCCTGGCATTAGCATCCCACTTCTGGGTTTCCTAACCAAGAGTGTGGGCGTGGTGATAACCTGCTCCTATCAATGGCAGAAACTGTGGTCCAGGGGAGCCTGGTGGGATCAGGACAACCGAACTCTGTAATGGTTTTGTACAGTAGACTTCGTAATGGACAAGAATGAAAGGGAAGCTTGTCCTTCTGAATTTTCTCTGCTGGTGATTCTGGAGACAATGAGGACTGGTAGAGAGGTGTTGTTTCCCACTGACTGGGGGAAGAGGCCAGCCACATAACCGAATAGGCGTGGCTGGAATTGGCAGAAGCAGCCAGCAGCAGGGGAGTCATCCCTGGACTTGGGTTTCAGCACCACAAGAGATTCATCTGAACAACTAGCATCCACACTCACCCTCACCTTAGAGTCATCTCACACTCATCCCTCACAGACACTTCCTTCAAATACTGTTGTTCCATCCTCTCCACAAAATCCATTTCTCACACTTGAACGATTATGGCATCGAAGAGCCCTAGCAAAACCAAAGCCATTGGGGAAAAAGGGGTAAAACTCTTCAATGGTTGGAGTCATGCCTAACACAAAGGAAGATGGCTGTGATTGTTGGAGGTTGATCATCATAGGGCCAGGACATCACTGCAGCAATTCTTCAGGATAGTGTCCTAGGCTCAACCATCTTCAACTGCCGCATCAATAACCTTCTCTCCAACATAAGATCAGAAGTGGGGATGTTCACTGATGATTGTCCTATGTTAGTAACATTCACAACTCCCCAGATACTAAAGCAATTGCCTCCATATGCAGTAAGACCTGAACAACATTCAGGCTTGGGCTAATAAGTGGCAAATAATGTTGTGCCAGGCAATCACCATCTCCAACAAGAGAGAGTCTAACCATCTCTGCTTGACATTCAATGACATCGCCATCACTGAAGCTCCCAGTATCACTATCCTGAGAATTACCATTGATCAGAAACTGAACTGGATCAAATTAATACTGTGGCTGTGAGAACAGGTCAGAGGCTGGGAATCCTGTGATAAATAACTCACCTCCTGAATCCACAAAGCCTGTCCATAATCTACAAGGCACAAGTCAGGAATGTGATGGAAAACCATTCATTTGTCTGGATGAGTGCAGCTCCAGCAACACTCAATAAACTCAACACCATCCAAGACAAAGCAGATAGCTTGATCAGCACCTCATTTTCTAAAGGTGCCTGCCATAATGCTCCAGAGTGAAATTGAAATGTGGGAAGTGATCCTGAAGATCCACTGTGAGTATTGTGGGGAATCTCATCACCACCATCACCACCCCTCCCTGTCCTCCATCACCTGCCCTGCCCTCCATTGGTAGTTAAAATTCTGCTCAATGTTAAAGATTGGTGACCATTCCACAGAACTGAATTTCTGAATTTTGTTACAGGACATCACCTTGAAATGTCAATCCTGTTTCCCGCTCCACAGATTCTGCCTGACCTCCTGAGTACTTTCGCATTTTCTGTTTTAAATTCAGGTTTCCGGCATCTGTAATATTTTGCTTTTCCAAACGACTGGTTTCAGCCTCACACATTTTAATTTCTTCCTCGTCCCTTTGGTTCATTTTATGATTGTGTCTTGGAACTGTCCAAAAATCCTTTCACTTCAAATGGAAGAACAAAGCAAGAATTGATATGTTCAGAAGAAGCTGAACTTCATTCACCTCTCCTACATTCTGTGCTTCACCAAACCAAAGATTGTTTCACAACCTTCAGGGAACAATTTGAGAAAAGTCACAAGCTGTTATCTCCGTTTCTTCTTGAACGTGAGTCCAAATGTTATTCTCCCCTGGAATTGGAGAAATTAATGCACTGGGCCTTTAAGTGCAGTCTCGTGTGTAATCTAATGATCAAATGCTTCCGTTTGCCTTTTAAAGCACCATTCATGAAGTGAATGGGGGTAAAGTTGGTCTTATTTTTAAGGGCACAAAACAAATGGAACTATATTTCTATTACAAGACACATTGAAAGTCAATTCTGTTGGGACTGTTTGTAAATAGGACTGAATGACAGATGGAGTGAATAACTAGTATTGAGCAACTCATATGTATTCTTTTCATTTTTAATGTTGGGTTGGGCAACAACATTATGAAATGTTGATTTGTTTGACAATCTATGCAGTAAAAGCAACATTTGTTTAAAGTTTATTGATTAATCACAAGTGGGCTTACATTAACACTGCAATGAAGTTACTGTGAAAATCCCCTCGTTGCCACACTCTGGCACCTGTTGGGTACTCTGAGGGAGAATTTAGCATGGCCACTGCCCCTAACCAGCACATCTTTTGGACTGTGGGAGGAAATTGGAACACCTGGAGGAAACCCATGCAGACACGGGGAGAGCGTGCAGACTCCGCACAGACAGTGACCCAAGTTGGGAATTGAACCCGGGTCCCTGGTGCTGTGAGGCAGCAGTGCTAGCCATTGTGCCACCGTGCCATGGTAATCTTAGGAAGAACCAATGCTAAATTGAATTATTAGTAGTGAATTCAAGGACATTAATGTGTTTGATGTTTGTCAGATTTATTTTTTATATAATTCTCATTCATGGTATATTTTATAATTATTACATTAGATACTCTTTTGGGTTCAGTATCACTGTCCACTCACATAAATGAACATCACATCTTTATGATCTTGGGTGTAGTTCTTTCATCCATGAAGTAATATGAGCTGGAGTCCAGAGAACATAACAAAGAATCATTATTCTGTATAATGACTCCTGGAATGGATCACAAGTCATTACTAGACTTTTCCTCTCTTTATAGTACAAACTAGATAAACTCTCTTCAAAATGAGACACAGGCCTAGAAATGTGACTACTGCACCTATTTTACAGGCATAATACAGGGTCACAGTATGGTCAACACCCGATCCATATCTATCCGATTAACTGTTTTAGTGAAAGGTCATCGACCTGAAATGATAACTTTGTTTATGTCCCTACAGATGCTGAGTATTTTCAGCATTTCCTTTTTTCTCGTTTCAGATTTCGCACATTTGAAATATTTTGCTTTTGGTTAACTTCTTGGACATTGTTGATGTACTTTCTCCATTCCAAAAATGAATTCTCACAACTTTTTGCTGCTGCTGGTCTGTTTATGATCTTTTGCAATCATGGGTTGTCTGGTGGAGCTGCCTTTGGGACTGAACGATGGGGAGTAAAGATGAAGAGAGCAGTGAGAAGGCGCAACTGGGAGAAGATGGAGGAGTGCAGAACTGGAGGCTGTGCTCACATTTCATACATTTGAGTTTCACTCAGGAGCTATGCATCAGGCACCTGCACTTCACCAAGGTGTTGTACAAACCTGATAGCAAACAAAGACATTGGGTCGGATTTTATGGCCTCGCTTGAGCGAGGCCAGAAATTCCCGCCCGAGGTCAGTGGACTTTCCATTGTTCGCCCCTTGCCTGCTCCAATTCTGTGGTGGGCAAGGTGGTAGAATTCTGCTGATTAAGGCAACTTTAAATGTTTAGACTCAATTTTATTTATTTTGTAGCTACTTAGAAAATAGTCAATACTTGTCATAAACTAAATACTCACTATCCACTGCCTAACTTAAGGCTGCTTTCCAATTGCATATGAAACCTGGCCAGGGTTTTGTCTCATGGCTATCAGACTCCTTCTGGATGTTGTCTTCTTCTGTGAATGTTGATCTGACTTGAACATGTGGCCCTTTGTAAATGCTCTCTTAAAAGAGCCATGCTACCACTCTGGTCCTCTACATTTCTAGCCCAGTGACTTTTCACTATGCCAACACTTCCTCAGGCCACTTATCACCCCAAGCTTTAACATTGCCCAGGTCTTGCTGCAAATCGGTGCAGACTGCCTCAGTATCTGAGGAGTGGCAAATGCTGCTGAACATCAGTAAACATCCCAGTTCTGACCTTATGTTGGAGAGAAGGTCATTGATGAAACAACTGAAGATAAGAGGAAGACTTCTTGACCACAACTATTTACACCTATACCAAATCTTTGCTGCATAAACTCAATTCATTATTTGTTTAGCAGTTAATTTGCTGAACTGATATTCAGCCACGTGAAAATTTTCAATTCATTTAGACCTTCAGGGTGGAATTTTGTGACCTCATTGTGCCCGTTTTGTGGTGGGAAAATGTCGTAAAATCGGATGTCATGTGACTAATGGAAATAGTCCCCATTTTCGCACCCATTCCCATTTTATCAACAAAAAAAAAAATTCGACGTAATCAGGAGCCCACCCAAAATGGGCAAAATGTCAATTTGCATACTTTTGCATTCATCACAATGTAATTAGCGAGCTTCACTCACCTGCCTTAACGATCTCATTCACTGCAGCCGGATTGGTCAGGAAAATACCTTGTGTATAAAAATCACATTCAGGCGCTTGACCAGTGAGAGTGAGTGAGGGAGTAAGTCTCAGCGTTCAAACAGCTCCGTGCTGCTCAGAGGGGGTTGTTTCGTGGCAGACATGTTGTGGTTTCAGGTTGGGAGCAGGCCTGCGAGTGTGTGGGGGGGAGGGGGGTGTGGTGAGGGGCTGTTATTGCTCACGAGGTCCGACCTCAGACTCTCAGCACACGGAGCGGGTGGGGTGGGGGGTAGGGAATCTCTCGTGGGTTCTGGGGTTGCTATGGCAGATGCTGTAAATCGTTGCCAATGCATGACACCCGCTGTAGCCAGTGAATTATTTGAGCGCCTTGATTTTCTCAGTAGCAGTGTGTTGAGGGGCCTCCCCCACTGATATCAACATGCAGGATCCCTCCAGTGACCATCAGGGTAAGTACATTCCTGTTAGAGACTAATTAGAGACAAGTTAGTCACAGGTGTGGGATGAAATAACATTTATTATTGCCAATAATAGTGCTTTCAAAATAAATAATAATATAAAAATGTGAACGTGAGACTTTAAATGCCTGAATATTCTATTTACCTAGTGTTGCCCTTCACCCGTACCCTCATAGTATTACGACAACTTCTTAACCTTACATGTACCACCATGATGTCTCGGTGTCTCCCCAGGATGTACATCAAAGGTGGAGAGGGCCCACCCGCCTACCACGTCCTGTGGCGCCCTTGGTGATCATCCTCTGGAAGGCATGGACCTTGAGGGCCCTGGCCGGCTTCCGGGTGTCTGGGACGAGTCCATGACACTCTCTTCATCCCGCTGCCCTTGAGCTGCCCCAGTGACAGGAAGGGGGAGGTGGGAGGGGGGAGGTGGGGGGAGTCAGAAGGTGTAGCGATAGCTGTACTCTCCTGGGTGGAAGGCCCCGGCACGGGCTGGAGCCTTTCCTCCTCCCTCGGGATTCTTGTGGGCCCCAGGGTCACTCCATGGGATGGCAGTGCTTCTGCAGTGAGCTCCAGAAGCTCCAGCATCACCTGGCTCTGCCAGTCCTGCAGGACCACCTGCATTCTTGCCATGGTGGTTGAGCCCTCTGCGATGGCCACCTGAGTTGGGGGCCACCTATCCGTGGCCGCATCAAGTGTCCTCTGAGACTGGGCCACGCTCTGCGACTCCTCAGCCATGACCTTCTGTGACTGGGCCATGTTCTCAAAGGTTGCAGCCATAGCCTGCTGTGTCTCAGCACTGTCCCACTGGGTCTCCTGCAAACTTGCAAGCCTCTCAGCCATGGGCTGCAGAATCTCAAAAAGTCTGTTGAGGCCCTCTGCTGTAGCCTGCTGTGACTCGGCCGCGGCCATCTGGGACTCTGCTGTGACCTGGCCATCGCTTGGAGCCTACCACCCATGGTGAGGATCCCCTGCCCCAGGCTTTCCACTACAGATGCCACCCTTGCAGTGTTGGCCTGGGAACTCCGCAAGACAGGCAACAACAGGTCCACCTGAAAGCTTTGGGACTCCTCCCAACATCCTCCCAGTCGGTCCAGTGTGGTTGTCAGCCCCTCCTGCATTCCCTGGCTCTGTTGCTGCATCTCCAGCAGCTGAGGGAGAAGTGATCTCAGAGGCCCAGCATGTAGCCTGGGACCAGCTAGTTCTCATCTCCAGCAGACCCCATGTGCCAGAGGCCTCGGACGTTCCCTCCTCCACCCGATGTTCATCAGCAGATGTATCATGCACTCCAGAGAGTGACCTAGATGCCTCGCCACTAATTTGACTCACCAATGTGAAGTCTCTGGGATGGTGAGTTGCGAGGTGGAAGCTGACGCAAAACTGGTGCCGGCCTTGGAGGTCCCTTCATCCACTTCCTCCGAAGAGTCCTCCGAGCTGTCAGGGGCAGGATGGGTAGAGCAGCAGTGGGGGCCACGATGCCAGATGGCCTAGGCTTGCAAGGTCCCTTCCTGCAACACAGGATACAAGGTTAAGGGCAACGGGGGAGAGGAATCTGGGCGGCATGCAACACACTTGACATTACTCCAACAAGTGGAGGATTGGTAGGTGGTCACGTGTGTGCTCCACCCCAACCATGCTGTCGCTAATGGACCGCAGCCCCTCCTCTCCCACAAGCTCCATTGCCCGTTCCTCAAAGGGAGTGAGAACCCAGATCTCAGGCATAACACCCCCTGTCTTCATCCTCTCCTGGCGATTATGGGTATTCTTCTCCTGTGGGGACAGAAGCAGCCATGTAAAATCTGATGTCACGAGTCCTGCAGGGTTTCAGTGGGTGGCCCTCAGAGGGCAAGGGTTGTGATCCTCTTGTGTGGGAGAAAGGAAATGCTTGAGGGTCAGGGGCTGAAAGCATGCAGGGTGCTGGGGGTGGGGGGATCTGGGAGTCATTTGCGGGGGGGGGGGGAAGATGCGAGATAAAGTAAAACACCCTTGCTGCCCGGATGAGGTAATTCATTTTCTTGCGGCACCACTTTCCAGTTCTCCTGGCAGTGCCCTGGCACTAACGGATGCTGCCACCGCCTCGCAGTCTACGCTTCCATCCCTTCCTCTGGGAAGGCATGCTGCTGGGGAGAAGAGGATGTCCCGCCTTGCCTCCACCGACTCCAACATCCAAAAAACGGAGAACCGTCTTCCTGGAGGCCATTTCTTCCTGCACTGCCTGCCGGTCTGTCCATCCTTGGGGTTTTTAATGAAGCTCTCCCTTGTTGGGGCAGATCAGCTGCAGGCAGTTTGGGTGAGTCACGTGCCCGTTAGAGCATTCCAGCGAGTTTAATGCTGTTTGGCTTGTTACCATGGAGGGGAAACCAAATCAGAACTTGCAGTTGTGCTGATGGATGGGGGAGGGGATGGGATTTGTGCCTCTCTGATGATCGGGGGCAAGGCAGAGAAAGGGTCATGCCAGTCAGCCATCGGGGCCGGGGGGGCGGGGGGGATGGTGATGAGGGGGCCATGTGCAAGACAGTCTAGGGGGAGAGAGGGGTTGAGGTTTTAAGGGGGTCAGTAATATTGTGGGGGGGTCTCTGATGTCCGTTTGGGGGAGGATAGGCTGTATCTGGTCCGGCGGGAGGGCGGGGGGGTGGGGGGGGGGGGGCGGGCAGGGAGGGTTCTGTCAGCAGAACTGTTTTTCTGCTTTTCCTGCACATGTGCAGTTTGTGGCTCCGATCGGAGTTGCTGCCTGGTGAATTAGGCCCCGCCCACTTCCTCTTGCGGCTAGAAATGGTCCAGCCCATATTTTCAAAGGCTGGGTGCATATGATTGAAAACTCACCCAAAAACCAGATCAGCAACTCTCCCATTTTCACGCTAGCTGGACACTTGGGCCAAAGAGCCTGTGCTATAGGTTCTACATAAATCAACCTAAACCTCAGGATTGAGACTTGAACCTTCTGACTCAGATGTGAGGATCCTACCACTGAGCATGGCTGACACCTTATTGAAGTTTGTTACACGTATTAAATAAAGCTCAACACATTGAAACTAAACTGTAGTCAGCGGCACACATACTGGTAATTCAACCACAACAGCATTAAAACAATTAAGCATAAGATTAGACTATAAGGAATAAAAGTGACACTGAGCAATTGAGAAGTATAATGCAGACATAGTCTTCCCGTAAATTACATTAAAGCGTGACTCATTCTCATTAGTTCCAGTCTGCATTTCCAGCTGGCAAGTTGTTATTCCTAAAGCAATCATCTAGATCACTGAACGCAGCATGCAGAATTCATCATTGATCCTGCTGCAATGCGGTACACAGTCCAGCAGGGTCACTGGAGAGGAAAAGTGGACTGTTAGATCCTACAGTCAGTCGCCAGTAGATCAACTAATTGAAGGAGGGGATTGAAACCCCAGGTCAGAAGATCAGCATGAAGAGAGCAAAGCAAAAAATATTGACAATTGTCTGCATCCCATTCTGAATTCCTGGAGAGCAGAGATTGAGCCCTTTAACTCTAAATCTGATGTGGCCTCATACAACAATGCTAAACATCTATTTAATATGATATACAATCACTAGCAATCAATATTCACTCTAATTATCTTTCTGTTTACTGCACTGTGAGGGACATTCTGGATTAAGGTGCAATCGGAGCTTAGAGAGCAATTGGTGCTAATACACTGTTGCTGATGGAAAATGGAGAATGTTCTCACAGAGAAGGCACTCCTGACCCCAATAAATGTGTTGGTTGAAGTTGGGTTGAATGATAAAATTTTGAAAGTCTCAAATCTGGAGCAAACTCACCTCCAATCCGTTCCCTTCCATTTGTAATGGAGGTGGATGAGGGGTTGGGGGTCGTTGGTTTGTCAGCAAACAACCTACTCTGAGGAGATTTGTTAGCCAATTAAATAGTTCAAGTAGGTCAAGCTTTGCTTACCCCTCCAGGACCTTTGCTGTCATTAGTATCCTAAACCTCTGAGATTTTTTTTCTCTGCCTCGACTTCCCTGTGATCAGTGATGTGCACTGTTGTGTATTGGTGACTGACTGTCCTGCACAGATGAGACTCTTTTCCCTGCAACCAAACCCAGAAGGAGAAGAATGATTATGTCCCCAGAGTATTAATCAACTCACTCATTACTGATGTCTAATGTAGATCATGCAAATCAAGATGCTGGAGAAGGTGAATCATGAACTTACATTTTACCATTGCACTGTGATGCATTCATGAACACCATTGGGTGTTTTGAATGATGAATGATGCAATTAATGGAGCAATTATTAATCAGTTTTAAGGCTCTTCTGTACCATGCTTAATTAGCACAACTGTATAGTCAGATTTTACAACAGGTTGTTTTCTTCTTGTGCTTGGGATTGTCAATTTGAGTCGCTCTCTGCAAGTTTGAGACAGTAAGACCCAGTAACAAGTCACCAAGAGACAGGCCCAGGAGCAGAGTGGTGATTGAGAGTGAGACCCAGTAACAGGTCACTGAAAGTGAGGTCCAGGAACAGAGTGGTCACCGGGAGTGAGGTCCAGGAACAGAGTGGTCACCGGGAGTGAGGTCCAGGAACAGAGTGGTCACCGGGAGCCAGGCTAAAGAACAGAGTAGTCACTGTGAGCCAGAAGTAGAGGGGCTAGAGGGAGCAAGGCCAGTGATTGAACAGGGCAAATATGGCAAGGCCCAGGAACAGAGCATTTGAAGGGGTGAACCAAGAGATGATTGATCAGAGAGAGTGAGACTGCTACTAAAGCAGCAGCAAAATGAGATCCAGGAGTGAGATCCAGGAGAGGGTGAGGCTGTGAATTGGGAGTGGGAGACTCTGAGTGGAGAAGAGAAGGCTGTGAATGGAGCAATTCAAGACTGAGTGGAATGATTAGATAGGAATTTGTGCAGTTAGAGAGGGAGAGAGTGAAGTGACATCATAGCACAATTTAATTTAAATTAATCGACTATAAATTAAGACTTGATCAATTAATTTGCATAAAACTCAAACCAACATGATCTTTTATCATCTAATTACAATCAGTATTCAATTAATCAAAATTTGGAGCTAAAATGAAAATTAAATAAGCGAAATGACACGAAAGGATTCAGAATTTTTTAGTAAATGAAAATCTATATACTTAATAGGAGTTAAATAAAAGATTTCATTTGACACATAAAATAAAGTGACATTAGCACAAGGGAAGCTGCTGATTAGTGAATAGCTGGGGAGTCTTCATGAATTAAAGTCCCAGTTTTATTTCTGTGAAGTGGGTAATCTAATGAAGAACATGACAGGGCATGTCAATCCAGCTTGATGCACATCCTGTTCCACATGGGAATTCTAGGCCCTTTCTCGTGTCCTGGAAAAGCAGCATGTGCAGCAAATATTGTCAACAGCAGTAGCTTGAGCTCTTGGTTTCTGAACTTAAGCAGCAGCTGGTAGATCGATGAGGCAAAGAGCTTGGAACTCACGCCACAGCTTAAGGTTAGACAGGCAAAGAGGAAATGGGTAACTGCCATGCAGTCATAGAAACATAGAAAATAGGAGCAAGTAGAGGCTATTTGGCTCTTCGAGCCTGCTCCGCCATTCATTAGGATCATGGCTGATCATCCAACTCGATAGCCTAATACCACCACCTCCCCATATCATTTGATCCCCTTTGTCTCAAGTGCTATATCTAACTGCTTCTTAAAAATATACAATGTTTTGAACTTAACTACTTTCTGTGGTAACGAATTCCACAGGCTGACCACTCACTGAGTGAAGAAATTTCACTTCATCTCTATCCTAAACAGTCTACCCTGTATCCTCAGACTGTGACCCCTGATTCTGGGCACCCCCACCATTGGAAACATCCTTTGTGCATCTACTTTGTCTAGTCCTGTTAGAATTTTATAGGTTTCTCTGAGATCCCTCCTCATTCTTCTGAACTCCCGTGAATATAATCCTAACCGACTCAATCTCTCCTCATATATCAGTCCCGCCATCCCAGGAATCAGTCTGATAAACCTTTGCTGCACTCTTTCTATAGCAAGAACATCCTTCCTCAGATAAGGAGACCAAAACCCTGCACACAATATTCTAGGTGTGGCCTCACCAAGGCCCTATATAATTGCATCAAGGCATCCCTGCTCCTGTACTCGAATCCTCTTGCTATGGTGGCTAACATACCATTTGCCTTTTTACTGCCTGCTGCACCTGCATGCTTACCTTCAGCAACTGGTCTACCAGGACACCCAGATCTCATTGTACATTTTCCTCTCCTAATTTATGGCCATTCAGATTGTAATCTGCCTTCCTGTTTTGCTACTAAAGTGGATAACCTCACATTTATCCAAATTATACTGCATCTGCCATTCATTTCCCCATTTACTCAACTTATCCAAATCACACTGAAGGATCTCTGCATTCTCCTCAAATCTCAGTCTCCAACCTAGCTTTGTATCATCTGCAGATTTGGAGATATTACATTTAATTCCTTCATCTAAATATATATAGTGAATAACTGGGATCCCAGCACCGATCCCTGTGGTATCCCACTCATCACTGCCTGTCATTTGGAAAAAGACTCATTTATTCCTACTCTTTGTTTCCTGTCTGCCAACCAGTTTTCTATCTATCTCAATACGCTACCCTCAACCCCATGTGCTTTAATTTTATATGCTAATCTTTTGGTGGGACTATGTTGAAAGCCTTCTGAAAATCCAAATAAATTTCAGCCATTTCATCAACTCTACTAGTGACATTCTTGAATTCCAGTAGATTTCTCAAGCATAATTTCCCTTTTATAAATCCATGCTAACTCTATCTAGCAATCCTGCCACTCTTTCCAAAGTGTTTTTCTATAAAATCTTTGAAAATGGATTCTGGAATTTTCAAGAAGGACACGACAAGTAGTGCAGAATCCCCAAAGTATTTTGCACCAGAAGTTAGCTTTGAAAACTGGTGAGTGACGGTTCCTTTGCGGAGTGTAGCGAGTGCCAAAATCCAAAACTGTACAGGTGGCTCAACCAGAAAAAGGGTGGGGGAGGGGAGGAGAAGCCAAAAGAAAAATTGGGAAATCAATAGTGAAAGGAATAAAAGGCAATAAGTTTAAGTTTATTTATTTATTAACCACAAGTAAGGCTTATATTATCACTGCAATGAAGTCACTGTGAAATTCCTCCAGTCGCCACAGTCCGGCACCTGTTTGGGTCAATGCACCTAACCAGCACATCTTTCAGAATGTGGGAGGAAACCGGAGCACCCGGAGGAAACTCACGCAGACACGGGGAGAACGTGCAAACTCCACACAGATAGTGACCCAAGCTGGGAATCGAACCCGTGTCCCTGGCGCTGTGAAGCAGCAGTGCTAACCACTGTGCTACCGTGCGGAACAGACAGGAATTTCTGCTTTGAAGATGTAAATGCAGGATAGTGTGTTGCCTCCCTTTGCCAGGGTTGAGGAAGTCACTGAGTGGCAGCAGAGCACCCTGATGGGGAGGGTGAACAGCCAGTGGTCATGGTTCATCATTATCAATCACAGATAAAAAGAGGGAGGAGGTCCTGCAGGCATATTTGAGTGAGCTAAGAAGAGAACCAGCAAGCATCTTGATTTGATTTGTTATTGTCACATGTATTGGTATACAGTGAAAAGTATGGTTTCTTGTGCGCTATACAGACAAAGCATACCGTACATAGAGAAGGAAAGGAGAGAGTAAATGTAGTGATACAGTTATTGCTAGGGTGTAGAGAGGTCAGGACCTCAAAGGTAACAATTTCTTATTCCCAATGGCATGTGTTATTGAGTACAGCAATAGGAGGGTAATACAGATGAATGTATGGCTGGAGAGATGGTGCAGCATGGAGAGCTTTGGATTTCTGGAACACATGAAGTGTTTTTGGGAAGAGTGGACCTGTTTAAGCTTAATGGATTGCACCTAAACAGCCAGGGTTAATTTCCTTTCATGCAGTTTGCCAGTGCTGTTGTGGATAGTTTAAGCAACCTGGCAGGGCTATGGGAACCAGGAGGAAAGAAGCGTACAAGAATTGGGAGAAACAGATAGCACTAAGATTTTAAAAAAGGTCAGAGTAGGAGGGAACGCAATAAGGTCTAAATTACATTCACAGTGAATATATATGAACACATGGAGTGTGGTGAATAAGGTTGGTGAGCTGCAGGTGCTGAGAGCAAAATGGGAATATGATGTCATGACATTAAGAGACCTGGCTGAATAAAAAGGCAGGGCTGGGCACTAAATATTCCTGGATATGATATATTCAGGAAAGATAAGGGAGAAAAGAAAGGAGGAAGTGTAGCAGTACTGAATAAGGAGGCATTACAATGCCGGAGAGGGAGTGCCCAGAAAGGTCAAGGACAGAATCTATTTGGTTAACATAGAACATAGAACAGTACAGCACAGAACAGGCCCTTCGGCCCACGATGTTGTGCCGAGCTTTATCTGAAACCAAGATCAAGCTATCCCACTCCCTATCATCCTGGTGTGCTCCATGTGCCTATCCAATAACCGCTTAAATGTTTCTAAAGTGTCTGACTCCACTATCACTGCAGGCAGTCCATTCCACACCCCAACCACTCTCTGCGTAAAGAACCTACCTCTGATATCCGTCCTGTATCTCCCACCACGAACCCTATAGTTATGCCCCCTTGTAATAGCTCCATCCACCCGAGGAAATAGTCTTTGAACGTTCACTCTATCTATCCCCTTCATCATTTTATACAAATGATGTTAGAACTCAGAAACAATAGAGGTGCATTACTGGGCTTATTCTAGAGGCCACCAACAAGTGGAAAAGATGTAGGCCAGGTTTTATGGCCCTGCCACAGTGTGCTTCCCCCTGGTGGGCCATCTAAATTGCCATTTACTTTTGAGGGACTGTGATATTCCACCGGGTGGGAGGGACCAGAAAACCCTGGCCATAGAGGATCAAATCCGTAAGGAAATTACATAGAGACTCTAAAACTGTAAAGTAGTGAGACATTTTAATGAAACTCTAATAGGCTCTGATAGTAATAGTGTAACTGGCAGAGAGAAGGAAGAGTTTCTGAGGTGTGTTCAGGGAAATTTTCAAGAATTTTTGAGGCCAAACAAGGAAGACTGGAATCTGGTTCACAGGAATGAAGCGAGTTAAATGGATCAACTGCCAGTACAGGAACGTTCAGGAGAACTCAACCAACATTTCATAAGCTCTAGCTAGCTATGGAAAAGGGCGTGGAGCAATTCTGAGTAAAAAGTGCGCCATCTGAGGAGAACCCACTTCAATGGGGTGAGAATAGATCGAACTCAGGTAAATGGGAATCAAAGATTAGCAGGCAAAACTGTAATGGAACAATGGGCTATGTTTAAAGAGGAGGTCGATCAGGTACATTCCCAAGAGGGAAATCTTGGGGGGGGGGGTGGTGTTGGGGGCTCTCGCTAGCCTGTTGCTCCATTTCTTTCCTCAAATGGTTCTATCAGCTGCTACAGCATGAGTGCACCTCTTTTTAAGAGCAGAAAATGTTTTTAAAATGTGCAGGATAGTTGTGCATCATGCTAGCCACATACAATCCTCGGCAAAACATGCAGCCACTCAGCAATGCATTTTGCACTGGCCTTAATGGCCGGTCATTGAAATGAGCAAGCAGCGTGAGGTTTATGTGTCATATGAATCAACTCAAACAGGCGCCGCGTAATAGTGCATCATGATCCCCACACCTACTAATAGATGCAATAGATTTTTTAGTCATAGGCTTTTAAAGCTCAGGCTTGTGATCACAGAAGTGGGGATTGCAAGAGAATAGATTGCTGCAATAAAAAGATCATATTTTCTTCTGAACTATTAAAGGTATCTTTAAAAAAAAAGTCCTGGCTAAGGAAAACCAATGATAAGAATGAACAGCATGGTATAAAAAGACATGAGGCCTCACATCTCGATTTTGCAATCTGTTCAAACAACAGCTCTCCCTGACAATAAAATTCCTGATAGTGCTGCATCTAAATGGAAATAGAAATAATAATAAAAAAGGTATAATATTTTATTCAGCTACAGCTCTGCTTTGCTGGCAAATTAGAACATAGAACAGTACAGCACAGAACAGGCCCTTCGGCCCACGATGTTGTGCCGACCTTCATCTGAAACCAAGATCAAGCTATCCCACTCCCTACCATCCTGGTGTGCTCCATGTGCCTATCCAATAACCGCTTAAATGTTCCTAAAGTGTCTGACTCCACTATCACTGCAGGCAGTCCATTCCACACCCCAACCACTCTCTGCGTGAAGAACCTACCTCTGATATCCTTCCTATATCTCCCACCATGAACCCTATAGTTATGCCCCCTCGTAATAGCTCCTATTTCCGAGGAAATAGTCTTTGAACGTTCACTCGATCTATCCCCTTCATCATTTTATAAACCTCTATTAAGTCTCCCCTCAATCTCCTCCGCTCCAGAGAGAACAGCCCCAGCTCCCTCAACCTTTCCTCATAAGACCGACACTCCAAACCAGGCAGCATCCTGGTAAATCTCCTCTGCACTCTTTCCAGCGCTTCCACATCCTTCTTATAGTGAGGTGACCAGAACTGCACGCAATATTCCAAATGCAGTCTCACCAAGGTCCTGTACAGTTGCAGCATAACCCCACGGCTCTTAAACTCCAACCCCCTGTTAATAAAAGCTAACACACTATATGCCTTCTTCACAGCTCTATCCACTTGAGTGGCAACCTTTAGAGATCTGTGGATATGGACCCCAAGATCTCTCTGTTCCTCCACAGTCTTCAGAACCCTACCTTTGACCCTGTAATCCACATTTAAATTAGTCCTACCAAAATGAATCACCTCACATTTATCAGGGTTAAACTCCATTTGCCATTTTTCAGCCCAGCTTTGCATCCTATCTATGTCTCTTTGCAGCCTACAACACCCCTCCACCTCATCCACTACTCCACCAATCTTGGTGTCATCAGCAAATTTACTGATCCACCCTTCAGCCCCCTCCTCTAAGTCATTAATAAAAATCACAAAGAGCAGAGGACCAAGCACCGATCCCTGCGGCACTCCGCTAGCAACCTGCCTCCAGTCCGAAAATTTTCCATCCACCACCACCCTCTGTCTTCGATCAGACAGCCAGTTACCTATCCAATCGGCCAACTTTCCCTCTATCCCACACCTCCTTACTTTCATCATAAGCCGACCATGGGGGACCTTATCAAACGCCTTACTAAAATCCATGTATATGACATCAACCGCCCTACCTTCATCAACACACCTAGTTACCTCCTCAAAAAATTCTATCAAATTTGTGAGGCACGATTTGCCCTTCACAAATCCGTGCTGACTATCCCGGATTAATCCGCATCTTTCTCAATGGTCGTAAATCCCATCCCTAAGGACCTTTTCCATCAATTTACCAACCACCGAAGTCAGACTAACCGGTCTATAATTACCAGGGTCATTTCTATTCCCTTTCTTAAACAGAGGAACAACATTTGCCACTCTCCAGTCCTCTGGCACCATCCCCGTGGACAGCGAGGACCCAAAGATCAAAGCCAAAGGCTCTGCAATCTCATCCCTCGCCTCCCAAAGAATCCTAGGATACATTTCATCAGGCCCAGGGGACTTATCGACCTTCAGTTTATTCAAAACTGCCAATACATCCTCCCTCCGAACATCTATTTCCTCCAGCCTATTAGCCTGTAACACCTTCTCTTCCTGAAAAACATGGCCCCTCTCCTTGGTGAACACTGAAGAAAAGTATTCATTCATCACCTCGCCTATCTCTACTGATTCCATACACAAGTTCCCACCACTGTCCTTGACCGGCCCTAACCTCACCCTGGTCATTCTTTTAATCCTCACATAAGAGTAAAAAGCCTTGGGGTTTTCCTTGATCCGACCCGCCAAGGACTTCTCATGTCCCCTCCTAGCTCTCCTCAGCCCCTTTTTCAGCTCGTTCCTTGCTAACTTGTAACCCTCAGTCGAGCCATCTGAACCTTGTTTCCTCATCCCTACATAAGCTTCCCTCTTCCTTTTCACAAGACATTCCACCTCTTTTGTGAACCACGGTTCCCTCACTCGGCCATTTCCTCCCTGCCTGACAGGGACATACCTATCAAGAACACCCAGTATTTGTTCCTTGAAAAAGTTCCACTTTTCATCAGTGCCTTTCCCTGACAGTTTCTGTTCCCATCTTATGCCCCCTAATTCTTGCCTAATCGCATCATAATTACCTCTCCCCCAATTGTAAGCCTTGCCCTGCCGTCCGGCCCTATCCCTCTCCATTGCAATAACAAAAGACACCGAATTGCGGTCACTATCTCCAAAGTTCTCTCCCACAACCAAATCTAACACTTGGCCCGGTTCATTTCCCAGTACCAAATCCAATGTGGCCTCACCCCTTGTCGGCCTATCCACATATTGTGTCAGGAAACCCTCCTGCACACACTGCACAAAAAGTGCCCCATCCAAACTATTTGACCTACAAAGGTTCCAATCAATATTTGGAAAGTTAAAGTCCCCCATGACAACTACCCTGTGACCCCCACACGTATCCATAATCTGCTTAGCAATTTCTTCCTCCACATCTCTATTACTATTTGGGGGCCTATAGTAAACTCCTAGCAACGTGACCGCTCCTTTCCTGTTTCTAACTGCAGCCCATATTACCTCAGTGTGCATATCCCCCTCAAAGTGCTTTTCCGCAGCCGTTAAACTATCCTTGATTAACAATGCTACTCCTCCACCTCTTTTACCAGCTTCCCTACACTTACTGAAACATCTATACCCCGGAACGTCCAACAACCATTCCTGTCCTTGTTCTACCCACGTCTCCGTAATTATCAGGTATGTGGTTAGGCTCGGAAAGCCATTCCTGCCATTTACCTTCAAAGGTTCCTGGCATACCTGCATTTAGACATATGTTACACTCCTGATAGCCAGTTGGTGAAGGAAGAAACCAAAGCCAGTCTTTACTTGGATTAAATTTATTCACAGAATGAAACATTTCAGGTACATATCTCCTGACTCCACTCTAATCCTTTGTCAGTGACTATCTCTTCACATGTGCTCAAGTAACAATCCAATCAATGCCCTCCGTCTGTTTGTAAATTATTTTCACTTTAAAACATTAATCATTTAACGTTTCATTCCATAGTGTACACATTGTTCATTCTATCTGTTGAGGTTAGAAGATTTAATTCTCAAACTGTGTAATGATCTCAGTGAGGCCCATGAGATTGGCCTCTTGGAGTGCGAGCTCCCTGACTGAGGTACGTCCCTAAGTTAATTTGATTGGCATCAAAAGATGTCCCCGATTGAGCCTTGGCGGGCCTTGTTGCGCCGGGTGGCTGAGGTCCCCAGTGGAGGTCCCTCTATGGAGGGGTCTCCCCCACTATCTTGGGGACCTGGGGTGGAGGGTGCTGCACATAGCAATACCGTACAACTATAGGTTGTACTGGTTCATGGGCTCCCAAGTGTGCCCTTTTTGCAACCTTGTGGAGTCCAAGGACCATGTCTATGTTACGTGTTATAGGCTGCACAACCTTTTCAGTTTTCTCAAATATCTTTTATTGATGTTTTGTTTGCACTTCAGTCCCACGTTCCTGATCTACGGGCACCAGGTGCGGAGGAGGATGGGGAAGGAGGAGGACCTCCTCGTGAACCTGCTCCTGGGCCTGGCCAAGGGATTCCATCCACAGGTCCTGACAGCGGGCGACCAAGAGGGTCGTCCAACCTGACTGTCTGCCCCTCTACCGCAGCTATATTCGTGGCCGGGTGTCCCTGGAAAGGGAGCATGCGGTGTCCCGAGGGCACAGTTGATACCTTCCGTGCCCATTGGGCACCGCAGGGACGGGGGTGTATTATTGACCCCTTTAATCACATTTTAATTTGATGTTTTAAGTTTCCTTTCAGCTTTGTTTTTGTTTCGGGTGGTTTCCCCCTCCTTTTAAGGAACTGCTCCTTTTGAGTTGTCCCTAAGTTAAGTTGATTTTGTTTATTTGGTTGAAAAAAAAGGAGCTCCCTAATTGAGGTAATGATTGCCTGCCCAATCAGGGAGTCTCGCCTGTGTATCTAATGAGTGTCAGGGCTGGAGTGGAGTGGGGTGGGGTGGGGTGGAGTGGAGTGGAGTGGAGTGGAGTGGAGTGGAGTGGAGTGGGGTGGAGTGGAGTGGAGTGGGGTGGGGTGGAGTGGAGTGGAGTGGAGTGGAGTGGAGTGGAGTGGAGTGGAGTGGGGTGGGGTGGAGTGGAGTGGAGTGGGGTGGAGTGGAGTGGAGTGGAGTGGAGTGGGGTGGAGTGGAGTGGAGTGGGGTGGGGTGGAGTGGAGTGGAGTGGAGTGGGGTGGGGTGGGGTGGAGTGGAGTGGAGTGGAGTGGGGTGGGGTGGGGTGGGGTGGGGTGGGGTGGAGTGGAGTGGAGTGGAGGTTGTAAATGGTGAAGGGCCAGTGCTAAATTGTCCCTCACTGTAGCCAGGTGCCAGAGTGAGGTGATTAGGGGATTTTTACAGTAACTTAATTGCAGTGTTAATGTAAACCTTCTTGTGACACTAATAATTAAACTTTAACTGCCTTTACAGCACTGTTAGTGGGCCAGGAGGAGCAGGAGTGCTTCACCCCAGTCCCTAACCTAACAAGTTACATTTTGCTTCCTTCTCCGTGATGCAATTAGCCAACCCCCTTCCCTGTAATCTGATCAGTTAACTCCCCCTCCAATCAACTGACCTTTCCCTTCTCGCTGATCTCTCCTTCACAATCTGTTGACTCCACCCAGTCAACTTTCCCTCTGTCCACGGTGTTCCCAAGCTGTGACTCTATACAACAGACATTCCCGCCCAGAATACTAGTCTCTCAATCTGGCTGTGCAACAAAGCATAAAACAAATTCAAATCAATTCCTGCCATTAAATTCAGTTGGACCACTATCTTTTTCAGATTTCCAGGACCCTTGGTCATTGACAATCACTCCCAGCATCTTCTCGTGTCCCTGCAAATAGTGAGGCCAAATGAATCTTTCCTTCGTGTCAACCTTTGGCCTCTTCTGCTCTTCCAGATACCTAACATTTTCAGCAGACTGGAGATGTATATTATCTGCATTAAGATCAGTACTCCCAAATTTCCATGACCTGAACACTATTCAGGTCCTGGCATCTGGGGGCAGCAATAAGTAAGAAGTTTAACAACACCAGGTTAAAGTCCAACAGGTTTATTTGGTAGCAAAAGCCACACAAGCTTTCGAGGCTCTAAGCCCCTTCTTCAGGTGAGTGGGAATTCTGTTCACAAACAGAATTTATAAAGACACAGACTCAATTTACATGAATAATGGTTGGAATATGAATACTTAAAACTAATCCACTGTACCGCAAGCCCACGGATAACCTCACGATGCTCCACTACTCCAGCTTCCACCCTAAACACGTTAAAGAAGCCATTCCCTACGGACAAGCCCTCCGTATACACAGGATCTGCTCGGATGAGGAGGATCGCAACAGACACCTCCAGACGCTGAAAGATGCCCTCATAAGAACAGGATATGGCGCTAGACTCATTGATCAACAGTTCCAACGCGCCACAGCGAAAAACCGCACCGACCTCCTCAGAAGACAAACACGGGACACAGTGGACAGAGTACCCTTCGTCGTCCAGTACTTCCCCGGAGCGGAGAAGCTACGGCATCTCCTCCGGAGCCTTCAACATGTCATTGATGAAGACGAACATCTCGCCAAGGCCATGCCCACACCCCCACTTCTTGCCTTCAAACAACCGCACAACCTCAAACAGACCATTGTCCGCAGCAAACTACCCAGCCTTCAGGAGAACAGTGACCAAGACACCACACAACCCTGCCACAGCAACCTCTGCAAGACGTGCCGGATCATCGACACAGATGCCATCATCTCACGTGAGAACACCATCCACCAGGTACACGGTACATACTCTTGCAACTCGGCCAACGTTGTCTACCTGATACGCTGCAAGAAAGGATGTCCCGAGGCATGGTACATTGGGGAAACTATGCAGACGCTGCAACAACGGATGAATGAACACCGCTCGACAATCACCAGGCAAGACTGTTCTCTTCCTGTTGGGGAGCACTTCAGCGGTCACGGGCATTCGGCCTCTGATATTCGGGTAAGCGTTCTCCAAGGCGGCCTTCGCGACACACGACAGCGCAGAGTCGCTGAGCAGAAACTGATAGCCAAGTTCCGCACACACAAGGACGGCCTCAACCGGGATATTGGGTTCATGTCACAATATTTGTAACTCCCACAGTTGCGTGGACCTGCAGAGTTTCACTGGCTGTCTTGTCTGGAGACAATACACATCTTTTTAGCCTGTCTTGATGCTCTCTCCACTCCCATTGTTTTGTTTCTTAAAGACTGGATTAGTTGTAAGTATTCGCATTCCAACCATTATTCATGTAAATTGAGTCTGTGTCTTTATAAATTCTGTTTGTGAACAGAATTCCCACTCACCTGAAGAAGGGGCTTAGAGCCTCGAAAGCTTGTGTGGCTTTTGCTACCAAATAAACCTGTTGGACTTTAACCTGGTGTTGTTAAACTTCTTACTGTGTTTACCCCAGTCCAACGCCGGCATCTCCACATCATGGCAGCAATAAGAACAGACTGGCATTTGGGAATTTTGAGTGTTCTCCCAAGTCTAACAAGATTTAAAACAATCCCTCCTATCTCTAGTAAAAGAATGTGGAAAGAAGTTCACAAGAGTTCTACTCAGACGGGAAGATATGAACTAATTGGTTTCCTGGATATTAATAACTTCCCTTTTCCACTTTAGCTGGATAAATAAAGACCACATCTGCACAAATTGATCTTTAAGTGAACTATGAGTGCCTTCAAATGCTCAGTGCAAAGAAATGAAGGTGGGTACTATAATCATCTCGGCATGTAGTCTGCAATCACTTTCTCTGAAATAAGAAGAAGGCACCTAAGTGTTTTCTTGTCTGAACCAACCTCAAAAAATGTTTAAATTCATGATCTAACTTGTTTTTAACAACATTTGAAATAAAGCAAGCTCATAATTATTGCTATAATAAGAATGAAGATAACACTCAGATAATCGTACCCTTGAAATTCAAAATTTCAGCTGGCAAGGAAAAAAAAATTGATCCCCAACTGGATTCTCAGTTTTGTTGAATAATTTTCATGTGGAGTTTTAAAAAGAATGGTGGTCTCTTAAGATTCAAAGTTGCAGATTTCTGTTTTGTTCTGTTTAACAAATAGATAATTTAACAGATTAACTTAAATTTGCAGAGAGGAATATGTGACACCGAAGGGTGACACATGAACAGTGATAAATATATATGTGTCGGTACTAATTTATTATAATAATCGACGGGTGTTAGAGCCAGTTGCATAATAAGGCAGGCAATACAAGTGAGTCTTTGTTCCAGAAGTTGGTCCATTTTTCAAGAACTGCGCAGTTGCACTGAGAGTGGGAATTGTGCGCACATTGCTGGAACAAAGTGCATAATGGTCTGACTAGCTAAGGATAAACAAAAAGCTGTTTTTTGCTCACACCTGGAACAGGCCCTAGGCCCTTTGCACATGCAAACAATACCTATTGGGCAGCACGGTGGCAGTGTAGTTAGCACTCCTGCCTCACAGCGCCAGGAACCCGAGTTCAATTCACGGCTTGGGTCACTGTCTGTGTGGAGTTTGCACATCCTCCCCGTGTCTGCATGGGTTTCCTCCGGGTGCTCCGGTTTCCTCCCACAGTCCAAAGATGTGCAGGTTAGGTGGATTGGCCAAGCTAAATTGCCCCTTAGTGTCAGAGGCAAGAGCTAGGGTAAATGCATGGCGTTATGGGGATAGGGCCTGGGTGGGATTGTGGTCGGTGTAGACTCGATGGACTGAACGGCCTCCTTCTGCACTGTAGGATTCTATTTGACATTCCCTTCTGTAAGATTAGTTTGCCTTGAAGCAATCAGTGGCAATTGCAATGTATGGAAGTTAAATTTATGTGTTGAGAGTTGTAAAACCTATTGAACCCTGGGGGAACTGAAATACAGAATGCTGCTTGCTGTAGGCACATGTCTAGAAACTGACTGAAGCTTACCACTATGCATTATGAAGGTCAAAGACTTTTCAAACTCACGTAACTTGTTAAAAGCTGTTTTCATCACAGATTTTAAAAAGTCACTGGCCTGTGATGGAAAATAACAATTTTGAGGCTGTGGGAAGTTTAGCAAGAGGAGAGGGTTGGAAAATTGGCGTTGAAACCAATAAACAGACATATTTTAAAGCCACGTTTTACTTTGATGTGAAGTTAGAACTTTGGTGAAATTTGATGTACATAAATAAGACGGGCCAGAATTTTATGCTCCTCCACTGGTGGGTTTTTAAGAGGGTCGGAGGGGGCATGAAATTGAAGGAACGGAATTCCCTCTGGGTTCCCACCCACCCTGACCACACAGCGATTTTACTCTGGGGTAGGCAGAGCCTCAGATGGGAAGCCTGCCCTTGCCCCAATTGAGGCACTTACTGGCCCACCCAGTCTCAATTTTTAGGCTGGCAGGAGAACCGAACTTCCATGGAGGAAGCTTGATAAAGAAGTAGCTAGATCTCGGGTGGGAAGAGGGGGGTGAGCAGGGTGTAGGGGAGTGTGGGGGAAGGGAAGCCAGGTGTGCCTTCATCAAAAGCTCCTTTCCGAAGTCAGGACCAACCCTTTAAAGTCCAGTAGCCCCCACACCTCCTTCCCACCCCCCACTCCCTGGCCTCTCCCCCGAGACCCCAATTGCCCTCTCCATGCCCCCACAGGAATTCCGTGCCCTGGGAGCCCTTGACCTTGCCTGGGTCTCTGGTGCCTGGAGTTAGGCTCTGACGTCCTCCTGAACTTTCACTTCCATCCATTGCACTATTACTGCCGGATTTGAGAGCTGCCGGCCAACCAGATTGACTGGCAGCTCTCTAAGGCGGGAATTTCTCCGAGTGAGGGGCAAAAGTCCTTCCTGTAACCACCTTGTGATCACTTGCCATAATAAGAGAACGAACTTGTCTGAATGTGAGATCAAGATGAACTGAAGAATGACCCCGCGTGCCAGTATTAAAGAGGCTGCTCCCAAATCTCCTCTCATCTCTGCCACTCATGGCTTGCCCCCCTGGTCATGATCTCAGCTGCCAACCTTACACTGATCCAGAGCTCTGTGATCACTGGCATCAACCCTGACACATGTAGGGTGTCATTCATCCAGTGTTGTACAAGAAATTCTGGCTTCCAGTGTATCTGTCTCCATCCCAGTCCTGGGTTCCCTTATGTCCATTATTTGAATAGATGCAAGTTTTTTTTTCAATGTTATTATCACTGGCTCAGGAGTATGGTGTACATAGGACTATAATCTAGTTGAGCGTTTGAGGTTCTGAGAAGGGCTAAGTTTTTGATGGTTTCCTGTTGGATTAGCCTTAGACTGCCCTTGTGTAGAAATGCATGACCAAGATCCTCTCCTGCTCTTACCACTTGCCATAGGTGTGTTGGAAGGCATTGCAGGTTGATAATCAACTTTTCTGGCCACATTATGAATACGTTTTCCGTGGTCATCAAGTCCTGGGCTGGGACTCAAAACCGAACCTGCTGGCTCAGAGGCAGAGATGCTACGCACTGTGCCCCAGAACCAGGTAATTGGTAAAGAGAGGCAATAATTTGCTGCAAGCTACTGCATAATTAAATCTGAATCAGGGGGAAGTCCAGTTCACTGGAAAGTAGCGACTTAAAACCACTTTGACCTGTTTGAGCTTCTGCTTTGAGGGGTTTTGGAGCTCATAGCGGAAGGAGCTAAACTTGTCACATAAAATGCGACAATTTCTTGCCAGTGTGCTCTCTTAGGGCGCCCTCAAGTTGCTGGTGCTTGGCACTATGACCTTTAGCTTTCTTGTGGTAATGTCAACTTTCTTCTGGGTCCTGCTTGTCTTCCAGTTATTAACAACATGCTCATGTTGGATCAAAAGAAGCCAAACATCTCTGATAGAGGTAAGAGGGAATGAAACTCAAAGGTCAGAGCCCTGTCTAGTTGCCACCTTTGCTAAATGTCTTGAAACGGTTATTTTGGCAGGCTATAAGCGTGTAACCATGTTATGCGGGCACATGTATGGTGGTTGGTGGCCTGGTGGAGAGTGTCCATTATTTCGAACCTTCATCCATAGCTACCCCTAGGCTCATATTTGCATCCCAATTCTGACCCATGTCCAAATTCCTGATCCTATCTATCCCTGAACCTCAACCCATGTCCCCATCCTATTTCTTGACCAATGTCTTGTTTCCTGACCTGAGTCCTGATTTGCAACCCAGGCCTCCCATCCCAGTCAATGATTATCAGACCCTCAATTTGCAAAATAATATTCTCTCCATCAGCCCCC
This sequence comes from Mustelus asterias, assembly GCF_964213995.1. NCBI lineage: Eukaryota > Metazoa > Chordata > Chondrichthyes > Carcharhiniformes > Triakidae > Mustelus > Mustelus asterias. The sequence goes on along the minus strand of NC_135801.1, from coordinate 103,451,661 downwards.
AGGTTGAGGATGTAGTGAAGCCAGCAGCAGCTCCATCTTGCACTAACATTCACTGGCGGCAGCTAATGCCACATTTGCTCCATTATAACGTGAGCCGAAGCTCAATGTCTAGGCAGCCTTGGTCTTCATCATTCTGTCACGGGGAATGGACCCAGAGGGTGGAATTTTCCCGTCCCGCCCACCACAGGAATCGTAGCGAGTGGGACACCGAACAAGCAAAGGGTCCATTGAACTCGAGTGGGATTTTCTAGTCTTGGGGCGAGCGAGGCCGGAAAATCCCAGAGTCCTTTAAGCACAGCCGGAATTCTGAGCTCTTGTCTCAGTAGATTCCCTTCTTTGGCTCCAGTAACAATCACCATGGATATCGCTTCTGAAAAACAGTTGATAAAATGTTGTGTTGGACTTTAACACCTTTGCAAACTTGTTTATTTTGCTAATCTCTTTTTAAAAATTGTTTAAATTGCGAAGGTTGATAGTGTCATTAGAGTAGCCATCTGGGATGTGCAATGGGTTTTGAGAGAATGAGATAACTAAATTAAATTACACACTTGAATGGTAAGTAGCTAGCACGTAGTCAGTTGTTTACGTGCCAGTCCCTTACACTGACTGGTTAATTAGCTGCTTGCAGTCAGTTTTTGCCATAATGTAGTCCTCACTACTTAGTGTTATCAGCATTCAATTAAATGTTCCAAAAAAATTAGGAAAATTGAACTTAAAATTAAATTAAAATTTGTCTCAGTTCTTATGATCCATTAAGCAAATAAAAGAGATACCGAAGGCCATCCAGCTTTATTCCAGGGCCCATGTATGGTTCTGTACTGAGTGAATTGCTATTCCAAACACGTCCCCAGAGGCAAATGCCAAGCAAAGGCAGTTGTTTCTCCACAGGGAGAAAGGAAATGTTGAAGCATCGGTTACTTGGGCTGTATCAACAGCGTCCCCCCCCCCCCCCACTACGTGGTCATCACATCTGGTCTCCGTTTGTGTAGACCTGTAGTGATTTCCACCGGCTTTACATCATGCCAGTGGGAGTGAACATATGACATTCCTGGAAGATTTAGCGTTAAGTCAATTTTGCATATTTAAATACATTTAAATCCATGGTAATCAGGTTCATGCCCTCGCTGGACATAAACTTGATCATATCTGCTGGGAGGGCCTGAGAAGATCGCAAACTGTTCTGCGCCCAGCGTGGATCCTGTTTGAGACCTCTCACCAAATTTTCCCGACGTAGCAGGATTTGCGCCGGGCGTAATGGGGCCAGAAAATTACCCCATTACCTCAAAGCAAGCAATGTCTACACAGCAAGATTCCACAGGAGGAATGTAATAATGAGCAGATAATCTTATTTTTAATAATTTTAGTTGAGTGATAAAATATCCAGGAAACCAGGGAATTCTTTCCTGCCTTTCTTTGAATAGTCCCAGAAGATCTTTGAAAAGCTGTTATTAACTTAATGGAGCGTCTTATTAAAATGATCTTGAAAATCATTATAGCATGAAATAATAATACATTTGAAGCTGAAATGTGGCTGTGCAAAGGGACTTGGGGGTCCTTGTGCATGAGACGCAAAAACCCAGTCTGCAGGTGCAACAGGTGATCAAGAAGGCAAATGGGATGTTGGCCTATATCGCAAGGGGGATAGAATATAAAAGCAGAGATGTCTTGCTGCATCTGTACAGGGCATTGGTGAGGCCGCAGCTGGAATACTGTGTGCAGTATTGGTCCCCTTATTTGCGGAAGGATATATTGGCCTTGGAGGGAGTGCAGAGAAGGTTCACCAGGTTGATACCGGAGATGAGGGGTGTTGATTATGAGGAGAGACTGAGCAGATTGGGTTTGTATTCATTGGAATTTAGAAGACTGAGGGGGGATCTTATGGAGACCTATAAGATAATGAAGGGGCTGGATAGGGTAGGGGTGGAGAGATTCTTTCCACTTAGAAAGGAAACTAGAACTAGAGGGCACAGCCTCAAAATAAAGGGGGGTCAGTTTAGGACAGAGTTGAGGAGGAACTTCTTCTCTCAGAGGGTGGTGAATCTCTGGAATTCTCTGCCCACTGAAGTGGTGGAGGCTACCTCGTTGAATATGTTTAAATCACGGATAGATAGATTCCTGATCAGTAAGGGAAATAGGGGTTATAGGGATCAGGCGGGTAAATGGAGCTGATCCACTTCAGATCAGCCATGATCTTATTGAATGGCGGGGCAGGCTTGAGGGGCTAGATGGCCTACTCCTGCTCCTATTTCTTATGTTCTTATGAAATTGATGCAACACAACCTTGATTGAGACCTGATTCAGAATTTTCCCCTCCCGCTCACCACGGGAATCACACACAACCATGCAAACGTCCATTGACCTTGGGCGGGATTTTCCGGCTTTGGGGCAAGCACATCCAGAAAATCTCACCCTGGAGTAGAAACAAGAAAGGGAATAATAACAAAAACAGTCTTCGATAAATATCCAGAGGTAAACAAGAATAGTTACATACGCTTTGTAAACAATGAAAAAAACATTCAATCGTATTATCACCAAATGCTGATAGATGTGCTGTTGAAATGTGACATTTGCCTATTTATGCCATGTTTGTGAACCTACGCCCACTCACCTGATGAAGGAGCAGCGCTCCAAAAGTTCGTAATTCCAAATAAACCTGTTGGACTTTAACCTGGTGTTGTGAGACTTCTTACTGTGAAATGTGACATTGACAGCACCGATGTGAGATTCATCCAGAGCCTATATTGGGACCAAATGGCAAACATGGGCCAGAAGGTAGGTATCAGACATATTTCTGGTGAAGAGAGGAGTATGACAAGGCTTTGTATTATCACCAAAATTGTTCAATCTGTACACAGAACAAATATTCAGGGAGTCAGAGGTACTTCCAAGTGTATAAATTGGAGGTAAAAACATAACAATCTGGATATGCTCATGATACAGCATTACTTGTAGAATAAGAGGGCCTACAAAATGCTGTTGATCAAGTAAAATCTAGAAGCTTAGACTGTGCATTGTGTGTGAACATCTAAAAGGCAAAGCAACAGGAGTCAGAAGTAATACGTTAGAAGAAACTAGAATGAAGGTTGAAGTGGATGGTGTCATACGGCAAAAAGTAGACAAACTTGTCTATGTAGGACAAATGATAACAGAAGGTGGTATGTCTAAGTACAGCAAGATCTGGACAACATTCAGACCTGGTCGGATAATGGCAAGTAACATACAAGCCGCACCAGTGCCAGGCAATGACAATCTTCAAAAAGATGCAATCTAACCAGTTACCCTTGACTTTCAATGGCATTACCATCACTGAATCTCCCACTTTCAACATGCTTGGAGTTACCATTAATACAAAATTGAATTGGATCAACCAAGAGCAGATTAGAGATTGGACGTTCTGTGGAGAATAACTCAACTCCTAACATCCCAAAACTGTCCATCATGTACAAGGCATGAGTCAGAGGTGAGATGCAATACTCTCCACTAGCCTGGCTGAGCGTGGCTCCAACAACACTGAAGAAGTTCATACGAACATATGAGCACGTGATCGGAGCAGGAGTAGGCGATTCAGCCCCTCTAGCTGCTCTGCCATTCAATAAAATCATGGCTGATCTGATTATAACCTCAAGCCCGCATGCCTGCCTATCGCTGATAACCTAACACCCCCTTGCATATCAAGAATCTATCTAGCTCTGCATTAAAAATATTCAAAGACTCTGGCCTAAATCTTCTGATCCCACCCGCCGTGGGAATCACCGTAGGCAGGACGGTAAATACGATCGACAAACAAAAGATCCATTGATCCTGGGTGGGGAAGTTCCGGTCCCATGGCAGGCGGGATTGGAAAATCTCACCATCTGCTTCCACTGCCTTTTGAGGAAGAGAGTTTCAGAGACTCACGGTCCTTTGAGAGAAATAAATTCTTCTTATCGCCGTCGTCAATGAGCAACCCCTTATTTTTGATCAGTGACTCCTAGTTCTAGATTCTCCACCAAGAGGAAACACGCTCTCCATATTCACACTGTCAATACCTCTCAGGATCTTAAAGATTTTGATCAAGTTGCCTCTTACTCATCTGAACTCCAGTGAACACAAGCTTAACCTGTTCATCCTTTCCTCATAAACCCATTCCTGGTATTAGTCTAGTAAACCTTCTCTGAACTGCATCTAATGCATTTACATCTTTCCTCAGGTCAGGAGACGGTGACTATACACAATACTCCAAATGTGGGTCTCACCAATACCCTGTACAACTGAAGCATAACCTCCTCACTTTTGTAATGAATCCCCCTCACAATAAACAATAGCATTCTATTAGCTTTCCTAATTACTTTCTGTATCTGCATACCAGTCTTTCATGATTCATCCACTAGGATACCCAGATTCCTCTGCACCTCAGAGCTCTGCAATCTCTCACCATTTAGATAATAGGCTTATTTTTTATTCTTCCTGCCAAAATGGATATTTTCACATTTACCCACATTATATTCCATTTGCCAGTTCTTTGCCCACTCACATGACTTGTATTTATCCCTTTGCAGCCTCCTTCCATTCTCTTACTTTCTTATCTATCTTTGTGCCGGCAGCAAATGTTACGACCAGACCTTCCATTCCCTCATCCATGTCATTTATATAAATTGTTAAAAAGTTGAGGCCCCCCCACTGATCCCTGTGGCACACTGCTCATCACACCTTGCCAACCAGAAAGAGACCTATTCATGGCTACTGTTTCCTGTTAGCTGGCTAACCTTTAATCCATTTCAATATCTTACCCCCTTCTGAAACTCTAAGTGCAGTACATCCGCTAGTTCCCCTTTATCCAACAATTTTCTCAATACCACTTCCCTGGTGATTGTCATTTTCCTGAGTTCCTCCCTTCATTTCATGATTTATGGCTATTTCTGGGATGTTGTTTGTATCTTCTATAGCGAAGACAGATGCAAAGTCTCTGTTAAATTCATCCGCTGTAGCTCCGCTTTCCATTATCAATTCCCCAGACGCATTTTCTATAGGACCAAACCTCACTTTGTTCACTCTTTTCTTATTTAAATATCTATAGAAACTCTTAATATTCATCCTTATATTACGAGCAATCTTTCTCTCATACTTTAGTTTTTCTCCTTATCAATTAATTTGTCATTCTTTTGTGTTCTTTATATTCTTTCCAATTCTCTGAGATGCCACTCATGTTTGTGCAAATTTTAACTTTAATAATGTCTTTAAGTTTATTGGTTAACCACAGATGACAGACCCTCAATTTGGAATTTTCTTTCTCACTGGAATGTGCTTATTCTCTGTGTTCTGGAAAATTTCTTTTAAATGTCTGCCACTGAACTTCTATTGATTAAAGCACACTGGCCAGTTCACTGGGAGCTAACTCGGCTTTCATACCCCCATAATCGCCCTTATTTAAGTTTAAGTTAAAATAGCCAATGTTATTCCATTATTTAAGAAGGGTAGCAAAGACAACCCAAGTAATTATAGGCCAGTGAGCTTGACGTCAGTGATAGCAAAATTGTTGGAGAAGATTCTTAGCGAAAGGATCATAGAATCAACGACACGGCAACAGGCCATTTGGCCCGAACTGGTCCTTGCCAACGAAAAAGCCCAACTAAGCTAACCCCATTTGCCTGCATTTGGCCCATATCCGTCTAAACTTTTCCTATCCATGTATCTGACAACATTTGGACAATGTCCCTGCCTCAACCACTTCCTCCGGCAGCTCATTCCACATATGTACCACCCTGTGTGTAAAAAGGTTGCTCCTCAGGTTTCCATTAATTCTATCCCCTCTTAAACCTATGCCCTTTAGTTCTCAATTCCCCAACCGTAGGAAAAAGACTGAGTGCATTCACCTATCCATGCCTCTCACGGTCTTATACCCCTCTATAAGATCACCCCTCAGTCTCCTACGTTCCAAAGAAAAAAGTCCTAGCTTGTCCAATCCCTCCCTACAACTCAGTTCCTTGAGTCTTGGCAACATCCTTGTGCTCTCTCTCCAGTTTAATAACGTCTTTCCTATCACAAGGTGACCAAAATTGAACACAATATTCCAGGATCTATACACATTTGGAACTGAATAGCCTTATTAGTGACAGACAGCATGGTTTTGTATGAGGGAGGTCATGTCTCACTAATTTGAGTTTTTTGAGGAGATGACAAAAATGATTGATGAGGGAAGGGAGTGCACGTTGTCTACATGGACTTTAGTGAACCATTTGACAAGGTCTCTAATAGCAGGCTGGTGCAAGAGATTAAATCACGTGGGATCAAAGGTGAACTTGCTAAATGGATTCAGAACTGGCTTGGCCATAGAAAGAAGTTTAACAACACCAGGTTAAAGTCCAACAGGTTTATTTGGTAGCAAAAGCCACACAAGCTTTCGGAGCTGCAAGCCCCTTCTTCAGGTGAGTGGGAATTCTGTTCACAAACAGAGCATATAACAGAGCATTGTGAACAGAATTCCCACTCACCTGAAGAAGGGGCTTGCAGCTCCGAAAGCTTGTGTGGCTTTTGCTACCAAATAAACCTGTTGGACTTTAACCTGGTGTTGTTAAACTTCTTACTGTGTTTACCCCAGTCCAACGCCGGCATCTCCACATCTTGGCCATAGAAGACAGAGGGTAACAGTGGAAGGGTATTTTTCTGAAAGGAGGTCTGTAACTAGTGGTGTTCTGCGGGGATCAGTGCTGGCACCTCTGTTGTTTGTAATATACATATATATATAAATAATTTGGAAGAAAACATAGCTGGTCTGATTAGCAAGTTTGCGGATGATACTAAGATTGCTGGAGTTGCGGATAGTGATGAAGATTGTTTGAGAGTACAGCAGGATGTAGATAGGCTGGAAAATTGGGTGGAGAAATGACAGATGGAATTTAATCTGGACAAATGCAAGGTGATGCATTTTGGTAAATCCAATTCAGGTGGGATGTATAAAATAAATGGCAGAATCATCAGGAGCATAGACACACAGAGAGAGCTGGAAGTATAGGTTCACAGATACTTAAAAGTGGCAGCACAGGTGGAAAAGGTGGTAAAGAAAGCATATGGCATTTTTGCCTTCATCGGCTGGGACATGGAGGATAAAAGTTGGCAAATTGTTACAGTTACATAAAACATTGGTTAGGCTCCATTTGGAATACTGTGTCCAATTCTGGTCGCCACACCACCAGAAGGACATGAAGGCATTGGAGGGAAAGGATTACCAGGATGTTGCCTAGTATGGAGGGTATTAGCTATGAGGAGAGATAAACTGGGATTGTTCTCCCTGGAAAGACGGAGGCTGCGAGGCAACCTGATAGAAGTTTATAAATTTATGAGGTGTATAGATTACAGTTGGAAGCTTTTTCCCAGGGCAGAAATGACAATTACAAGGGGGCGCAAGTTCAAGGTAAGGGAGGAAAGGTTCAATAGAGATGTGCGGGGCAAGTTATTTTTAAACAGAGGGTGGTGGGTGTCTGGAATGCACTGCCAAGTGAGGTGGTTGAGGCTGACACATTAGCGACATTTAAGACTTATCTGGATAGACACATGAACAGGCGGAGAATATAGGTATACAGACAGTTGGTCCAGATAGGACAATGTGATCGGTGCAGGTTTGGTGCCTGCTCCTGTGCTGTACTGTTTATTGCTCTTTGTTCTACAATATTAGTCTTGGATGCAATTTTTTCTCCCTCAAACTGAATGCAAAATGTGATCATATTATGACTGCTGCTACCTAGGCATGTCTTCACTATGAGGTTATCAATTAACCCCATCTCATTACAGAAAACCAAATCTAGTATAGCCTGCACTCTGGTTGGTTCCAGAATGTGCTGTTCTATGTAACTATCCCGAAAACATTCGACTCTACCTTTGCCCATCTAATTTTTCCAATCTATATTGAAATCACCGCTCATTATCGTCGTACCTTTCTGACAAGCTCCCATAATCTCTTCTTTCATACTCTGTCCTACGGTATAGTTACAATTAGGGGGCTTGTGCACAACTCCCACTCTTGCCTTTATGATTTCTCATCTCAACCCAAACTGCTTCCACATTCTTGCTTCCTGAACTTAAGTCATCCGTCTCTAAAGTGCGAATACCACTTTTTCTAAACTTCCTGTCTTTCCTCAATGTCACATTCCCTTAAGTATTCAGGTCCCAATCTATATCATTCTGTGGCTATGTCTCTGTAATGGCTATCAGATCATCCTTAGTAGTTTATATTTGCATTATCAACTCATCTGTTTTGCTTCAGACACATTTAGATGTAGAGCCTTTAATTTTGTCCTTTCATTAACTTTGTAGGTCCAGCCTCATCTGCTGATTTACTCTTAGATTTGCACTCCCTGTCCCTGCCTGCCATGGTCTGTTTGTCATTTCCATATTAGTACTTTCCTCTTGACACCATCCAGGACAAAACAGCCCTTTTAATCACCACCACATGCACCACCTTAAACATTTACTCCTTCCACAACTGATACAAGGAGGAGGCCGGGGTTTTTATATGCACTGCAGCAACCCACAAAGGCTTTTTGATAGCACCTTCCAAAACCCAGGACCTCTACTAACTAGAAGGACAAACACAGCAGATGCATGGGAATGCCACCCCCTGCAAGTTTCCCTCCAAGTCACACACCATCCTGACTTGGAAATACATCACCATTCCTTCACTGTGACTGGGTTAAAATCCTGGAACTCCCTTACTAACAAGACAGTGGATGTAACACATGGACTTCAGTGGTTCATGAAGGTGACTCACAACAACCTTCTCAACAGTATTTACTAGCAACAAATGTTGGCTAAGTTAGTGACGCCCGCACCCCATTAGATCATGCAAAAAATATGCAATGACAAAGTCAGAAGAAGGCTAGAGACAACCGTATCCTGTTATAATTGTGTGAAGGTGAAGGATGTAATAACAACAAGGGAACTCAACCTTGAAACAAGGAGAAACTCATCAGATGCTACATTCCATTGTGATGGAAATACCCGAATAAATAAGTAGAATTTATATATAGGATATTATACTTTAGAATTGAGAAAATGGATACAGTCGAGCAGATAGTCATTGTTACCCAGAAGCCTACACACACAGAATGGACAGCACTAGCCTTGGAACTAGATGCCAACTCATTCATATCATCGACCAGATATCACTGGGCCTCTCCACTGGAGATAAGCCGAATTACCTTATTCACTAGCAAAGAAAATTTAGGGAAGATTAATGATGACATAGCTTGGTATCATAGCTATTTTTTATTAAGAAGACATCCCTAAAACGTAGCTCAATGAATCAGAATTTGACATAACCAAACAGCCTGTTACAAAAATAAATATAGGAATGTACCCCGCTCTATCAAAAGTTTAAAATCACGATGGAAATATTGAGTCAATTGGAAGTAATCAGGAGTGACATTAAAGCATAATATACGCACACATTGGGCCCGATTTTACCAACAATTTGTGCCCGTTTTCGGGCGCGAAATCGCAGTAAAATCGGGTGTGAGGCCTTTATCGCGATCTGCACCTGCGTCCGAGCAAATCACCACTTTACCGACAACCGATTCGAGCGCGGATCCGTTCCGTGCCCAAATCAGGTGGCCCGACCACCCAACTCTATCATCAATTCCCATTTTACCTTCTTCTGTTCCGTTCCAGAGCCGCGCTTTTAGCGACCTGCAAAATAAAAATCCGAAGCCGATTTTTATTTTGCAGGGGAACCTCCGAAGCGGGTTCAGAGCCTGCAACGGCTCTCTGACCCAGATCATCCTCTCGGAGGGGGGGGAAGGGAGGCGGGTCACAGCATCCTCGGCGGGGGGGTGGGGGGGGGAGGAGGAGGAGGAGGTGGGTCAGATGTATCTCCAGTGGGGGGAGCAGGGGTGTCCACTGCCGCGCTGTGGGCGATTGCTGGGGAGGGAGGGGGCAGGGGTGTCCGCTGCCACTTTGCGGGCAATCCCTCCTTCCCACCGAAGGAACGAATCTCTCCTCCTGGAGTGGACGTGCAGCCACTCCGGAAAGAGGGATTCGTCCCTCCAGTGGGGAGGAGGGATCACCCGCAGAGTGGCAGTGGACACCCCTGCCCCCTCCCTCCCCACTGATCGCCCACAGTGTGGCAGCAGACACCCCTTCCCCCTCACTCCCCACCAATCGCCTATAGAGTGGCAGCAGACCCCCCTGCGCCCCCACCAGAGATCCATCTGCCCCCCCCACCAGTGAGTGATCGGGCCTCCCCCCCACCACCAGACAACGATCAGCCCTCTCGCCCCCCCTAGAGATACATCTGACCCACCTCCTCCTCCTCCCTCCCCCAGAGGATGCTCTGATCCGCCACCCTCCTCCTCCCCCCCCACCCCCCCCGCCGAGGATGCTCTGACCCGCCTCCCTCCTCCCCCCCCTCCCCCGAGGATGCTCTGACCCGCCTCCCTCTCCCCCCCGCCCCCCCAGAGATACATTTGACTGCAAGACCCCAGACTGATTAGAGCTCTGGGTTCAGAGAATTGCACTAGACAGGACAGCAATCAGTTTATTAACTCTGCTTGAAAATACTCTCCACTGCCCAGGATTAGCATGATGTTTTTGATATAGATCGATAAGCAATCTCCTCTCTATGAGAAATGCCTGCAAGATTCATTTGTCTGATCAAAGGTTTATATCAGTGACCTGAGACAGCTAGTTATTGTTTTTGCCTTCTTTACAGCAGAACTTCTCTAAAACTCCCAGGCTCTCTTTCACCTAATCGTGGAAGTCATCACAGGGTTACAAGATTCCATTTTCCTGTGACTACCAGAATAAAATTAGCACATGAGCGACTTTCAATGCAAGGCACATCAATGATCCGCATCACTGACTCGCCTCTTCCACCTCCCCCCCCCCGCCCCAGAGATACATCTGACCTGCCTCCCCCCCACAACCCCCCTGCCCCAGAGATACATCTGACCTGCCTCCCCCCCACAACCCCCCTGCCCCAGAGATACATCTGACCTGCCTCCCCCCCACAACCCCCCTGCCCCAGAGATACATCTGACCTGCCTCCCTCCAACCCCCCCCCCCTCCCCCCCTCTCCCCCCACCACCCGGGTGCGCTTTTTCAAATTTTTTCCGAACTGCGCATGCGCTCCGATCGTTCCGGCAGCGCTAAGCCCCGCCCACAGTGCGAATCGGACTGGAGCCGGCTGAAAGCGTATGGGCGCGTCTGAAAGCGGATTTCAAGGTTGGATCTGTACTACGCCCAGATTCGGCACTTAGAATCAAAATGGTAAAATCGGGCCCATTGACTAACTATCTGCTCACAGGGATAATAACAAAGTGTATTTAACAACTAAATAATAAGTGAACTATAAGGACTAATTAAAAGGGAGTTTAATCAAGGAGACAGCACCCATAGTTGCCAAAGATGATGTAATCCATTCTTGAAGGGTATAACATACCGGTTCTCTCTATGTAATGAGAGGGATTGTTAAAGACTTTCAGACATTGGGAGCCCTCCAATATTTCTCTGGTTGTCAAGATGTTAGATATCTTAAAATATCTTTTGCATCCAGCAACTGAAACACTTGGGGATTTAAGGTTAAACATTACTTTGAATATTTGATGGATATCCATAATTGATTTAACTGTAGCATTGTCTTTTAAAGTCTTTTCACTGGATTCTCTACACGAGCTTTTTTATCTACACGAGCTTTTTTATCTTTTATAGTCATTAACATTGCAATCTACATCTCTACTTGTAAACGTATCACAGGTTAAATGGTTCTTTAATAAATTTGTAAATAAGTTAGTGAAATATAATGGGTCGGATTCTCCGACCTTGCCCGTGGCTGGGATTTTCCGGTCCCACTGCAGTGAATTGAGATGTGGCTGAGCGCCAAATTCTCCATACTCGCTGGCAGTGGCGGTGGGGTGTGAACGGTCGGAGAATTCCAGCCAATGTCTCTTGTAGTTTTTCTGTAAGCAGTTTAAGAATGCCTCTCTTGTATTTCCTGAAAGTGGGAAGATTCAAATTTTTGAAGGGGGATTCCTGTACTGGTATAATATCCAAGCCATTATAACCTGGCCTATAAAATTTTAACAGGCCATTTGGAAGAAAATAATTCTCGAAGAAGATAGTCATCTTCCTTGTGAGAGACGTAGTTCACTTTCTCAGACCTAAAATAAGTACCTGCGTAAAGTGGCTGTTTTGAACTCAAGTGAGATTGATTGTTAAGAGAGTGATCCCAATCCAGGGTTGTCCCCTTTGGAGCTTACGGTTATAATTCATTTCACGATCTAACTTTCCACTATGCCTCAGAAACCTGGACAATAAAGAAATATCTGTGGAAAAAATAGAGGCTAAGACGTTTGCTTAAAATTCCATTTTTAAAAATTCATTCATGGGATGTGGGTGTCACTGGCTGGGCCACTCAGTATTTTGGCCATTTGTGCAGAACTAAAAAGCACTAGAGATCCTTTCTAGATGTCAAAGTGGAGGACAGCACCAAGAGGACTTTACCTGGATGCAGTTGGATGATGGACATCGCAGAGTGATTGCAGATGAGCTACAGTAGATGAATGAGGAGGGACACAAGACAGATATGCGTAATATCATAACAGCAGATCTACTTAAAGCAGCATCTACAAGTAGACAGGACAAGATAATCTTTTACATCCAGGGCCTTGGTTAGCATGTCATCTGAAGGACAATGCCCCAGTACTGCTCTGAAACGTCAGTCTGGATTTTGCACTCAGGTCATTGTAATGGGGCTTAGAACTCACAACCTTCTGACTTAGGGGAGAGCCATAGCTGAGGCTTTGACCTCACTTTAACATAAGCAAGCTGCCTAAAACTGGTTTTAAGAGCTTGTCAGAGATATCTCGAAAATCAGCCTCCTCATTAAGAAGTTGGAACAACGTCCTTTGGCGGGTCCATAGGAAAAAGCACCATGGAGAGAAAAAGCTTTGGAGAGGGTACAGAAACGATTTACCAGGATGTTGCCTGGTATGGAGGGCATTAGATATGAGGAGAGGTTGGAGAAACTTGATTTGTTCTCACTGGAACGACGGAGGTTGAGGGGCGACCTGATAGAAGTCTATAAGATTATGAGAGGCATGGACAGAGTGGATAGTCAGAAGCTTTTTCCCCAGAGTGGAAATATGACATTATAGCCATTAGTGAAACTTGGCTACAGGAGGGGCAGGACTGGCAGCTCAATGTTCCAGGGTTCCAATGTTTCAGGCGGGATAGAGGCAGAGGGATTAAAGGTGGGGGGGGGGTGGCATTGTTGGTCAGGGAAAATGTTACAGCGGTACTCAAGCAGGATAGATTTGGGAGCTTGTCTACAGAGGCCCTATGGGTGGAGCTGAGAAACAGGAAAGGTATGACCACATTAATGGGGTTGTATTATAGACCACCCAATAGTCAGCGAGAATTGGAGGAGCAAATCAGCGGAGAGATAGCTGACAACTGCAAGAAACACAAAGTTGTGATAGTAGGGGATTTTAATTTTCCACATATAGATTGGGACTCGCATACTGTTAAAGGTTTAGGCCGGGGTAGAGTTTGTAAAATGTATTCAGGAGAATTTCCTACATCAGTAAATAGAGGTGCCAACTAGAGAGGATGCGATATTGGATCTCCTATTGGGAAATGAGTTCGGGCAGGTGATGGATGTGAGTGTGAGGGAACACTTTGGATCCAGTGATCATAATGCCATTAGTTTCAACCTGATCATGGATAAGGATAGATCTGGTCCTCGGGTTGAAGTTTTGAACTGGAAAAAGGCCAGATTTGATGAAATGAGAAGGGATCTGGGAAGTGTGGATTGGCACAGGCTGTTCTCTGGTAAAGATGTAAATGGAAAGTGGGAGGCCTTCAAAGGAGAAATTTTGAGAGTGCAGAGTTTGTATGTTCCTGTCAGGATTAAAGGCAAAGTAAATAGGAATAAGGAACCTTGGTTCTCGAGGGAGATTGTGACACTGATTAAGAGGAAGAGAGAGTTCTTTGAAATGTACAGGCAGCAAGGAACAGATCAGATGCTCGAGGAGTATAAAAAGTGCAAGAAGCTACGTAAGAGGGAAATCAGGAGGGCTAAAAGAAGACATGAGGTTGCTTTGGCAGACAGAGTGAAGGACAATCCAAAGAGCTTCGATAGGTATGTTAGGAGCAAAAGGATAGTGAGGGATAAAATTGGTCCTCTTGAAGACCAGAGTGGTAGACTGTGTATGGAACCAAAAGAGATGGGGGAGATACTAAATGGTTTTTTTGCATCCGTATTTATTGAGGAAATGGGCATGGAGTCTACGGAAATAGGGCAAACAGGTAGGGAGGTCATGGAACCTTTACAGATTAAAGGGGAGGAGGTGCTCGCTGTCTTGAGGCAAATCAGAGTGGATAAATCCCCAGGACCTGACAGGGTATTCCCACGGACCTTGAGGGAAGCTAGTGTTGAACTTGCAGGGGCCCTGGCAGACATATTTAAAATGTTAGTATTCACGGGGGAGGTGCCGGATGATTGGAGGGTGGCTCATGTTGTTCCGTTGTTTAAAAAAGGTTCCAAAAGAAATACGGGAAATTATAGGCCAGTAAGTTTGACGTCGGTGGTGGGCAAGTTATTGGAAGGTGTGATAAGGGATAGGATCTACAAATATTTGGATAGACAGGGACTTATTAGGGAGAGTCAACATGGCTTTGTGTGTGGTAGGTCATGTTTGACCAATCTAGTAGAGTTTTTCGAAGAGGTTACCAGAAAAGTGGATGAAGGGAAGGCGGTGGATGTTGTCTACCTGGATTTCAGCAAGGCCTTTGACAAGGTCCCTCATGGGAGGTTAGTTAGGAAGGTTCAGTCGCTAGGTATACATGGGGAGGTAGTAAATTGGATTAGACACTGGCTCAATGGAAGAAGCCAGAGAGTGGTTGTGGAGGATTGCTTCTCTGAGTGGAGGCCTGTGACTAGTGGTGTGCCTCAGGGATCGGTGTTGGGTTCATTGTTGTTTGTCATCTATATCAATGATCTGGATGATAATGTGGTAAATTGGATCAGCAAGTTTGCTGATGATACAAAGATTGGAGGTGTAGTGGACAGTGAGGAAGGTTTTCAAAGCTTGCAGAGGGATTTGGACCAACTAGAAAAATGGGCTGAAAAATGGCAAATGGAATTTAACGCAGACAAGTGTGAGATATTGCACATTGGAAGGACAAACCAAAGTAGAACGTACAGGGTAAATGGTAGGACTCTGAAGAGTGCAGTTGAACAGAGGGATCTGGGAATACAGGTACAGAATTCCCTAAAAGTGACGTCACAGGTGGATAGGGTCGTAAAGAGTGCCTTTGGTACATTGGCCTTTATAAATCGGAGTATCGAGTATAAAAGTTGGAGTGTTATGGTAAGGTTATATAAGGCATTGGTGAGGCCGAATTTGGAGTATTGTGTACAGTTTTGGTCAACTAGTTACAGGAAGGATCTAAATAAGGTTGAAAGAGTGCAGAGAAGGTTCACAAGGATGTTGCCAGGACTTGAGAAGCTGAGTTACAGAGAGAGATTGAATAGGTTGGGACTTTATTCCCTGGAGCGTAGAAGATTGAGGGGAGATTTGATAGAGGTGTATAAGATTTTGATGGGTATAGATAGAGTGAATGCAAGCAGGCTTTTTCCGCTGAGGCTAGGGGAGAAAAAAACCAGAGGGCATGGGTTAAGGGTGAAAGGAGAAAAGTTTAAAGGGAATATTATCTTCAGGCAGAGAGTGGTGGGAGTGTGGAATGAGCTGCCGGATAAAGTGGTAAATGCGGGGTCACTTTTAACATTTAAGAAAAACTTGGACGGGTTCATGAATGAGAGGGGTGTGGAGGGATATGGTCCAAGTGCAGGTCAGTGGGACTAGGCAAAAAATGGTTCAGCACAGACAAGAAGGGCCAAAAGGCCTGTTTCTGAGCTGTAATTTTCTATGGTTCTATGGTTCAATGGAAGAGTCAATTACTAGGGGGCACAGGTTTAAGGTGCGAGGGGCAAGGTTTAAAGGAGACGTACGAGGCAGATTTTTTTACACAGGGAGTAGTGGGTGCCTGGAACTCGTTGCCGGGGGAGGTAGTGGAAGCGGATACGGTAGTGACTTTTAAGGGGCATCTTGACAAATACATGAACAGGATGGGAATAGAAGGATATGGTCCCCGGAAGGGTAGGGGGTTTTAGTTCAGTCGGGCAGCATGGTTGGTGCAGGCTTGGAGGGCTGAAGGGCCTGTTCCTGTGCTGTAATTTTCTTTGTTCTTTGAGTGTTAGCTTCCTTTGACTGTGAGGTTGACTCTCAAAGGAAATTTTGAGTACTAAGTTGTTTCATCGAGTTTCAGCAGACAAAGTCCAAACATAGCCCTTTCTTTAAGAAGATTGTTATATGGTGAGATGCTGCAGTACTTCAATATTCAGTTAAAGTCGAGCACATTCTTATTAGAAGCACATGGTAATGTATCAAAATGACAGTGACGTGTTGATACACTTCTGATTTATGAATACATTTAATTCAGGCATTATCTGGAGAGCCTAAATTTGAACAAAGTAAATCACTGAGGCTGTGAATATGGACAATTTATCTTCCTCCCTTTTGAAGCTGCTGTTATTTCAGAGGCGTTTGATTCCTCCAGCAATTTTGCATTGCTTTGGCATTGTGAAGTTTGACTGCGCGTTGGAATAATTATTACTCTTTAAGGCTGGAATTTATTATTAAATTGTGTCTCAATTGTTTTTCTCCAATTTCTTAATTATAAAATTAGTAGGTCTTGAAAATTCTGGTCAGTAATTAAATGAATTCAGCTTAAGAAATAATTTCAGAATTATTTAATGCTAATAATTGCTTTAAAATGACAATGCTCTGCTCAAATGTAGTCAGTGCTTTGCAATGTTTCAGGTGTTGTTGTTATTGGTAGATTTAAAGCTAAAAATAATCAATTAAGTAGTGTCATTTTGCAAAGTACAGTCATAGATATTTGCACAAGTTGACTATTCAGCCTAATTCCCCTTTCCAACCCTGGAGGTTACAGAATTTTAAGTGTCTAAACAAGTACTTTTAAAATGCAATGAGGATTTCTGCCTCTTCCATCCTTTCAGGCAGCACCACTCTCTGGGTGAAACAACTTTTCCTCACCTCTTTTCCCATCCTTCCACCAATTACTTTAAATGTGAAGATGCCGGAGTCGGACTTGGGTGGGCACAGTAAGAAGCCTCACAACACCAGGTTAGAACATAGAACATAGAAAAAATACAGCACAAACAGGCCCTTCGGCCCACAAGTTGCACCGGTCATGTCCCTACCTACCTCGGCTTATATATAGGCTTACCTATAACCCTCAATCCTATTAAGTCCCATGTACTCATCCAGAAGTCTCTTAAAAGACCCTATCGAGTTTGCCTCCACCACCACTGATGGCAGCCGATTCCACTCACCCACCACCCTCTGAGTGAAAAACTTACCCCTGACATCTCCTCTGTACCTACTCCCCAGCACCTTAAACCTGTGTCCTCTCGTAGCAGCCATTTCAGCCCTGGGAAAAAGCCTCCAAGAATCCACCCGATCTATACCTCTCAACATCTTGTACACCTCTAT
Organism: Mustelus asterias; assembly: GCF_964213995.1. Lineage (NCBI taxonomy): Eukaryota > Metazoa > Chordata > Chondrichthyes > Carcharhiniformes > Triakidae > Mustelus > Mustelus asterias. The sequence continues at coordinate 103,434,112 of NC_135801.1, read as the reverse complement.
CAGGTCACCTCTCATCCTTCATCTCTCCAAGGAGAAAAGACCGAGCTCCCTCAACCTATCCTCATAAGGCATGCCACCCAATCCAGGCAACATCCTTGTAAATCTTCTCTGCACCCTTTCAATAATTTCCACATCCCTCCTGTAATGAGGCGACCAGAACTGAGCACAGTACTCCAAGTGGGGTCTGACGAGGGTCTTATAAAGCTGCATCATTATCTCCCAACTCCTAAACTCAATCCCTCGATTGATGAAGGCCAGCACACCATACGCTTTCTTAACCACCTCCTCTACCTGCGAGGCCAATTTAAGAGTCCTATGGACCCGGACCCCAAGGTCCTTCTGATCCTCTACACTGCTAAGAGTCTTACCCTTGATATTATACTCCTTCATCCCATTTGACCTGCCAAAATGGACCACTACACATTTATCCGGGTTGAAGTCCATCTGCCACTTCTCCGCCCAGTCTTGCATCCTATCTATATCACGCTGCAGCTTCTGACACCCCTCCAGACATCCCTCCAGACTATCCACAACACCATCAACCTTCGTGTCGTCGGCAAACTTACCAACTGGGGGGTAGGTACAGGGGAGATGTTAGGGGTAAGTTTTTCACACAGAGGGTGGTGGGCGAGTGGAATCGGCTGCCGTCAGTGGTGGTGGAGGTGAACTCAATAGGGTCTTTTAAGAGACTCCTGGATGAGTACATGGAGCATAATAGGATGGAGGGTTATAGGTAGGTCTAGAAGGTAGGGATGTGTTCGGGACAACTTGTGGGCCGAAGGGCCTGTTTGTGCTGTAGTTTTTCTATGTTTCTAACCCATCCTTCCACTTCCTCATCCAGGTCATTTATGAAAATGACAAACAACAAGGGTCCCAGAACAAATCCTGGGGCACTCCACTGGTGACTGACCTCCATTCAGAAAAAGACGCATCTACAACCACTCTCTGCCTTCTGCAGGCAAGCCAGTTCTGGATCCACATGGCAACAGCCCCTTGGATCCCATGCCCTCTCACTTTCTCGAGAAGTCTTGCATGGGGGACCTTATCGAACGCCTTGCTGAAGTCCATGCTAAACCACAGCTACCGCTTTTCCTTCATCAATGTGTTTAGTCACATTTTCAAAGAACTCCACTAGGCTCGTAAGGCACGATTTGCCTTTGACAAAGCCGTGCTGACTACTTTTGAGCATACTAAACTTCTCTAAACGTTCATAAATCCTGTCCCTCAGGATCTTCTCCATCAACTTACCAACCACTGAGGTTAGACTCACCGGTCGGTAATTTCCTGGGCTATCCCTATTCCCTTTCTTGAATACAGGAACCACATCCGCAATCCTCCAATCCTCCGGAATCTTTCCCGTCTCCATCGAAAATTCAAAGATCATCGCCGGAAGCTCTGCAACCTCTTCTCGTGCCTCCCACAGTAACCTGGGGTACATCCCATCTGGTCCCAGCGACTTATCTATCTTGATGTTATTCAAAATTTCCAACACATCTTCTTCCTTAATGTCCACACACTCAATCTTTTCAGTCCACCTCAATCCTGTAGTACAACCGGCCAGGTCTTTTTCCACCGTGAATACAGAGGTAAAATATTCATTAAGCACCTCTGCTATTTCTTCCGGTTCTGTACAGACTTTCTCACCTTCACATTTTATAGGTCCTATTCCTTCACATCTCATCCTTTTACTCTTCACATATTTATAGAATGCTTTAGGGTTTCCTTAATCTTACCTGCCAAGGCCTTCTCGTGACCCCTTCTGGCTCTCCTAATTTCTTTCCAACAGGTTTATTTAGAGTCCAACAGGTTTATTTAGGATCACGTGCTTTTGGAGCACTGCTCCTTCATCAGGCTCCTTCAGCAGTGCTCCGAAAGCTCGTGATCCCAAATAAACTCATTGGACTTTAACCTGATGTTGTGAAACTTTAAATTCCTGATTATTGACCACTCTGCTAAGGGAAATAGAGTGGATGGGAAAGACGTATAGGTCCCTCAAAATTGTGTACACTTCAAATAAACCTCCCTTCAGCTTCCTCCAATCCAAACAAAACAATCTCAACTTGTCCAATCTTTTCTCATTGCTAAAATTCTCTATTTCTGGCAACATTCTTGTAAATCTCCTCTGTAATTGCTCAAATGTGATCACATCCTTCCCATAATGTAGCAACCAGAATGTCCGCAGTGCTTCAGCTGTGGTTTAGCCAAGGTCTTATATAATCATGCATAACCTCCCTGCTCTTATAGTTTATGCCTTGCTAATAAAGGAAAGTATTCTGTATGCCTTCTTAATAATCTTATCGACCTGTCCTGCTACCATTGGGAATCAATTGACATGCACTTCTATGAAGGAAATTCATGAATAAATAGATAGAATTCTAATGTACTTAGAATATCATACTTTAGAATTAAGAAAGTGGACACGTATTCATGTAGAGCCATTTTTACCCAGAAACTTTAAAGCATATACATGGGCAGCACAACCTGACAACTTTGGTTTCAACAGGTGTTAAACAGACACTATCTGCACCATGCATAAAGTAATACCAGGGCCTTTCAACTTCTCTTCACAGGAAGCGCAGATAAGAAAAAACTCTCAAGTCATTTTCAAAGGAACTTTAAAAGCTTTCACGATGGTATAGTCTCTCTTTATCTATTCAGGAGTCATTCTTAGATCTTACATCAGAAAATTAGAAAAACAGACTTTAAGAAGAAATCTATTCCTCTGTTAAAAATTTAAAATCACTTGCATAAAAAATAGAAACAATTTGAGGTAAACAGGAAAGATATTAAGGACATATTTACGAACATGACCTGATATAGGCTCGTCGCATGGATAATGAAACCACTTTAACAATTAAATCATAGTGAATAATAACGACACATCTAGGAGAAGAAGTCAATCAAAGAGGCAACTTCTATTGCCAATAAAGAATGATGTCGAAAGATGTGCCGGTTAGGAGGATTGGCCTCGCTAAATTGCCCCTGAGTGTCAGGAGGACTAGCTAGGATAAATGCATGTGGTTAAGGGGATAGGGCCTGGGTGGGATTGTGGTCAGTGCAGACTCGCTGGGCTGAATGACCTCCTTCTGCACTATAGGATTCTATGATCTGGATTAGAAGGGTATAACTGTTTCAGTTTCCTTTCAGAAAATTCAAAATATTGAAGAAGGGTACTGAGGGCACCCCCTTAATGTTTCTCCAGTTGTTGAGGAGTTGGATATGGTAAAGCAGACACCTTTTCTGTGCAACTGTCCAACAACTGATTTACTCAAGTAAAGCCTCACATCCTTTAAAACGTACCAGGATGAGTACTTGGCACACCATAACATTCAAGGCTATGGGGCCAAGTGCTGGAAAGTGGGATTAGGTGGGCAGGTCTGGGCATTTCATGCATCAGTGCAGACTCGATGGGCCAAAAGGCCTCTTCTGTACTATAGTATTCTGTGGCTCTGTGGTTACTTTGATTACTTATGGGCATTCTTAAATTGATATTAGCTGTGGCATTATCTTTTTATTGTAAATATGTTTTTTCTCTTTTATAGTCATTAACATTGCAACGTACTTATCCATTTTAAAGTGTACTGCATGTTAAATAATTCTGTAATACATTTGTAAATAAGTTGGTAAAGCATAACGTTTCTTGTAGCATGCAGTATAATGAAGTGGGGAAAAACATAAAGATGGATACATAACACATAAAATGGTTGCCTGGCAGTCACCTGGGAAAGAGGCATTAAACAGGCACTGACTTTTAGCGCAGACAGCTACTTGAAATTAAAACATGAAGGACAGACAGTTATTTAAAGTTAAACATGCAGGAATCAGATACTGCAGGAAGCCAGCCAGGGCTTGGGGCACTTTAGGATAAGGACAATAGGGTCAGATAAAGAGATTAGCTACAGATGGGAACGGGAATACATAAATGCAGGAAAACCAGTTACTGTATGTATAGACCGAAACTAAAGTCATTGATAAATCACTGAAAGAGGAAATGTATCCATTCTATGAAACAATGCGATGTCAAAAGCTAATGTGTGTATTTGTCTGACTGTAACGATGTGTTAACTATCGATCCTACTCACCTATAACAATGTGTTAAATGGCTAATGTCCGAACTATCCATTGTCTGAAAAGTATAAAAATGAACCACTCCTATTGTATCATTGAGAGAAGGTAGCTGCCTAATGTACTGCGGAGTGCCAGTGCCTTTTCTCCATGAAGCTTCGTCAATTAAAACTGTATTGTTGAAACCTCCAAGTCTGACTCCAAAGTGGCAATTTTCCCACAATAAGAACTCACATCTCTTGTATTTTCTGATGATGGGAAGATCAAAACTATTGAAGAAAAACCCCAGGACCTTTATAATATCTATTATAACTTGGCCAACAAATTATTTAACAGACTATCTGGGAAAAGTTAATCTCTCTTAATAGTCATTTTCCTTGGGGAGGCATGGTTCACATTCTCAGACCCAAAATAAGTGTCTGTGTGAAGTTGCTGCTTTGAATACAGGTGAGAATGATTGTTGAGGGAGTGCTGCTGATCTAGCGTGGTCTATATTTGGGGCTAGAGTTATAATCCACTTCACTTTAAGGTTCCCATGTTTCTCTGCACTTCCCATTATCCGACCCGTGAGGCCACACAGCACATATTGCTTAATACCTAACTTGTAATTTTCCTGTGCTACTTATTAAGTTCTTCTCTCTGCTTCTCTGCTGTTTGTCATTTTGCTTCCAAAGGCCTATGCTGCTGTCGGCTCTCTCACATTATATAAATCAACTGTTTAACAATAGGTTAAAAATTACAATGCAAAATCAGGGTCTGATTATTTTCAAAGATATGCAATATAAATTACAGAGACGTAAGCTATGTTCCTTCAATCAGTGTTGGGTTGAACATGCCATTCCAGCCCCTTTATTTTCAAATTGTCTTTAAAGTCAACCTCATTCTTTTAAAATCAATTAGACCAGAATACATTTACAAGGATGGGCAATTTTGGTTTTAAACTTTGATAAACTACTGCTTGACAATATGAGCTTCATGCACTTCAGACTATTGTTTCAATTTACATGTTCCATTTCTTCACAAAAATAGACTTTTTTATGACACAACTGAAAGTTAACTGATTTCTTATTCTCTTAAATAAGCTGTACGCCGCGAAAGTTACTTTTTGATGTGTTTTATTCCCAGCTATATTTAACTATTCAGGCATCCTTCTTATGAAATGTAATGCTTTCACATAACTTCAATGCACTAATCCACACAGTTCTTTTGTAAATTATAGAATCTATTCAGTCATATGAAATATTTTCCATCATTCACTGGAAATTTGGATATTTGTCAAAATTGCAGTCAATATTTGATAGCTGAGATTAACTCTAAATTGTACCATCACATCTGGCAGACTGGACATATATTTGGTGAAGAATTGCAGCTTATAAATGACCAGAAATAATGGGCTCTGGAGCCAAAATATGGACTAAGTTGGCATTTACTTGACTTAGTTTGGGATTTATAAATGTGATAGCTTTGCTGTTGGACTGTATATACTAGTTCCTTAAATGCAGAAGTGTGGAATCACATTAAATTTAATGCGATGCATCAGATTGAACCAATCTGAATGTAAATGACCATTCTTCCAAAATGATTTCACTTGCACCACTGATGGGAATTCATCAAAGTCTACATTGAGTTCTGTAACTATTTCAATGCATAATTCATTGACAGAAAGGCTGAAGAAATTTCCTGTTCTGCCTCAGTTGAATCATAAATAGTGCTACGTAATTAGCACACAAAGCTTCACGTAGCATTTTTGACTTTGCATACCACTTGGCCATTCTGAAAGGTAAATCGCCATTGTCCCAGATGACCAGAGGCTGCTGTCCCCTTTGAGGGGGGAGAGCTGACTGGTGGTGATTTAATCTGAGGATCACCACACCTCAGGAGAGGGGCAAGGTTGAGGAGGCTTTGTGAATAACTTCAGCAGGTATGGGAATTGAACCCATGCTGTTTGCATTGCTCTGCATCGCTATCCAACAGAGCAGCCAACTGAGCTAGACCGACTACATTGTCCATTCACAGAATTGAAGTCTTTACTGTTAATGTAATATATTCAAAGCAGGTGCCATAAGTGTGATCAATTTACTCAACTTATAATGGAGGTTAATGGAGGTTAAAGGGTAAGGAAAGTCCGAGGGGAGTGCATTTTGTTCAAAATACCCAATTGTCACTGATTAGAGTAATGGCAAGTTTTTATAACACATTGGGCCCTATTTTACCATTTTGGTTCGATGTGCTGGGCGGACTTGAAACTGGGAGTGTTTCAGATCTGATTTTCAGACCTGTTCTCAGGCGCCCCCATACGTACTCTGCCTGAAAAAATATCAGCGATTCCAAATCGCGCTGCAGAAGCCTGTGGGTGGGGCTTAACGCGCCCGAACTCCTGCAGCTTCGATCGGCACCTCCAACCACGCATGCGCAGAAAAAAAAGATAGAATGCTGCTCCCCTGCCACATTCCTCCCAGGCCGGATAATGCCTCCCCCTGGCCCCCAGAGACATTGCCCCCCTCCCCACAACATTACTGACCCCTTTATCCCCCAACCCCCAGCGACCAAGACTGATCGCAGGCCCCTCCCCCCTCCCCACACCAATCACAGGTTGAGTGGCAGTGCACTCTCCCTTCCCCCTCACTGATCTCAGGCAGAGTGGCAGCGGACCCCCCTTCCCCTCCACTGATCGCAGGCAGAGTGGCAGTGGATTCCCCCTTCCCCTCCACTGATCTCAGGCAGAGTGGCAGCAGATTCCCCCTTCCCCCTTCCCCCTTCCCCGCACCCCTCCTCCCCTCCCCCCACCGATCTCAAGCAGAGAGCCATCAGACACTAGGCACCTACTTCCTCACTAACTGGAGCACCCGAACCAGCATTCTATGGAGCATGTCTGTTTCGCACTGATTCTGGATGGGTGAACACGATGGTAAAGGGGGAAGTGCCGGGAAAGTTGGGCATGCAGCACATTAAGTAAATTTAAATGCATGCAAATGCATTTAAATGGCTGTCGCGCCTGTTTCAGGCGCGGTCTCGATTGTAGCCATTTTTGGGCCTTGGTAAATGAGGAACCAGCGTGGAGGCAGGCACAGATTGTGCTACTCGCCCGACTTTACCAAGGTTTCACGTCTGAAAACATGCAATGCGATGATAAAATTGGGCCTTATGGATGGTGGCAACTGCCACTCCCACCCTATAATTTCTGAGAAGCAGGCCCAGCTTATTTATGTGGCTGAGACCAATATTCCCTTTAAAATTTAGCACCAGTGTACGGCTGGAATTTTTATTGTACAATCCCTATAATTTTTGTATGCTGCACACACGCTATTTATCCCAAAGAAAGCATACATGATACCTTACCAGGTGCTGTGCAGCTACACACCTACACATCACAGCCGGAACATTGGCTGCAACCCCAATTAGTTTGCACCAAAGCATTGAGAACTTAGGATCAGTAATTGGGTTGTGTAGCTGCCATTTTTAGTTGCTGGTCATCATAGTAAAGGTCAAACATTTACTTTTCTGATGTGATGTACACCAGACCCCATCTTGGTCAAGGGGTTTGCATGCCGGTAATGACTGCTGGCCACATGCAAACCGGACAAATAATGACGTGAAACACTGACTTGAATCCAGCACTGCCATTTTCAAATGTCACACTCCAGCCAATGCACTTTCTTAACTTTCCACAGCTGAACATATGTCCAGTGAGATGAAACATCCAACACTACTTAACGGGTTTACAATCTCCTTACAGTTTAGTTGTTTGATGACTTTTTCTGGCCCTCTGTACAATTCACCTGGTTTTGGGTGCTTTCCTACTGCACCTGTCTAAAGTTTCAATTGTTTATGAAACATAAACTCTGGCCTGAATATTGCAGGAACTGGAAGGGAGAACAGCCTCCACCATCCAGAACCATAGAACAAGTTACAGCACAGAAGGAAGCCATTTGGCCCATCATGTCCATGCCAGCCTGAGGACACCCAGATTTCTAATCCCATCTGCCTACACCCTGTACCTTACAGCACTTGAGGTACAGATCCAGGTACTTTTTAAAATGCGTTTGGGGGTCTCTGCCTCCACCACCAACTCGGGCAGCAAATTCCAGACGTCCACCATCCTTTGCAAAAAAAAGAAGTTCTTCATGTCCCCTCTACACCCACTGCCACTTGTCTTAAATCTATGTCCCTGGTTCTAGAACTCTCTGCCAAGGGAAACAATTTTATCCTGTCCACTCTATCACTTCCCCTCATCATTCTGTACACCTCAATCAAGCCACCCCTCAGCCTTCTTTGTTCCAAGGAAAATAACCCCAACCTATCCAATCTCTCCTCATAGCTACACTTTTCAAGCACTGGCAATATTCTTATAAAACTCTTCTGTCGTCTCTCCAGAGCAATTATGTCCTTGCTGTAATATGGTGACCAGAATTGCACACAATACTCCAGTTGTGACCTCACCAGTGTTTCATACAACTCCAACATTATACCCTGACTTTTATATTCTATACCACGACCACTGGCTGTTCACTTCCCTCCCCAGAATTCTCAGCAGCCGCTCTGTGACATCCAGGACCCCAGCACCAGGGAGGCAACATATCATCTTGATTCACCTTTGTGGCCACAGATGTGTCTGTATATGCCCCTAACTATTAAATCCCCTATCACCATAGCCTTGCTACTCATTTTCCTCCCACCCCTTTGAGCAGCAGAGCCACCCACCACGCCATGAACATAACTGCTGCTGCTTTCCCCCGAGAGGCTATCCTCCCAACAATATCCAAAGTGATAGATCTGTTTGAGAGGGGGATGACCACAGGGGACTCCTGCTCTAAATTTATGAGCCTTTTACTGTTCCTGATGGTCACCCATTCCCTTTCTGCCCGTGCAATCCTCACCTGTGGTATGACCACCTCACTAAACATGCTATCCGCTCATCATTGCAGATGCTCCGCAGCAAATCCACCCACAGTTCCAGTTCCAAAATCCGGTTAGCAAGAAGCTGCATTTGGAAACACCTTCTGCACACAAGGTCAACAGGGATGCTGAAAGTGTCACAAGTGGAAATGGTTGAGAGCTTCAAGTTTCTGGGTATCCAGATCACCAACAACCTGTCCTGGTCCCTTCATGCCGACACTATAGTTAAGAAAGCCCACTTACACCTCTACTTTCTCAGGAGACTAAGGAAATTTGGCAGATGCACCATAGAAAGCATTCTTTCTGGTTGTACGGTAACACAGTGGTTAGCACTGCTGCTTCACAGCTCCAGGGACCTGGGTTCGATTCATGGCTTGGGTCACTGTCTGTGTGGAGTTTGCACATTCTCCTCGTGTCTGTGTGGGTTTCCTCCGGGTGCTCCGGTTTCCTCCCACAGTCCAAAGATGTGCAGGTTAGGTTGATTGGCCATGCTAAAAATTGCCCTTCGTGTCCTGAGATGCATAGGTTAGAGGGATTAATGGGTAAATACGTAGGGATATGGAGGTAGGGCCTGGGTAGGATTGTGGTCGGTGCAGACTCGATGGGCCAAATGGCCCCTTTCTGTACTGTAGGGTTTCTATGATTCTATCACAACTTTGTATGGCTCCTGCTCTGTCCAAGACTGCAAGAAACTACAAAGGGTCATGGACAAAGCCCAGCTCATCACTCAAACCAATCTCCCATCCATTGACTCTGTCTACACTTCCTGCTGCCTCAGAAAAGCAGCCAGAGTAATCAGGAACCCCATGCGCCCAGGACCTACACTCTTCCATCTCCTTCCATCGGGAAAAAGTCTGAGGACACGCACCAGCCGACTCTAGAACAGCTTTTTCCCCACTGCCATCAGACTTTTGAATGGACCTACCATGTATTAAGTTAATATTTCTCTACACCCTAGTTATGACTGTAACATTACATTCTGCACTCTCCCCTTTCCTTCTCTATGAACGGTATGCTTTGTCTGTATAGCGCGCAAGAAACAATACTTTTCACGGTATACTAATACCTGTGACAATAATAAATCAAATCAAACATTAAGCAGGAGGAGCATATCACGAGTCTGAGGCCTCCTGCCATGACGCCCCTCTCTATTAAGCTATTTACACCCTTAAAAAAAACGTTAGCTAGGGGCTTTATTTACATTAGGTTGGAACCTGTTCCTTACCAAATACTTGGATTATAATGGTACAGTACTATTCTATACACTCTTTTTTTAGTCCCGACCTCAGTATTAAGGAATGAATTACTTTAGTGGATTGAAAATACTCACTAGAATATAAGAACAAAAGAACATAAGAAATAGGAGCAGGAGTAGGCCATCTAGCCCCTCAAGCCTGCCCCGCCATTCAATAAAATCATGGCTGATCTGAAGTGGATCAGTTCCACTTATCCGCCTGATCCCCATAACCCCTAATTCCCTTACCGATCAGGAATCCATCTATCCGTGATTTAAACATATTCAACGAGGTAGCCTCCACCACTTCAGTGGGCAGAGAATTCCAGAGATTCACCACCCTCTGAGAGAAGAAGTTCCTCCTCAACTCTGTCCTAAACTGACCCCCCTTTATTTTGAGGCTGTGCCCTCTAGTTCTAGTTTCCTTTCTAAGTGGAAAGAATCTCTCCACCTCTATCCTATCCAGCCCCTTCATTATCTTATAGGTCTCTATAAGATCCCCCCTCAGCCTTCTAAATTCCAACGAGTACAAACCCAATCTGCTCAGTCTCTCCTCATAATCAACACCCCTCATCTCTGGTATCAACCTGGTGAACCTTCTCTGCACTCCCTCCAAGGCCAATATATCCTTCCGCAAATAAGGGGACCAATACTGCACACAATATTCCAGCTGCGGCCTCACCAATGCCCTGTACAGATGCAGCAAGACATCTCTGCTTTTATATTCTATCCCCCTTGCAATATAGGCCAACATCCCATTTGCCTTCTTGATCACCTGTTGCACCTGCAGACTGGGTTTTTGCATCTCATGCACAAGAACCCCCAGGTCCTTGTGCTCGCCAATATACTCACCAATCAGCTACTTTGGATGGTCCCACGTCACTTTCTGAACAGGCATTTGTTGACTGCTGTTCCTCCTGTTGAGCACTAGGTCCTCTGCAATCCTCTCCACAGTTATGGTGACTCAGCCGGGTTTTCCCAGATGCTCCCGTTATCAGAAAATGCACCCAGCGGGGATCCATAAAGTCCAGCCTTCCATTTCTCACTCCACAGATCCTACCAGAGCTGCTTAATATTTCCTACTGGGAGGCCACAACATGATTTTTACTCCTGAACAAAGCAGCTTTGAACTATACTAACTGATTGTTGCAAGTGTTACTGAGAATGAGGTATGAAAGTTACAGTTTGCAATGAAAAGTTGTGCTGCATGCAACCAAACTGCAACCAGGAATAATCTAACACTCCCAATATACTTTTAACTCATTCCTTCATCAAACAAAGCGTTCTTGTCTCTGACAGAGCAAGCTGCATATTCCTGTTATGACATTGTTATCAGAATGACAAATAACATGCTGAGACACAACTGAGCAGTTTGTATTCAATTTACTTATTCAGTAAGATTATTCGCATAATTTCAGGTGTACTTGTGGTCAGAACAAAAGAACAGACTTTGTTTAGACAAGAAATATTCGTGTAAGTCTGGATTTAGAATAATCAAAGAGAAGGTGTCACAAGAAAAGGTTAAACCAGCTATCTTGAGCAACACTGCCCAGTGACCCCAGTATCCTGGGGAACATGAACGGCCAAATGTTTGACTGCACTAGAATTATCAACATCCAGGCTACAACACAGAGCAGAAGTTGAGTATTCAGCAACAAGTGACTTGTTTCCTAACCTCAATAGCTTTCCACCATCTACAAGACACAGGTCAGAAGTGTGATGGAAATATTCAACCTGGCTGGCTGTAGAAGCAATACTCAAGAAGCTGAATGTCATTTGATTGATGTCACTGCCAGTGGATTCAGACTTCACAAGCATCACAACCAATTCACTGATGCTTCACTAAGTATAAGCAGAATACACTGGAGCAAGTCACCAAGTTTACTTTTAGCCTCAAGGCTTAAAGCCTCAAGAGAAGAACAAGAGAAACAATAACAAGGGAACACTATCAAAATACCTCCCAAGCCAGAACCATATATCATCCCGACTTGGATGTGTATCATTATTCCTTCATAATTATTGGCTCAGAATGATAGAATTCCATACTTAACACCATTAGGGAGCACATTCAGCACAAGGACTGCAGACATTAAAGTAAAACCTCCCACTACCTTCTCAGGACAATGAGATTGATATCACTTCCCAATTTTCACCGCATTTCAAGCAGAGGTTTTTAAGAATCAATCAGCAGAACAAATTCTGTCGTCGAATCTTCCGTTGAGAAAATGAATCCGAAACTGCCCTAATTGTCTGCCAAAGTGATATATTTCAACCTCTGCTTTCCATACATGCCAGAAAGCTTCTAGTAGTGATTTTCAGGGAACAAAAAGTAACATAGTAATTTGCATCAATAAGCGCAGTGAATTAGGAGAGTTTAAGTGCTGAGGGAATTTTTAAAAAAATGAAAGTAGCTGCTAAATGGTGAAACCAAGCTTGGCTTTACATAGCAGTGTCATTTCCAAGGACTTCTGGGGGTTGACCACCACTGAACAACCTTTAGCAAAATTATAATTTGTAATGTCCAGAAATAGGGGCGGCACGGTGGCACAGTGGTTAGCACTGCTGCCTCACAGCGCCAGGCACCTCGGTTCAATTCCCAGCTTGGGTCACTGTGTGTGTGGAATCTGCACGTTCTCCCCGTGTCTGCAGTTTCCTCTTACAGTCCAAAGATGTGTGGGTTAGATGCATTGGCCATGCTAAATTCTCCCTCAGTGTACCCAAAGAGGCACTGCAGTGTGGTGACTGGGGGATTTTCACAGTGACTTAATTGCGGTGTTAATGTAAGCCTACTTATGACGCTAATAAATAAACTTTAAACTTTACAGAAGCTGGTACACAGGCCTTACAGAAAGCAAATACATATTGCAGTGAAGTGCCCCCCCATTTGAAATCTAATGTCACTGTTTTCAGAAAACGCAAAGTCCATCAGAATGTAAATCCTACCAAGTTCAGCAGGCAACTACTTGTTGGTTTTATTGAAGTTCTTCACAATGTAACCGCCTGAGCTTCATAATGCATAATCCATGTTCTTTCCAAATATTTATTAACAGCTGAAGGGAAGACTAACAATACTTTAAACCATAACTGGAAGTATCTACTCTCCAATGGACTGCTGTGACAATTAGTTAATATTCTATTAACTATCGAAATGATTAATCAGCACTAAATCATTAGTAAATACCGGATCTTCTTCGAATTGTGTGGAGTTTATGACATGCAGAACAATAACCATGTAAATGTGTTTCTGCTGCCATTGAGGGGAAAATGCAACAGCACTCTGAAGAAATTCCTGGCCTTTGGGGCTTGAATTTCCATGAACTCCTCTCTGTTACTGTAATGTGGCAGAAATCAGGTTCACTTGTGTAAAAATGTGATTTCCATCAACTTCCAACCGAGTCACAGTAGCAAAGTCAAAGAGATTCTGATGAAAAATCTCTCATTCAACGTTAGCTGCTCTTTATACAACAGAGCCTGAATAGTTAATCAAAGGAGTATTATTTACTGCTGACTCAGTGATATAGTATACTGAAGAGAACATTCCCTACAATACATTTGCTCTCTTTAATAAATAAATAGTCCTTTGCACAGTTTTCATATTTCTATCAATAAAACTGAAACTGATCCAAAGTTATTAATAAACTGGCCATGATAGCAGCCCCTCTGTTTAATTGGTTGTTCATGTGAGAATAGTTGGTGCTGGATGTTACAGATCGCTCTTGGGGAAGAATTGTCCTCTCTTGCCAATGGCAGGAGTCATGGCGGGCAATGGTGGAAGATATGACGGGAGTCCAAAAATCAGCTTCCCAACATGGGGAAATCAGATTGGAATCCTGTTCTCCCAACTCCTATGGCAGGTTAATGGCGGTCAACTTTCTCACTGATGAACATGAGGAACCCGTGTTGCATCTCATAAATGCTCATTGCCAGGCCAATGGAGCGAACTCATGTGGCCCCATCAGAATTTACACTGTGCCATTACACAACTTAGTAAACGTGACATGCACCAGTGAGAGAGACTTTCAGGACTTACCGGCCAGTCGAACTGCCTGCACCATTGGTGAGGACTGCAGGAGAGGATGCACATGAGAAGGGAAGGTGGGAGACATGAAGGGAGTTGAAATGAGTGGGAAAGGGAGGATGGGCGCAGACTGTCTTATAGGGTGGGGTCGGTGGTGTCAACCGTGGAGTCCTGGGGGAAGAACTAAATCCTGGGGGAAGAAGGGATGCTAATGGTAAGAAGGGCTGGTCGAAATGAGAAGGGTAAGTGGGATGTGGTAGGGCAGGAGGGTCAGGATGTGTGTATTGTGAGTGTAGTTCTCATCAAGTGGGTCTTTAAGGGAGACATGAAAAGAGGCATGGAGAATGGGAGTGGGCAGGATCATGGCGATGGGACCAATAATGGGTGGGGGCTCAGCAGGGAGGGAAAGCATCTCCAGGTTATTAGTTATAGGGTTCAAGGTGATTCAAAGGTAGCTTTGGACGGGGTCAATGGTGAGGGGGGAGTTGGTGGGTGACAGAGGGAGGGTAAACGTTGGTGGAGATGGTTTGCAAAGTGATGTAAACCATCATGAAAGAAAGGCAGCTCAGCAGCAAGGGAGCACATTCAATGTTCAACTGCAGAACCTTGAGTGAGTGGAGGGTCTTCTCAGCTAGGTGAAGCACAACATCAACAGTACTGGCTAACTCTAATAATCATGAGGGAACTACATTCCACAGGGACTGGTCCCTCTGTGACACCCTGGTTCACTCCTCTATCATGTCCAATTCTCCATCCCCTTCCCACGACAATTTCCCTTGCAATCTCAGAAGATGCAACACTTACCCTTTAGTTCCTCTGACCTCACCATCAAGGCCCCAAATATTCATTTTACGTTAAGGAGCATTTCACTTGCAATTCCTTCAATTTGGCCTACTGAACGCACTGCTCCCAATGTGGTCTCCCTTACAGTGGGGAGACTAAAGGCAGACAGGGTGTCTGCTTTGTGGAATATCTTCTCTCTATCCACAAGCATGACCCCAACCTTCTATTCGCTTGCTATTTAACTCAGCACCTTGCTCTCATGCCCACACGTCCGTCCAGTGAAGTCCAATGCAAGCTGGAAGAGCAGCGTCTTATTTTCCGATTAGACATGTTAGAGCCCTCAACAACTTCAGACTGTGACCTTTCGCCTTCATCTTAAATCCTATTTTTAAAATCCCATGCATTTACTGTCTCAGTGCAAAAACCCAACTGCATGTTTTTCCCACATTATACTTCATAGTAGTGGAGGTGGGTAGAATTTTGTCTTTTAAAAAGCATTTAGATAGTTACATGGGTATGATGGGTATAGAGGGATATGGACCAAATGCGGGCAATTGGGATTAGCTTAGGGGTTTTTAAAAAAAAAGGGCGGCATGGACAACTTGGGCCGAAGGGCCTGTTTCCATGCTGTAAGCCTCTATGACTCTATCTGCCTGATTTTTGCCTATTCACTCAACCTATCTATGTCCATCTGCAAACTCCATATGTCTTCTTCACAACATACTTTCCTAGCTATTTTTGTGTCATTTGCAAATTTTACTGCCTTGCCTTCATACCCCTATCTAAGTCATTGATGTAAATTGTAAAAAGTTGAGGCTCCAGCACAGACCCCTAAGGACTCCCACTCATCACATCCTGCCAATCAGAAAAAGATATATTTATGCATACTCTCTGTTTTGTGCCAGTCAGCCTCATATCCAGGCTAATACATTACTCCCTACACCCTAAACTTTTATTTTCCGCAGTAACCTTTGATATGCCGCCATATAAAATGCTTACTGGAAATCTGAGTACTGCATAGTTACAGGCTCCCCTTTATCCATAGCAAATGAAATTCCTTCAAAGAATTCAAATAAATTAGTTAAACATGATTTCCCTCTCACATGATTTCCCTTTCTGTTACGACAAAGCAAAGGTCTTGTTGTTGAATGTTAAGGACAGTGGAGTTAAATGGAATAATGAGTGGACGGCTCTTTGCACATAGCTCGCATCACCCTTATCAAAGAGCACGCATTGGATGGAGGAATTCCCATCTTTGGTCCTACAGAATGTCCTTCACCTGGAGCGCATGTGGCATTGAAAACAACTAGCAGAAGGAATGAATCTAAGAGACTTCCAAACTGTGCAAGCTAACATATATTTACAAGTGACAAAAATATACAAAGATTGAAAACCCCTATCACCAGTGTGCATTCAAAATGTCTCAATCTTTCTAACTCTAACACTACGTGTGAATGCATCCCGGACATCTGCAGCAGAGCTGGAGGCAGCCTAGTGTCTCAGATGACTTTGGTGGGTGTCCTCTAGAGGTGTGAAGCCTGGAGGGCCCTGGCTCACTAAGGGTCTCCTGCTGTGGGGCAGCCTGACCAGCATGGATGCACCAGTTTGTTTAGGACACATGGTGCGTCCATAACTTCCCACATGTCGCTGGCTATATATTCCCCTCGGCTGAGCTGCCCTACCACACCTCAACTTTACAGGAAATTTGTTATAATTAGAATAATTTAGCAGTTACTCACCAGCAGCTCCTTTCACTGCACTGAAGTAAGAATAAGGTAGAGGAATAGGAGCACCTCCTCCCCTTTCACCAAACGCCTCACTCATCAAACTCATAGCTGCTCATTCTGCTTCCTGAATGACGGAATAGAGGTCTTTAAAACTAGAAAGGGGTTTTATAGGGTGGACATAAAGAAAATATTTTCAATTGTGGGGGAGAAACTAAAAGACATAAATATAAAAAATTCACTATCAAATCCAATTGTGAATTCTGATAAAACTTATTTACCCAAAGTGTCTAGAATAGGGAACTAGATGCCACAAAGAATAGTTGAGGCAAGTTGCACAGTTGTATTTAGGGGGAATCTAGATAAGCACATGAGAGGGAAAGGAATAGAAGGATATGTAGATAAGATGAAATGAAGAGGGATGGGAGGAGGTTTGTTTAGAGTAGAAGTGCTCGCAAAAATCAGGCCTAAATAGCCTGTGCCTGTGTTTTAGATTCCACGTAATACTATGTAAACAATTAACTAATCAATCAAGCAAGTAATTAATTGGACAATCTATCTGAGATTGTCCTAACACAAGGAACTGAACTATAAGTTGCTATAGTCCATTGTACAATGTGTTTGACACAGTTAGGATGTAGCAAAAGCAAAGGAATTATAAAGGATGAGAGGGAGTCAGAGAGTAACAGAAAGCAAGAGAACAGTCAAACACTGTCACAGTAAAGTTGGAGTACCAGAAAATTGGGCTAAAAATACTTGTTAGTTTGAGCCTACTGCAATACGGAGAGACACTGGATTATCTTCCTTGTTGAAGAATTCATTATCATACGTCTTCATCCCAAGATCATCCCAGAGGAACACCAAAACCTTCAAATACAAAAATGAATTATTCAGTCAGCTGTCAAAATGAGAACACCCTTTCCTCTTATACATTGTGAACAATTGTCTGTGTTTTGATTTTTAGGCTATCTCTGGTGTCTTTTTAAAAAATAGCATAGATGTATTATTCTGTCATAGTTGAAAACGTCACATAACGTAAGATGAGCAGATGTTGGTCGTGTTAGTCAGGGTAGTTTATTACAGTTTGAGCTTCAGGCAAAGAATGATCTATAAAAACAAGTTGCAATGGGAATAATTAATATCTGAAATCTGACTGTAAAAATAAAACGACTGAAGTTGATGCAAAATGTAATTCAAATCGGATGGAAATCTAAAATTGTCAAGAGGTATTATGCTTAAATTAAGATTATATTTCAATGTTCTGTTTGCTTATTCTGCCTAGAATTTTCATTATTTTCATGAGTTAGAACACATCCAAGACCCCTCATGATTTTGAGTATGTTTAGAAAGTGTAGATGGAGAGAAATTGTCCCATGGACTGAAGAGTTGGAAACCAGAGGACCTAGACTTAAAAGTAAAGTATATTTATTCGTCACAAGTAAGGCTTACATTAACACTGAAATGAAGTTACTGTGAAATTCCCCTAGCTGTGATGCACATCAATCGAGCACAAGACACAAGGCTTCGGTAACTGAAGGCTTTTATTGTCTAACAATGGAACTATTAGAACACAAGTACACCACTCCAGACTGAAGGGGTCCCGCCCAAGCAGAGGGTCTTATACCTCTCCCAGGAGGCGGGGCCCGACTGGGATGTGCCACAACAGCAACAACCACAGGTGTATCAATCCCACAGTGTAAACACCCTAGCCCAACAACAACATTAGAACAATCCCACAGTGTGAACACCCTAGCCCAACAACAACATTAGAACAACCCCACAGTGGTAACCAACGATGGTTCACCACATTCACCCCTCCTTTGAGAACAAAGGCCGGCGGGGTGCGAAAACAGACTATATAAAAAAAGTCAACAATCTACAAGTCCAGATGGTCTGGAGGACCGCACCGTCGTTGTGACCTCCTCAATACCGGCGATGACACCGGAGCAGGTGCTTGCGGTGGCGTTCTCTCCAAAACAGCGTCCGGCTGTCCCCTCGAGGACTCACGGGCCGGTTGACCCTGATGAAGCGGTAGTGCAGGGGATCCCGGTACATTCTGCGATGGCGCTGATCTCCGAGTCTCAGGCAAGCTGTACAGTGGAGTATAACTGTTATGCACTGGTCCCGGTGCTGACCGCGCCACGTCCGGGGGAGAAATAAGAGATAGGGGATTCGTGACTGGGGGTATGGGAGCGACAGGAGTTGCTACGTCCCCTGCGGGCGCCAGGTCTCGGATCGAGACTGTGTCCTCTCGCCCGTCAGGATATGCCACATAGGCATACTGAGGGTTGGCGTGGAGGAGGTGGACCGGTTCGACCAAGGGGTCGGACTTGCGGGCCCTTACATGTCGCCGCAGAAGGACAGGTCCTGGGTACGTCAACCAGGCTGGTAAAGATATCCCCTTCTCCAACAGCTTGAGACGGATGTACGAAGACCCTACCCCTGCCACAAACGCATCTCGGGCGAGGTCGTACATGTACTGCTCAGCCGACACAGCTTTGCAGTCGCAGCCCCTGGCAAGCTGCAAGAGCTCATTGGCATAATCCTCCATGGTTTCGCCCGACTGCCGACGTCGTGTAGCGAGGAGGTAACGAGCGTGAATCTCGTTGGGAGGTCTCGTGTAGCGCTTTTTTAAAAGCTCGAGGGCCCTCGGGTAAGTGGTGGCCGCACAGATCGCGAGGTAGACAGTGTCGCTTACCCTCGCATGGAGGACCTGGAGTCTGTCGTCATCTATGATGACCGCTGCAGAGGCTGCCAGGTAGTCCTCGAAACACTTCAGCCAGTGGTCGAAGGTGTTAGAGGCGCCGACCGCACGTGGATCCAGCGTCAGACGCTCTGGCTTTAGCATTTGTTCCATACTCTCCTTTCCGTCGAGAGCTTCGTGTTAGACAATAAAATTGATGCACGTCAATCGAGCACAAGACACAAGGCTTCGGTAACTGAAGGCTTTTATTGTCTAACAATGGAACTATTAGAACACAAGTACACCACTCCAGACTGAAGGGGTCCCGCCCGAGCAGAGGGTCTTATACCTCTCCCAGGAGGCGGGGCCCGACTGGGATGTGCCACAACAGCAACAACCACAGGTGTATTAATCCCACAGTGTAAACACCCTAGCCCAACAACAACATTAGAACAATCCCACAGTGTGAACACCCTAGCCCAACAACAACATTAGAACAACCCCACAGTGGTAACCAACGATGGTTCACCACAAGCTGCCACAGTCCGGTGCCTATTCGGGTCAATGCACTAACCAGCATGTCTTTCAGACTGTGGGACGAAACCAGAGCACCCGGAGGAAACCCGCACAGACATGGGGAGAATGTGCAAACTCCACACAGACAATGACCCAAGCCAGGAATCAAACCCAGGTCTCTGGCGCTGTGAGGCAGCAGTGCTAACCACTGTGCCACCGTGCCACCCCAGTGACTGGCGAAAGAATCAAAAGCAACAAGAGGAAAATCCTTTTATGCAGTGAGTGATTGTGATCTGGAAAACACTGCCTAAAAGAGTGATGGAGACAGATTCAATTTCAAAATGGAATTGGATAAGCGCATTAAGGGGAAAGATATTGAGGGATATGGGAAAGAATGGGCACAGGCTGAATGGCCTCCTTCTGTGCTATGATTATTCAATGGATAGAATTGAACATTTAAGGGGATATTTCAGAATGTACAGAATGGAGACATTCCAACAAATAAAAATAATCCAAGTGACGGGCCCATCATCCATGGTTCACCAGTAAGGTTAAAGATTGTGGGTGGAATTTTGTCACTTTTTGGTAAACTGTCAACTTGGGCAGGAAAGTGGGTTGTCGCCCCTGAATGCATTGCCAACATTTCCTGCCAATCTTTTCGACACTCTGTCAACAGAAAGAAAGGGGTGGGTTTCACAACTTCATGCTGGTGGGGCAGCCTCTGATTGAGACCACCCCACGAGCAACTTAGGATCTTGAAAGATCAGGACGTTGTTTATGACAAGTGTCCAGATGTAAAAAAGATAAAAAAAGAAACACCCCATGGACACAGACACAGACACCCCTGACATGGTCAAGGAACCCCCACCCACAGACATGTACTTCCCCACCCACCCCCACGGTTCCCCAGCATGGATCACCCTCTGGTCCCCCCACCATGTAACCCCTGGCACCTCCCCCACAGAACCATCCTCCATACCCCCCCCCCCGCCGCACCCCTTCCCCTCTCCCACCATCCCACCCCTCCATGGCACTGGCCCAACACTGCATTCACCAGAGAAGTGGTGATGAGTAAATTGTTGGAGCTGTGAGCTGGCAAGATCCTGGATCCTGATAGACTTCATCCTAGCGTCTTTGAGATAGTTGATAGTTGGTTTTAATTTTCTAAAATCTGCTAGTGTCAGGGATGATTCCATTGGATTAGAAGATAGCAAATGTAACTCCATTATTCAAAAAGGGAGTGAGACAGAAAGCAGGAAACCACAGGCTGGTTAGCTTAACATCTGCCATCGAGAAAATGTGAGAAGTTATAGCAGGGCATTTGGGCATGTTCAAGGTAATCAGGCAAAGTCAACATGGTTTTATATGTTAATATCAGATCAGCCATGATCTTATTAAATGGTGGAATAAGACCAAGGGGCTGAATGGCCTACTCCGGCTCCTTGTTCGTATGTTTGTATGTTCTCTAAAGATTCAATGGGCTGATTGGCCTGCTTCTGTGCTTAAAATGACTCTGAGATGTTAAAGGACAATTAGTGAACCAGATGGTCTTTTAGAATAACTCAGACACCAATACAGACACTAACTTTATATTCAATATTTATTTAATTAAACTCCTTAGCTGCCAAGTGGGGCTTTTTAAACCACAAACCAATCAACATTACCTATGTTATCTTTTTAGTCAAGATTTATTTAATTAACCAAAATTAAAGTTCCCTATCTGTGATGGGATTTGAAGCCTTGTATCCAGATGCATTGGTTTTAATTTAATCCAGACCTCTGAATTATTTGTCTAATAACATAATTGCTGTGCTACCGCACCACCCAAACAATAAGAACTCTATGTTACAAATTGTTTTTTTAAATTAATCTGCAATATTCTGATTAAATATTGATCTATCTTCTGTTTTCCTGGTAAGAAACTAAGGGCCAGGTGCTTGTCTGTGATGGAGAGTTTCCCATTGGGCTTTATTCAGTGAATCACATGAGTGTAATTGCTTGTGCAGTCCATGCAATATTCAAGTGTCAGGTTTGCAGGAGAGCTGTGGAAAACCTTCAGGTTATAATTACTATGGTGCAGAGCCAGCAGTGTGCAACAAGGCTTTTTTCAGCCCTGCTAGGTGGGCATTGCCTTTGCAAATGAGGCATTCTAACAGTGTTCACCAAAGACAATTTTAACAGAGACTGACAAAAACGGCATGTCACTCAGAGACTTAAAGAATTTGCTTTAAGGTTCTTATAGGACAGTGCTTGCTATCAATAGACATATTTAATTTGTTCAGTTAAGAACAAAAGGATGAGAGTATGAGAACTCCTTGCATATGAGGTATGGTGCATGGGTCAACTCATATCCCCAGGAGGAGTGTACTTACAACAAGGCCAGGAATTTCTGCTCCTGAATGTGTCAGGTGGGTTCAGCGAGGGAGCAGAAAATCTCACAACAACAACTGACTCACGTTTCATCATCGACATGAACATGTGATGCAATTGCCCCCTCCCCCTGTCAGTGACAAGGCATGGTTTCCAATGTTGAAATGTCAGCAACATCATTTGAATTAACTGGCATGCAATTTTCAGGCCTATACAGCTGAATTACTCCCCCCCCCCCCACCTCGCTGCCTGTCAAAAAACAATTTGCATCGGCGTGAGGGCAGAATGGCGTAAAACACAACTGGTCTCCCAAGCAGACCTCCAGGGAGCTCAGGTGAGTGCATCGCTCAGAAGGGAGAGAGTCATGCCCGGGCACTGCCCCCTGACACTACCTGTGCACTGGGCACAAGGCACCAGGCAGTGCCAGGGCAGTGCCAAGGGAGGGTACCCCATTTGCAGGGGGCAGTGCTGGGGAATAGTGCTAGGTGTTTGGGGATTCTAGGATGAACTCCTTTGCGCTGGGGCAGTCCTTAAAAATAGCAGCCTGATCCTCAAGGGACTAAGGGCGGGGCAGGCAAATCAGAGGCTGAATATCAAAGATACACCATGGGACCTGCATTTATTTTCTAAGTGTGGGACTATTCAGTGGAGAAAGCAGTCATTGCTGTTGGTGGCTTCAATATCGCTTTTCCCGCTCGACAACGGCCTTTGCCGATTTCCGGGAAAATTCAACTCATGGTGTCAGAAAACTGAATCTGTGATGCATAGGAACCATGTCCTTGAAGAACATTTAGCCACTCACTATAACATCAAAGATGATATTGGGTTTCTGGATCCTACTCTGAACGTAGTCACCCAAGAGGGAGTGGGAGAGGATGGAGACACCATGTAACAAGAGGAATATCTGAGGGGGAAGCTGGGGAAAGTGGGAGCCACAGGTATTATTGGAACTATCAAGTAGACACAAAGGGATAGAAATTGGCATGCATTGCACTCGTGGTGGGACAGTCTGCACCCAATCTGAATAGGTTTCGTTCGGTCCCACTGCTAAATCTGTGAGGCTCATTTTTTAGCTATCCCAGATGAAGACCCCAAACAGGCATGAGCCCCCTTTAATAACGGAAGGTTAACTTGTGCTGAAGAAAGTCTTTCCTATATTAGTCAGCAATGAGCAGGTGAGGGGTTTCTTCAGTTACTCCCACATCTGCCAATGAAATATAAGTTTTGGTTTATTTTTAGAAAACTCTTCCTGTGGAGGCAGGTGAAGTAAGAGTGTTTCCTGACTTTTATTTTGTTCATTCGTGGAACATAGGCATCATTGGCTGGCCAGCATATATTGCCCATCCCTAGGACTGCCCATTTATTGCCCACTCCATAGTTATCACAACTGGCCCTCTCCCCCAGAACCTTCTCCAAACTGCCTCACAGGTCATATCTGGATGGCCTCTGTGGTGGTACACATAAATGAGTGTGGTTACAAAACATTAGAACATTACAGCGCAGTACAGGCCCTTCGGCCCTCGATGTTGCGCCGACCTGTGAAACCAATCTAAAGCCCATCTAACCTACACTATTCTAATATCATCCATATGTTTATCCAATGACCATTTAAATGCCCTTAATGTTGGCGAGTCCACTACTGCTGCAGGCAGGGCATTCCACGCCCTTACTACTCTCTGAGTAAAGAACCTACCTCTGACATCTGTCCTATATCTACCACCCCTCAATTTAAAGCTATGTCCCCTCGTGCTAGCCATCACCATCCGAGGAAAAAGGCTCTCACTATCCACCCTATCTAATCCTCTGGTCTTCTTGTATGCCTCCATTAAGTCACCTCTTAACCTTCTTCTCACAAACAAAAACAACCTCAAGTCCCTCAGCCTTCCCACCATACCAGGCAACATCCTGGTAAATCTCCTCTGCATCCTTTCCAATGCTTCCACATCCTTCCTATAATGCGGCGACCAGAACTGTACGCAATACTCCAAGTGCGGCCGCACTAGAGTTTTGTACAGCTGCAACATGACCTCATGGCTCCGAAACTCAATCCCTCTACCAGTAAAAGCTAACACACCGTACGCCTTCTTAACAACCCTATCAACCTGGGTGCCAACTTTCAGGGATCTATGCACATGGACATCGAGATCTCTCTGCTCATCCACACTACCAAGTATCTTTCCCTTAGCCCAGTACTCTGTATTCCTGTTACTCCTTCCAAAGTGAATCACCTCACACTTTTCAGCGTTAAACTCCATTTGCCACCTCTCAGCCCAGCTCTGCAGCTTATCTATGTCCCTCTGTAACCTGCAACATCCTCCCGCACTGTCCACAACTCCACCGACTTTAGTGTCATCCACAAATTTACTAACCCATCCTTCTACGCCCTCATCCAGGTCATTTATAAAAATGACAGACAGCAGTGGCCCCAAAACAGATCCTTGCGGTACACCATAGTAACTGAACTCCAGGATGAACATTTCCCATCAACCACCACCCTCTGTCTTCTTACAGCTAGCCAATTCCTGATCCAAACCGCTAAATCACCCTCAATCCCATGCTTCTGTACTTTCTGCAATAGCCTACCGTGGGGAACCTTATCAAACACTTTACTGAAATCCATATACACCACATCAACTGCTTTACCCTTATCCACCTCTTTGGTCACCTTCTCAAAGAACTCAATAAGGTTTGTGAGGCATGACCTACCCTTCACAAAACCGTGTTGACTATCCCTAATCAAATTATTCATTTCTAGATGATTATAAATCCTATCTCTTATAATCCTTTCTAAAACTTTGCCCACAACAGAAGTAAGGCTCACTGGTCTATAATTACCAGGGTTGTCTCTACTCCCCTTCTTGAACAAGGGGACAACATTTGCTATCCTCCAGTCTTCTGGCACTATTCTTGTAGACAATGACAACATCAAGATCAAAGCCAAAGGCTCTGCAATCTCCTCCCTAGCTTCCCAGAGAATCCTAGGATAAATCCCATCCGGCCCAGGGGACTTATCTATTTTCACACTTTCTAGAATTGCTAACACCTCCTCCTTATGAACCTCAATCCCGTCTAGCCTAATAGCCTGTATCTCAGTATTCTCCTCGACAACATTGTCTTTTTCCTGTGTGAATACTGATGAAAAATATTCATTTAGCACCTCTCCTATCTCTTCGGACTCCACGCACAACTTCCCACTACTGTCCTTGACTGGCCCTAATCTTACCCCAGTCATTCTTTTATCCCTGACATACCTATAGAAAGCTTTAGGGTTTTCCTTGATCCTACCTGCCAAAGACTTCTTATGTCCCCTCCTGGCTCTTCTTAACTCTCTCTTTAGGTCCTTCCTGGCTAACTTGTAACTCTCAAACGCCCTAACTGAGCCTTCACATCTCATCTTTACATAAGTCTCCTTCTTCCTCTTCACAAGAGATTCAACTTGTTTACATTACGTTACATTTTCTGAATACACTACTACAAGGAATGCAACATGTGATTTGGAATGAAACTCTGCTCTGGGGAAGCCATCAACTCACACAAGCTTTCCAACTTTGTAATACTTGTTTCTGAACCCCTTAACAAATGAATCTGTGTATCTGTGCGCTAACTATTCGCTTACTCATGGTTGGTGCCCTGTTTATTTGTTCGTTTATTTGTTATTTTCAAGCACACTATACACAGCATGGTGCTACTGCTGAAGGAAGATGCTGGTAAGCAGAAAAATCCAAAGATTTAAATCGCACAGTCTATGAGCTCAACAGGCAGGGACAGCACATCGAGCGGTTCAGGCCTAGGCAGTGCTTAGTCTGGAAAGGTGAATAGCTGGGACACTGGCGGGATTGATTGTGGGTCAGCGAGAACTGAGAAACATCATGAAAATCGGGCTAAGGTTTTAAAATCAAGAGTTAAAGGAAGCTGGAAATGTCTTCGGTGTCATTTTTTTTTTGATGTTAGGGTATCAGGAAAATTTGTCAAATCAGCACAAGGAAACACCTCATTAAGTTCCTCATTCATTCTAGGGCCAAGATTGCTTCCGATCTCTTCCTCATCCAAAGCAAGGTTCATCCAAGGTTCACTTTATTATTTTTCCAAGTATCCTATTATCTGACAATTGCACAATACATCAAGCACAACTGGAGCATACACTCTTATTGCTATTTATTTGGAGCACCCAGAGGGCTAATCTCATAACAGTCCTCAATTTACTGGTAACCCATTCAGGAATATATGTGAGAAGTGGGGGTTAGATTGCACTATTTCATCTCCACACTATCCTAGATCTAATAGTATGGTCAAAAGAATGGTTCGTACAGTGAAATCTTTAATTTTAAAGTACAGACAGAACAAACAAGATCGACACATTGCAATGCTACACCCAAGGGCAAAACCTCTCATGGTAACAATTCCTCCACCAGCAGAACTCATATTGGGCAGGCCAGTGTGAACGAATATACCTAGTTTCCATCAATCTACCATTCTAGAACCCAGAGAAGAATTTTAAAAACTGGGGAGGATAAGAGGTGTGCTGGACAGAAATGCAGGTGAAGAGTGGTCAAAATAGGACAACTGGTCGGAAAGGTATGTGGCAGCAAGCTGAAGTGACAAGGATCTGTCTGGAACTAAGGTCATACAAGGTCATCGCACCCAATGGTGCAACTGAGAGATGGAACAGAGGACAAATCAGGAAGTATCTAATCCTCAACCTCATTTTAACCCCATTGTATCCAGGACAAGGTGCAAGGCAAAATCCAAAGCAACATCTGAATGTGACATTCCACAGACCATTGTGAGAAAATTCAACAAATTCAAACCAACCTCCTGTTTGTGTGACAGGACACATTCACGGAATGGTCATGGAGGAATCTTGGTCATTGGCTGTGAGGTATGATTCTGTGAGTATGACAATGTCAGGTTTTTGCTTGACTAGTCTATGGAACAGCTCTCCCAATTTTGGCATGAGTGCCCAGATGTTAGTGAGCAGGACTTTGCAGTAGCATCTGTATGTGCCTTGGTTCTATTGGTGCCTGGGTCGATGTCTGATGGTCTGTCTGGTTTTATCTTCATTTGGTTTTCCTGCAGCAGTTTGACACAACGGAATAATTTACTATACCATTCGGGAGGGCGCTTAAGAGTTTGCTATGTTGCAGTGGGCTGCTCTCGGATGTAGACCAGGCCAAACAAGGACGGCAGACTATCTTCCTTAAAGGATATTAGCAAACTGGCTAGTTTCCGGTGGTTTCATGATCATTATTAATCAGATGAGTTTTTCATTCCCAATGCACTTCATTAACTGACTTTATATTTCCTCACATGCTGCTGTGGAATTTGAACTCATATTAAGACCATTACATCTTTGAAGGGAGAGAAGAGGATAATTTTTGAAGTTGAGGAGAATGAAAGAGCAGGCACAGGCATTGTCTGAATTTTATTAACCCTTTGGAAGTGGACTGAGAGGAAGGAGAGCTTTCAAAATGGTGGCAGAAAGCATCTTCCCCCCACCGTGGTATATGCCCAGAAGCCAGAACGGTAGTGGTACATCCACCCCCCTCTCCCCAACTGGAGGCAGGTGGCTAATTACTTCAATTAAATGACCAATTAATAACATTTTACTGGTGACAGTTCTCTAGTGTGTTGAGACTGACACGTAGACTGTGGTGGCCTCCCAGCAACTCGAGGTGGGAGTGGGGGGGCGGAGGGGGAGAGGTGGACAGGTGGGTAGAGTCCGGTGGAGGAGACCTCTGTGGCTCCAATGCTGCTGCTAGAAGTTTAACTATTCCTGTTACTTGGACCTCTTTGCCTGGCCTTGGAACGTTTAATACATTTCATAACATGGGGGTGCCCACATCTTCCCTGCAGCCTTAGCAAAGTCCATCTTTATCGGGCTTGGGATCCATTTGCTTTCCTGAGGGACGGAGCTGTACTGTTACCAGGAAAAAAACAGCTCGCCAAACAGGCTGCAATACTTTATCACTAGATGAATGTTATACTTATAGAATATATTGATTTTGCCCATGTTTTTGAATATTTCCCTTCTAGTTTTTTTTGCCAAAAACAACAGCTCCCTGACAATAGAATGGGTTAACAATCGATTTTACTCTGTTAATTACAACAACAACCGATAATTATACAACACAATTAACATAATGTGGGCAGCATGGTGGCACAGTGGTTAGCACTGCTGTCTCACAGCGCCAGGGACCCGGGTTCAATTCCAGCCTCGGGTTACTGTCTGTGTGGAGTTTGTACTTTCTCCCCGTGTCTGCGTGGGTTTCCTCCGGGTGCTCTGGTTTCCTCCCACACTCCAGTGATGTGAGGGTTAGGTTGATTGGCCATGCTAAATTGACCTTAGTGTCAGGGGGATTAGCAGGGCAAATGAGGGTTACGAAAATAGGGCCTGGGTGGGATTGTGGTCAGTACAGACTCCTTCTGCACTGTAGTGATTCTATGATTCTATGATAATGAAATGCTCCAAGGCACTTCACAGGAGCATTATAAAGCAATATGACACTGAACCACATAAGCAGGTCAGATAGCCAAGATCTTATTAGAGAGGTAGGTTTTGAGGAGGGTCATTAAGGAAGAAAGCAAGGTAGAGAGACAGGGAAATGAAGGCAGAATATCCCAGGCAAGTGAAGGCACGGCCACCAGTGATGGAGCAATTATGTTTGGGGATGCACAAGAGGCCAGAATTCGAGGATGCACAAGAAGCCAGAATTAGAGGAGCACAGGTATCTCAGAGGGTTGGGGGCTGGAAGAGATCACAGAGAAAGGAATGCGTGAGGCGATGGAAGGATTTGAACACATGGATGATAATTTTCAAATCAAGACGTTGCTTGAGCAGGAGCCAATGCAGGTCAGCAAACGTAAGAGTGACAGGAGTTAGGGACTTGCTGCGGGTTAAGACACGGTCAGCAGAGTTGGGATGACCTCAGGTTTAAAGAGGGCAGAATATGGGAGATCAGCCAGGAGTGGTTTGGAATAGTCAAGTCGAGGGATAATATAGGCATGGATGATGGTTTTAGCAGCAGTTGAGCTAAGACAAGTAACCAGTCATAGAGTCACTGGGGGTGACTTTGAGCTCACATTCACCATCCGTGGGTTCAGTGGTTGGGGCTCAATATCTGGTGAAACCAGAAAGTGCAAATTTCGCTGGTGAGATCGCGACTTCTGATTTTCGCTATCCCTCACCAGCGATGCCATCAGGTCCATGCCCATAGTGGGCGCAAGCCTAACTTAAATACATTGGAATTCTTCCCATATACTTAACACACCCCCTCACCATATATTGATCCCACTGCCCTATATTCACACCGTGCCGATGTCACATTGCGTCGGTGAGATTTACAATAGGTTCACCTAAATGTGAACCTGTCATGGGGATCTCCCCGGGGCACAACGGTGAGTAAAGCCCCTGAGGGAGAAGGACATGGCCAGGCAGTGCCCTGGCACCATGGAAACCTGGCAGTGCCACTCTATGCCAGGGGGAAGTGCCAGGAGCAGTCCCCAGTGGGAGCCTCATGGAGAGGGGGATTCATTTGTATGTGCTGGTGGCTGGGAGCAGACGTCGGAGCTGGGGATGCCGGTGATGGCTGTTTGGAGGGGAATGTGCCGACACTGACTGTGTGGCTGGGGGTTGTGTGGGCAGAGGGGCACTGACTGCTGGGGTTTGGGGGGTTGTGGAGAGATGCCGACCCCGATAGGGGATGGGGGGGATTGAACTTCGATCAGGGTCAGGGTCAGGTGGTGGACTTGGGTGGGGTCGGAGGGGAGTTAGTAGGGAGAATCATTCATATTCTGATTGGGACACCCATTAAACATGGCGCCCTGATTTCAACAGATCTGGGCTATACCAGCATGTCGAGGCCGCCCCACCCCTCCCCGCCACTTGACGGTGCGAAATTCGTCCATCATTTTTATTGGGCGGAGTGTCATAAGATCTGGAAACACATCGTTTTTCTCGCCAGAACCAACACTGACGTTTTTGGTCAGATTTATCCATCGAGATTTACAGCACAAAAAAAGTCCTCTCGGTCTATTGTGTGTGTGCTGGGCATCGGGCACCTCTCAATTCTAATCTCAGTGGAGCTATAAAACTCTGTACGGGGAAATGCATGAAGGTAGGGTCTTTAGTATTATTTTGAGGTTGGTTACTATTATTATGGGTTGCTTCCTCTGTCCTCTCACATATCACCCTCCCTCATATACATATTTACATAGTCTGGAACTAAATAAAAATACCTTGGGAACAGTTGCAGATACTGAAACATTTCCCAGTTTGATGTTGATACTGCCTCTGAAATCTAAACAAGAACTTCAGGGCAACTTTAAATGAATACAAACGTGCATATTTAGAAGCAGAATGCTATGTTATTGTGATAGGTTAGCCATAAACTGCAAGCATTGTCATATACTGTACTCACTGATACAATTTATATCCATACTAAATCCACAGACACACTCACAAATCATCAGTTATATTTCCCCAGTTTATGTATTTGCGTATTACTTTGAGGAGATTGTGTGAAGTGCATTTCACTGACCTTATTTCCTTAAAAAAAGGCAATATTTGCCAAGCAGCTATTTGTCTGGTCAAATATATGCTGTACTTGGTTGAAGTCATTAGGTTACATTTTAGCTTCATTTGAAGCAATTTTTAAAAGCGGCATCTCGGCCTTTTGGCTAAGATGCAAATGAGATCAAGCCATTCAACATTAAGAGCATTCAAATGGTTATTGGATAAACATATGGATGATATTGGAATAGTGTAGGTTAGATGGGCTTTAGATTGGTTTCACTGGTTGGCGCAACATCAAGGGCCGAAGGGCCTGTACTGCGCTGTAATGTTCTATGTTCTAAACCTTGGAGGAGGAGCCTACTCCAATCAGCTTGGATCATGTAGATCAAGCCCAAGACAGGAGGTGAGAGCCCTGTCTTGTCAGCTTGGATCGGGAATGTCTCAACTTGTTGAGACACTGAATTGGACTTGATTTGATTGAATTGGATTAAAAAAACATAGATGGTGGCATGGTGGCACAGTGGTTAGCACTGCTGCCTCACAGCACCAGGGACCTGGGTTCGATTCCTGGCTTGGGTGACTGTGTGGAGTTTGCACATTCTCCTCGTGTCTGTGTGGGTTTCCTCCGGGTGCTCCGGTTTCCTCCCACAGACTGAAGATGTGCACGTTAAGTTGATTGGCCGTGCTAAATTGACCCTAGTGTCAGAGAAACTAGCAGGGTAAAACGTGGGATTATGGGGATAGGAGTTGGGTGGGATTGTGGTCGGTGCAGACTGGATGGGCCAAATGGCCTCCTTCTGCATTGTAGGGAGTCTATATTGTTGATTTTTGAAATGATTGATTGAATATTCAAAACAGACTCTTATTCAATGTGGCATCATGTTCTAAGTAAGATGCTTGCTATATAATTAACCACAGAATAATTCTGGCTTGTTCAGATCACCTTTTTGGACATTGGGTGTGATCTTGCACCTGCCTTCGGTGTGAATGCCAACGGCGACATGGACGTAAAATATCATAAGACTCGGAAAACGAGAACCTTGCCAGCAAGATCTCATTTTCTAATTCTCCCTGCCCCTCGCCGGTGACATAACGAGCTTCCCTCCCAGGAATACTGGGAACCACATTTCAATAAATATAATTAGCAGGCTTCACCACCATATCTTCCCCGCGACCCCCCCCCTACCCCCCCCCAACACACATTTGGAATTCCCCCCTCAACCATGTGATATCATGGCAGCAACGTTTACAACTTTTAAAAGTGTAAACCAGGTGAAGGAAACATGCTAAGTAAGTATAGATGTGGAGATGCCGGCGTTGGACTGGGGTAAGCACAGTAAGAAGTCTCAGAACACCAGGTTAAAGTCCAACAGGTTTATTTGGTAGCAAATACCATAAGCTTTCGGAGCAATGCTCCTTCGTCAGATGGAGTGGTCTCTGTTCTCAAACAGGGTAAGTATAGACCCAGAGGAAGAGGGACATGCCCAGGCAGTAAGTACCCTGGCACTGCCCCTATCACTCTGCCAATGCCCCAGGCACTCAGGATTTCCAGCTAGTGGCTTTTCCCCCCCCTCGGCATTGTGACAGGGTGGGCCACGCCTCCAGATTTTTTCTGCACAGGGTCCTGGATTATCCGGAGAAAAAACCCGGCCCTGC
This sequence comes from Mustelus asterias, assembly GCF_964213995.1. Taxonomy (NCBI): domain Eukaryota; kingdom Metazoa; phylum Chordata; class Chondrichthyes; order Carcharhiniformes; family Triakidae; genus Mustelus; species Mustelus asterias. Next base: position 103,401,655 of record NC_135801.1, on the reverse strand, counting down.
AGCCTGTGAGCTGCAGATGGGTTTTCTCACTTCTGCCAGCATTCAGTGCAGAGAATGGAAAATTCCACCAGTCATGTTTATCACTAATTGCTAACTAATAAATAATAAAGGCAAAAAATATTTGATACAATCAGTTATCGTACTGCAAGTTTGTCAGCATTTACTGCACAGACCATTTTGACGCACAGCTTTGATTTCAAATCTGAAACATAACAACATTAATGAACTACTGTCACCATGGCTAACCCTTTAGAACAGACAAATAATTAATACTAATCTTCACATTCTTTGTCTTTTTCTTTCCTACGCCTGGTGTTGATGACTTTGTCAGCCATTTTGGGTTGAAGGAGTTGAATAAAGGACAGTATCACCTTGTCAGAGGAAGTGTACATGCAGTGACAATTGCTTATTTTACCAAAATGTTATCTGCACTGTGTGTCAGATCCAGTCATGAAAATGCAGGCAGCTTCTGCTACTCGTTGACAGTAGCAGGCTTACAGTACATATTTCCCTCTCCTTGTATTAAAATGCCCTCAAGAAACTGCCGTCCCTTCTTTCATAGAATCATAGAGGTGGATTTTGATTCTGAGGGATAGTGTATTTTATTAGGGTCAATTCCTTTATCTTTCTTCGTGCTGATGCTCTTTTTCTGCATTCTTATCCTTGCAGAGTTTCTTTTCAGTCATTGCTTCTAAGTGAATATGTACCTTTTCTTCCTTTTCTCACTCTAATGCAAGTCTATGTACCTCACCTTCACGTTCACTTTCCACCATTACCAGGTAAAATCATTCTAACTTTGCACGCATTGCTTTCTGAGAGTTTAAGTACATTGTAAGTTTGTTTATTCCTGACAATTTACTTTAATTTAAACATAAACAGCCCATTTAGTCAAGCGTTTTTGTCCCTCTTTAGCTGCCAACTGTAGTTGTTGTTTGGGTTGTTTGCCAGCACTTCTGTCTTGTCTAAACCAGAAGGTCATGGGTTCAAGTTTCAATTCAGAGGTTTCAGCACCAAGCCTAGGTTGGCATTCCACGCATTTACTGAGGTATGCTCCAGTGTGAGAGGTGCTGGGACTCTGAAGCCCTCCCTTTTTGATAGATGCAAAAGATCCCAGGCCACTATTAAGAGTATTCTGCCCAACGTTTATCCCTCAGCTCCATTACTAAAATAGATTATCTGACCGTTATCTTATTATTGTTTATGGGACCTTGCTGTCTGAAAATTGGCTATCACATTTCATACATTACAATAAGGACTATGGGAAAGATGTAATAGCACTAGAGGGGGTACAGAGGAGGTTCACCAGGATGTTGCCTGGCATGGAGCATTTGAGCTATAAGGAGAAACCACATAGGCTTGGATTGTTTTCTTTAGATTTGATTTGATTTATTATTGTTGCATGTATTGGTATACAGTGAAAAGTATTGTTTCTCACACACTATACAGACAAAGCATACCATTCATAGAGTACATAAGGGAGAAGGGAAGGAGAGGGCGCAGTTTGTATTATACATTCATAGCTAGGGTGTAGAGAAAGATCAACTTAACATAAGGTAGGTCCATTCAAAAGTCTGAAGGCAGCAGGGAAGAAGCAGTTCTTGAGTCGTTTGGTGCATGATCTCAGACATTTGTATCTTTTTCCAGATGGAAGAAGGTGGAAGAGAGTATGTCTGGAGCAGAAAAGGCTAAGGGGGATATGATTGAGGTATATAGGATTATGAGGGATATAGTCAGAGTGAGTGGGGAGTAGCTGTTACCCCTTGGTTGAGGAGTCAAACACGAGGGGGCATAGTTTTAGGGAAAGGGACAGGAGAGTCAGAGGGGATTTGAGAACAAACGTTTTCACTCAGAGGGTTGTGGGAATCTGGAATGCAGTGGCTGGGTAGATAGTTGAGGCTGGAAACCTTACAATCTTTTAAAAATATTTGGATGAGCACTTGAAATATCAAATTATTCAAGGATATGGGACAAGTGCAGGAAAATGGGATTAACATACCTTTAGTGGTAGTTACTGTTGGTATGGGTTCGATGGGCCGAAGGGCCTTTTCTGTATGACTGTATGGCTGGAATTTTTCCATCCCGTCACCACAGGAATCAGAATGGACAAGGGGCGGACCATAGAAAGGTCTGTTGGCATCAGGCGGGATGTTACGGTTTTGGGACGAGCGAGGACATAAAATCCCACCCTTTGTCTTTGCTTCAGATGTACTTAATTGGCTATAAAGTGTTTGGGATGCCATGAGGTCATGAAAGTTACGATGTAAATGCAAGTTTTGCTTTCTTTCTTTGCAGCATAAAGATAATGTCCACGAGCAGATCACATCTCTTGTGATTGTAAAACTGTGCTGTGACATTTCTGCATATAAGATAGCGTGTTCTGGCTTAATAATCTCTCCCTGATTGCTTTATCTCATGAACAGGGAATCACATAGAACGCCCACCACATTCACTTGGCTTTATCAAAAGGCTAGTCTGAAGAAGGTAAAACTCTGCTGAAGGTATTGTCTGGTACACTGGCCACCAAATTAAAAACAGAAGAGGAATAAATATTTTAGTAGAATCAACGACACATTTCCTGTTACAAATGCGACTTGGCTTTTTATGATAAGTCAGTGAATGACAGAATGGCTGAGTGTGTGAAAGATTCAAGATGGGTAGTCATCATGGATGATTCTAGCCTGAAGATGCACATAAACATCCTGGATGACCATCCTGATATCCTCCACATATTTGGGTGCCAATATTTCCAGGGTAATTCCTCTGAACCTAGATAAGGGTTTCAGGTTAGGAGAGCTACTTCCTGGTGTCAAAAGAGCTCATTCCTTATCGGCTTTTTTTAGTTGCAATTAAGAAAGTCCCATTTCATAAAGTACTGATGTAGCAATGAAAAACCAAGAGTTCTGCATAGCAAATTCAAATACCTTTTCTCTTTACAAAAGCTGACCTGCTGTGTATTTCTGGCATATTCTATTCTTATTTTGCATTTAATCTGTCTCTTTGTATTTGTCTGCTTTTGTGATAGAATCTGTTCTTTGGAATCTCTCACACATTTTACATAGCCCTCACACACAACACATACAGAAAAAAAAGCAGTTTTCACTGAGAAAAGCCTTTGAAAATGTAAACAGTGTTTAACATTCCAAAATGGTAAGCTATACTTTACAATATGTTAATAAACTTGGTGTCACAAATCATGTCATGTTTGTTGGAGTTTTTAAAGATCAATTGGAACAAGGGTCTTTAGTTCTAAGCCTGTCAAACACAGCCATTTTCTTGCAATAACTTCAAGCAGAAGTAGAGTACAAAGTATTGATCTCCACATGAGCCTCAGTATTCCAATGGTCACAAGCAGTGGGCGGAAAACAAGGCATGCAGCCTCACACACTTGATTTATGACTTTAGTTGGAGGAAAGAGTCAGTGCTACAGGCAAGAGAAAAATAAAATCCCACATATAAACATATGAATCAGGCCCAACAGTGAATTTCACAGCTTCAAGTAAGACGTTGCTAGTGCACAGGTCACCTTATATAACCTGGCTTGCTTGGAGTTTCTCAAAAGCAAAGGTGCTGTTTTATCACTAAATATTAAAATCAATTTTTTTGGCAGTGAGCATTTTGCTTATTGCGTATTCACCACCTCGCATACTTCGCTCTCTATTTTTTCTCATTTTTAGACACTTTTATTTTATTAGGGCAGGCTCTTCTGGCATGTTATCAATTAATATTGTAGCTCAAGTTTCAGTCCACAAAGTTAGGATAATGGCAACATTTTTGTAGTTCCCTTAGTGCTGCATGAGGACATGTAAAGTTCAGTCCAGCATCATTGAAGATAATGGGTGGAATTCTCCCATCCCGCTCATGGATCTTTCCACTGAGTGGTGGCGTGAATGCCATTTGCATTATTTGCATCTCATGAATGCTCATTAAAACAGCTGTCCACCAGCACCCTGTCAAGTCTTCCAATCCTACATCACACCAGTGTGAAATTATGTTGGTCTAAAACCCAGTTGCTAAAGAGTGGCAGGCACAAGACATTCCTCAGTTTGCAAGGGATCTTGAGGTAAGTGCAACAAAGCCTTCTGCCATAGTGCTGCACTTTTCCTGATGTGCTGTTCACCACTCTGCTGGGGCAGACTGGTTCCTGCCCTCCATCTCCGTGCTGAGCTGGTCTTTATGGATAGCACCGTGCTGCTGGACCCATGGACCCTCCTGCGTCACATAGTCGGATCAGTACAGCACCTTGGGTTAGAGGGTACAGGAGTCTCCTTGTCCTTGGTGCCATACACCAGTGGCTATCTGGAAAGCACTGTGCTGTGGAATTCATGCAGCCACCACAACAAAGCTTCAAAGATCAACCAGATAAGACCGGGGGCGGTTGGGGGAGTGGAGGGGTGGAGGTGAGGGAGGTGCATGTCAAAGACAAGGGGGGGCATTGTCAAAGGAGGGCTATGCAAGGAGGGGAGGGGAAGGACAAGGACTCATGAGCGCATTCAGAGGGACAAGGAGTGGATGGAGAAGACAAACAATGGAAGGCGGAAGTAAGACCAAAGAGATGGAAGTTGGACTCCGACAAGGTTGCACGAAAAGCTCAGACAAGGGGATCAAAGGGATACCACGTTGTTTATTGGGAGGGGATGCACAAATACATGAGATTTGGTGGGTAGGTAGTCCAAGTGTGGCATGGGTGTCTCACAGGTGATAGGCTCAGTTGCGGGGTTGGGGAGGGGGGGGTGTGGTTATTGAATTGATGGACAGACTTCTTCCTCAGGTTGCTAGTCTTTTCTCTCTGGGTTGCTGACATGCTGCACAGTCTGGTGAAGACATGTGGGCTGAAGAGAGTGATATGAGTGTGCTGGGCAGGTGTTTAAATGTGGCACCAAGACATTTGAACCCACCAGCTGATGGAGGGTGAACGAATCAGTCGTCGGCCTGCCAGGAAATTCGGAGAGGACCTCACCTGCGCATAATTAATGAGTTCTGTCGTGGGATCCCCCCATGCTGGTTGGCAGCACTGGCGCTTCTGGAGCCACCCACCACTGCACTTAATCTGGGAAATGGGGAATATACTTGCTTTTGCTCATGTCAAATGGATCCTGTTTGCAGACCATGAGGTGAGAAGGTTGCAAGTTGGGTCTGAAGCTTAGTGGCGGCAAACAATAAGAATGGATTATCTTCAGGTGCTGCCAAATTTATCAGACAGGTAGGTAGAAGGAAGATTGTGGGGAGCCCCTTGGATATCTATGCTCAGTAGGATACTACTGGTAGGATACTACAGAGGAGTTAGTGGGATTTCATGAAGAGATTGCAGAGGGGTGGACAGGAGGGATGGTGGGAATTCAGATTGCAATATAGTTGGTCTGGGTTTGAATGGTGGAGCAGGCTTGATGGGCCAAATGGCCTCCTCCTGCTCCTACCTTCTATGTTTCAATGTTTGCTGAGTGCTTTCCAATCACCGGGGGAGAATCACATGGTGGATCAGAGGGCCTGGGGAAGCACTCCTAATTCTCCAGTGTTGGAAAGATAGTTAACTGCTCCATCCAGTACTCCTCATTTCTCTTCTGCAGCTGGAAAAGCCACAGCCAACATTAAAGCTGGAACCAAGAAAGAGTATCGTAAGTCACAGCCTCATTAAAATATTTCAATAAGGGACCAGCCTTCTGAGAGCAGGTTATTAACTCAATCCTCTTCCTGCCTCCATTTAAGCAGAAAGTGTTTAACTTCCAGTCCAACCTAAGCCCATCCATTTTTTGGGATTAAAGTTAAACTCATTGACTGGATGCATCACCTTATTGACAAATTGTAATTAGTGGAGTGCCACAGTAATAAGTACCGGGGCCTGAATTACTGACTATCTATATTAATGACTTGGATGAAGGGACCAGCTGTTTTAAAGCCAATTTTGTTGATAATACAAAAATAGGTAGGAAAGCAATTTGTGAGGTGGATAAGAATCTGCAGATAGAGTCATAGAGGTTAACAGCATGGAAACAGGACCTTTGGCCCAAATTGTCCATGCCGTTCTTTTTTTTAAACCCCTAAGCTAGTCCCAATTGCATTTGGCCCATATCCCTCTATACCCATCTTACCCATGTAACTGTCTAAATGTTTTTTAAAAGACAAAATTGTACCCACCTCTACTGCTACCTCTGGCAGCTTGTTCCAGACACTCATCACCCTCTGTGTGAAAAAATTGCCCCTTTGGACCCTTTTGTATCTCTCCCCTCTCACCTTAAACCTACGCCCTCTAGTTTTAGACTCCCCACCTTTGGGAAAAGATATTGACTATCTAGCTGACCTATGCCTCTTATTATTTTATAGACCACTATAAGATCACCCCTCAGCCTTCTACGCTACAGAGAAAAAAATCCCAGTCTATCCAGCCTCTCCTGATAACTCAATCCATCAAGTCCTGGTAGCATCCTAGTAAATCTCTTCTGCACACTTTCTAGTTTGATAATATCCTTTCTATAATAGGGTGATCAGAACTGTACACAGTATTTCAATTGGTATTGGTGGCCATACCAATGTCTTGTACAACTTCAACAAGACATCCCAACTCCTGTATTCAATGTTCTGACCAATGAAATCAAGCATGCTGAATGCTTTCTTCACCACTCTGTCCACCTGTGACTCCACTTTCAAGGAGCTATGAACCTGTACCCCTAGATCTCTTTGTCCTGTAACTCTCCCCAATGCCCTACCATTAACTGAGTAAGTCCTGCCCTGGTTCAATCTACCAAAATGATCACCTCGCATTTATCTAAATTAAACTCCATCTGCCATTCATCAGCCCACTGGCCCAATTGATCAAGATCCCGTTGCAATTGGAGATAACTTTCTTCACTGTCCACTATACCACCAATCTTGGTGTCATCTGCAAACTTACTAACCATGCCTCCTATATTCTCATCCAAATTATGAATATAAATGACAAATAACAGTGTACCCAGCACCGATCCCTGAGGCACACCGCTGGTCACAGGTCTCCAGTTTAAAAAACAATCCTCTACATTCTGCACTCTCTTGTTTCCTTCTCTATGAATGGTATGTTTTGTCTGTATAGCGTGCAAGAAACAATACTTTTCACTGTATGTTAATACATGTGACAATAATAAATCAAATCAATAATAAATCAAATCAAAAACTACTCTCTGGCTTCTGTCATCAAGCCAATTTTGTATATCCATTTAGTTACCTCACCCTGGATCCCGTGAGATTTAACCTTATGCAACAACCTACCATGCGGTACCTTGTCAAAGGCCTTTCTAAAGTCCATATATACAACATCAACTGTACTGCCCTCATCTACCTTCTTGGTTACCCCTTCAAAAAACTCAATCAAATTTGTGAGACATGATTTTCCACTCACAAAGCCACGCTGGCTGAACCTAATCAGTCCTTGCGTCTCTAAATGCCTGTCGATCCTGTCTCTCAAAATACCTTCCAACAACTTACCCACCACAGATGTGAGGCTCACTGGCCTGTAGTTCCCAGGCTTTTCCCTGCAGCCCTTTTTAAACAAAGGCACAACATTTTCCACTCTCCAATCTTCAGGCACCTCACGCGTGACTATCGATGATTCAAATATCTCTGCTAGCTGACCCGCAATTTCCTCCTTAGCCTCCCACAATGTCCTGGGATACACTTCACCAGGTCCCGGGGATTTATCTACCGTGATGTGCTTTAAGACTTCCAGCACCTCCTCTCTGTAATATATACACTCCTCAAGATTTATTTTTATTTATTTCCCCAAGTTGCCTAACATCCATGCTTTTCTCAACAGTAAATACTGATGAGAAATATTCATTTAGGATCTCACCCATCTCTTGTGGATCCGCACATAGATGACCTTGTTGGTCAAGTGGTTAAGTGAGTGGGCAAAACATTGGCAGATGGAGTATAATGTGGGAAAATGTGAAGTTGCCCAGTTTAACAAGGAAAATAGAAAAGCAGAATATTATTTAAATGGAGAGACTGCATAATGTTGCAATACAGCTGGATTTCCTATACAGGAAGCTAGCGTACAGCTACAGTCAGTAATTAGGACAGGAAATAGAATATTGATCTTTATTGCAAGGGGGATGGACTATAAAATTAGGGAAATGTCACTACAACTGTACAGGCATCGGTGAGACTGCACCTGGAGTAATGTGTGCAGTTCTGGTGTCCTTATTGAAGGAGGGATATACTTGCATTGGAACAGTGCAGAGAATATTCACTGGGCTGATTTCTGGGGTGAAAATGTTGCCTTATGAGGAAAGGTTGAGCAGTAGCATTCAGAAGAATAAGAGGTGATCTGACAGAAACATTAAAGCTTCTAAAGGGGCTTGACAGGATGGATGCTAGTTTCTTCTCATGGGGGAATCTCGAACTAGGGGGCCGAGTTTAAAAATAAGGGGTCTCCTAAATAAGAGGTTTCCCATTTAAGGCTGAGATGTGGGGGAAAAGACTTCTCTCATTGGGTGATTAGACTTTGGAATTCTCTTCTCCACAGAGTAGCAGAAGTTGGGTCATTGAATACTGGCTGAGTTCGGCAGACTTCTGTTCTGAAGGTCATCAAAGGTTAAGAATGGGGGGAAGTGGGGGGTTTGGAGTCAAACAGGAAAGTGGAGTTGAGGCCACAATTAGATCAGTCATGATCTTATTGAATGGCAGAGCAAATTTGATGGGCTGAACGACCTAATGTTCCTATTTCTTCTGATCTATTTATTTATTGCTGGTTGATTCTATAAACTTTCAAGGACTGGGGCAGCTCTTCCCCTAACTGTGAAGGTCACAACTATGTAACACTGCTGTGTAACAGTTGGTGCATCATTGGAGATACAGACTGCTTTTGTGAAGACTCACACATCATTAATTGTCATTTTGGTGAATTGCCAGAGCCAATTAAATGGTTTTATCCGAGGAGTTAAAACTTCAGGAGGGAGTGTGAAAGATAAAAATTGGCAGGGATTTTTAACCTGATTTATTTTTATGAAGAAATATTTGGCAAACTTTGTAATGATTTGTAATAGAAGAGAGCCAGAAGAGGTATATATCTATTTGATCATGGGCGCAATCTTCCGGCTCTTCATGCTGCTGGGATCTTCCAGTCACTCCGATGTGCACCCCTGCCTTGTGTTTCCCAGCGGCGAAATCCCATTGATAGCGACGGGATCAGAAGATCCTGCCGCCGGCCAATGGTGCACCTTCTCCCACCATCGAGAATAATGCCTCAGGGAGGCCAGGCAATCCCGGCTTGTATGTAAACAATAGAGGATGCATTTAAATCTTATATTCTGGCAATAGGGTAGATTTTGACTTTAGGGTAACTGTCCGGTGGTGTTCACTGGTCAGCCATCCATCCTGGTGTCCAAGTGGCTTTTGTGATTTTAAGGCTGGGGAATTGTCAGGGGCCAAGTTCACCAGGTTGAGCACCGGGAATTGGGGCAGACCTGCTGCCAGCAAGTTAAGTTGCAGATGGATGGTGGTTGGAAGTCTCAATGGTGAGCTTTGTTTATCCCAGGTGGCAGAGGCCAAGAATTTTTTTTGGCATCCAGAGAGTGGTGCCAAAAAGGGGCAACAAAAATAATTTGATACATTTCTTTAACGAGCTTCTTCTCTTCCAACACCCGTAGATCTGGTCGCAACTTATAGTGAACAGATTCCAACCAGTTCCTTTTTGTTTCACAGGAGTAAATATGTAAAAATATTACTATGTACTTTGGACTGCTGGGCAGAAGGTCACTTTTCAAGGAGCACCGGCCACATTGCCAGTGTCAATGGGGCCATAAAGTTCCTGACTCCATTTTGAGGCTTTTACCATCTTGTTAGCTATTTTTTTTATTCATTCATGGGATGTGACTGTCACTGGCTGAGCATTTATTGCCCATCCCTAGTTGCCCTTGAACTGAGTGGCTTGCTCAGACTTTTCAGAGGGCAATTGAGAATTAATCACATTGCTGTGGCTCTGGAGTCACATGTAGGTCAGACACGGGTAAGGACAGCAGATTTCCTTTCCTGAAGGACATTAGTGAACCAGATGGGTTTTTCCAACAATCGGCAATGACTTCATGGTCATTAGTAGATTCTTAATTCCAGATATTTTTTATTAAATTCAAATTTCACCATCTGCTGTGGCAGGATTCGAACATTAGTTGGATTAATAGTCTAACGATAATGCCCACAGGGCCATCGCCTCCCAGGCAAACACACTCAGAAATTATATTTGTAGCAGAGCAAAGAATTCTCAAACCCATTTCCTTGGGAGAAGTACCATTACATGGATATCAGCTAACTTAAACTCAGTTAAAATGTGTATTTCTCAGGAAGTTAGGATCATTAATATTATTTTTATTTTGTTACAGTAATGATCATCTTCAGGTGTATTCACATTTCAGCCATTTCTTTTATTGCTGCATACCAAAAATTTGTTAAAACTGTAGTAAAAATGATAATTGAAACTAAATAGCAACTGCGGTAAACAGAAGCTGGATTTTGATTATTCAGCCCAATTCTTTGCTATGCAACTAATTTCGGAATAGGACACAAATAACCTTAAACCTTGAAAATGTTAACTCACTCAAATTGTTAAGTACAGATGACAACACACTGCCCTTCACAGGTTGAATTACCAGACTGTCAGCAGAAATGCCAGCAAAATAGGATTTCATAAGCAAACCAAATCTCTCTTTACAGAGCAAGCACTAATTGCAGTAAACAACACATTTATTCTGCCTCAGTTATGGTTATGTAACCTCTGGAAAGTTCAAGTGGTCAGAAGAAGAGGAATAAGCAAAGAAAAGGAGTCAGGAGATCAAATTAAAGAACATTGACCGCAAAGAAAATAAACAGTGCCAAGATGTTGTTGTCTTCTACATAAGTCATACTTCATCCGCCAGAATGAAAAAAGTAAAGTTTCCATCTCCAAGGTCAATTCATGCAATCCAGACCAAAACTGGAATTTATTTTTCTGCATATCTCAAGAAAACAAGACTGGGGTGATTGTTCCTTTAAGGGCAACACAGCAGAAGAGGGTCACCTGGCTTGGGGGACCAATTGGGACTGAGTGGGCAATCACCCCTGGGGTGGGCCCGATCTTAGATGACAATCTAAAGACATGTTAAAGACTTATAGGGACTGGGCATCTTGGGGGGTGTGGGAGTGGGGGAGGGGGTTGGGGTGGGGGGGAGCTCCAAGACAATCTTGAGAGGGGGAGCTGCCAGCCTCTGTATAGTTGTTCCTAATTAATAAATATCCTTTGTGTTTCTGCCAATGTCTGCAGCGTGCATTATTACAAATAATTAATGTGTAAGGATTCAAAGTTTACAGATTTCCTACATTAAAAAAGTGACTGCCCTTCAAAAAATTACTTCAGAGGCTAAAAAATGCTGTGAAGTGTGCAGCGAACTTAAAAGGCGCAAGATAAATGCAAGTCTTTTTCTTTTTTCTGCCTTTAGTTATGTGTGTTTGGCACTCAGGGCAGAATTTTCCATTCTGGAGACTAAGTGCAATGGTGGGCAGGAACCATGTTGTTTTTCCCGCTGGACAGCAGGGTGGATTCTTGAACCCAGTTTTCTGCTGTTCACTTCATTAATTATGCATCAACAGGTGTGTTGTGAACTTCTGCCTTACCATAGCACCCAAACGTAAACAGACCCTCGGCTCCATATTTCAGTGACGCCTGCCTGAGGATTCTCCTCCAGGCCAGATAGGAAAGGGAAGAAAAGAATGTCCTCTTTCCTAAAAATCATAGAAGCATAAAATCCCTACAATGCGGAAAGAGGCCATTCAGCCCATTGACCCTGCACCAACAACAATCCCACCCAGGCTCTATCCACGTAACCCCACGTATTGATCCTATTAATCCCCCTGACACTAAGGGGCAATTTAGCATGGCCAATCAACCTAACCTGCACATCTTTGGACTGTGGGAGGAAATTGGTGCTCCCGGAGGAAACCCACACAGACATGGGGAGAACATGCAAACTCCACACAGATAGTGACCCTCAGCTGGAATCAAACCCCGGTCCCTGGCACTGTGAGGCAGCAGTGCTAACCACTGTGCAACTATGTCACCCTGGGAGCAGGAGGTCCTCCCACTGGACCAAATTGGCCTGAGAAGGGGTCCCCAGAGAGGTAAGTTTAAGTTTATTATGTTTACTTATTAGTAGGCTTACATTAACACTGCAATGAAGTTACAGTGAAAATCCCTCAGTTGCCACACTCTGGCGCCTGTTCGGGTACACTGAGGGAGAATTTAGTATGGCTATAGCACCTAACCAGTACGTCTTTTGGACTGTAGGAGGAAACCGGAGCACCTGGAGGAAACCCACGCAGGCACGGTGAGAATGTGCAGACTCCACACAGGCAGTGACACAAGCTAGGAATTGAACTGTCCTTGGCGCTGTGAGGCAGCAGTGCTAACCACTGTGCCACTGTTAGCGCCTGTGGCTAGGAGAAAAGAACTGCCCTGGAGTCTAGGAAGCAAATGAATGATTTCATATGCCCAGCTAGGATAAGTGAAAGTTATCCTCACTCCAAACTCACACGCTGAAGAACAAAATTCCAAAACGAATTTCCTGCTGGGAGAAACTGAATCTTTCCATCACATCAAATTTAATGCTTCTGACCGCCAAAATTCCCAGCGTTAGAGGGAGCCGAGGCAGATCAAGAACAAATTTCTTGTGGCACTGTGTTACCATGCATGGGACCATGGAATTAGTACTGCCTGCTCAGGTCAGCTCTTTCTATTGTATCCAGGCACTGCCTGTCTCCAGATTGCTCCTGAAAAGGATTCCCCTTCCAGCTCTAACATTTGTATTAAGGCTGCAAAAGGATTGAGAGCCTGTTGTGGAGCAGATCACTATTCTGTTGTAGAACAGATTACCAAAACATCACCAGTCTGTTGTACAACTGATCACCAGCAGATCACTAGTCTGCTGCAGAGCAGATTGCCAGTAGTTAAAGCAGATCACCTACGGATCACCAGCCTTCTATAGAGCGGATCACCAGTTGTTGGAGCAGATCACCAGCCTGATGTAGAGCAGATCACCAGTCTGATGTTGAGTAGATCACCAGAAGATAACCAGTCTATAAAAGTGGACCACCAGTCTGTTGCGAACAGACCATGAACAGATCACTGTGTTGCAGAGCAGATCACCAGTCTGTTAGAGCAGATCACTAGTCTGTTGTGAAGTTGATCACCAGCAGATCACCAGCCAGCTGTAGTGCAGATTGCTAGTCAGTTATGGAGAAGATCACCAATCTGTTGTAGAGCAGCTGGTTACCAGTCTGTTAGAACAGCTCACCTGTCTATTCTGGAGTATATCACTAACTGATTGCCAGCTTGTTACAGAGTAGATCACCACTCTGTTGTAGACCAGATTATCAGACTGTTCTGGAATTGATCACCAATAGATAACCAGTCCATTCTAGAACACATTGCCAACAGATTGCTGGCTTGCTTTAGAGTGGATCAGCATCGGATCCCCAGCCTGTTGTAGAGTAGATCTTGTTATGATCTCCGTTGAGACCAAGAACTTTCAAATAGAAATTCAAATCTCTAATTAACAGCTGAAAAAAATGACAAGTTATGATTTAATGGTTTTTAAAAACGTTTACTGTAATAAATGACTAAAACACAATTGACTAAACACTATTTTGTTTTTATAGGCAACTTATGGTTTAAACTACAGAAAACAGATTCTCTGTTTAACTTTTATATATTGTTGAAAAGAGAAAAGTGTTCCCAAACCTTTTTGTCTTCCACTCATCAGGACGAAAGCAAGAATGCCAAATTTGAAACAATCGCAACAATTTATAATCTGGAGGGAAAGGGTGCTGTTGGTAAATTGACTTTGATTGGCTGAAGTGTTTCAATGGAGAAAGCAATGGGGAACAATCGGTTCCTCAAGCTCCCGAGTAATTCCAAAAAAGTGCAAGGCTTGAACATATTCCTTTTGTTTGCAGAGAACAGGTCCCAGTGTCTGAATGCATGTTGCTTCTAATAAGCATCATTGAGCCACATTACAAGCTCAACTGATTTACTTAAATTGGTTGCTAGTGTAGCTATTAGCGCACTGAGGATTGTTCAGCAAGTGCTTCCCAATCACAGAATCACATCTAACAGCGGACATTTCATTTTGGGTTTTGGAAACACATGGGTTGAGTACAGCCTGTACTCTATTATTAACAACTGAAGGGGCATACTATTTGATTCCATCAGGCAATCACTGGGACGTATGGTCTGCATACCTGGTATCACACTGGTACTGAAATTCATGCACAATGTTGCTCAATTGTGTGGTCAGCAGGACCTATGGCAGCATCCTATTATTGCAAAAATTCACTCATGTCACAGCCTGACTGCAGCAGCAGAATGTCTTGCTTAACTTGTTGTTTTTGAAACCATCTTCTCAGTGAAACAATCTGAGGCTTCACTTGACCTTTAATAAACAAACCTAGGCTTACAATCAGGCAGACTCCCAAATTGGTCACATGATCCACTTTATTTACCCTAAATTTAAAGCTACGGTCCTAAAGCATAATTTTTTAAACCTCAAATTGTAACAATCTGTCTGTGTGCAGTTTGCACATTCTCCTCATGTCTGCGTGGGTTTCCTCCGGGTTCTCCAGTTTCCTCCCACTGTCCAAAGATGTAGAGGTTAGGTTGATTGGTCAATTTAGGCTAAATTGACCCTAGTGTCAGGGGGATTAGCAGGGTAAATAGGTGGTGTTACAGAAATAGGGCCTGGGTGGGATTGTGGGTGGTGCAGACTCAATGGGCTGAATGGCCTCCTACTGCACTGTACGATTCTGTGAATCTCTGTAATAGGGTACTACTGATTGTTATTCCATCGAAAGTAATGAATGGTGTAGAAGGGAAAGATTGCAAATTCTGATTGCCAATGCCTGGCTCTTTAAACTGCAGCTGCTGTTGAATTTCTGGAGCAGCTCATTAGGTGTTCAGCACAAAACCGACAAGTTCCCAATCCAGGCTATATAACCTGACAACCTTATTACTGGATAGAATGGATGTGATAGGATAATTCCCCTGTTGCTCCCACCGAGGGACAGTACTGCCAAAATGATTGGAATTGATATTATACACACAACATGAATTATGTAACTAACCTTCACTCATTACAATATGTAAAAGGATTCATCATACTTTTATGAGGAGAAGTTGCTATTATTTTGTTCATGGGTTCTGTTTGCTATTTCAGTTCATGGAAGTACTTTATAAATAGTCTCTGTCAATAGGAGGGAGGCAGTGGCATAGTGATATTGTCACTGAACTGGTAATCCAGAGACCTAGGGTACAGCTCTGGGGACTTGGGTTCAAATACTACCATACAGGTGGTGAAATTTGAATTCAATGGAAAGCTGGAATTAAAAATCTAATGATGACCATTAAACCATTGTCGATAGTTGTAAAAATCCACCAGGTTCAGGAATTCCCCTATCGGGAAGGAAATCTGTCGCCCTTACTTGGTCTGGCCTACGTGTGACTCCAGATCGACTGCAATGTAGTTCACTCTTAAATGCTCTCAGACTCCTTGAGCCTGCTCCACCTATGTTGTTGCAATGATAAAATACATTGAGCTTATTTACAGCAGAAGACACAAGGGACCAATCAGTAAACACATTGTAGATTCATTTATGAAGACTAGGCACATGAGAGCAGTTGTACATGGTGTGTAAAACCCCTAGGAGTTACATGGGGAATCCCTGATTGACCTCCGAATAGGACTTATAGAATACGAGTTCCAGTGATAATAGGTAATTATCTAAACAAGTGGAATCCATATCTGGAGTCCTTTATAAGGAGGTCCCTAAGTGGATCCAGTATTTTTTTGCCCTAGGTGGGCTTTTGGACGTGTACCACAGGCTTCTGGTTTAACTTTTGCTTTATAAAATAAAACACCATTCCTTTACAGTTGGCTTCCTGAGTTATAACATATAGGTATAAACCTTGAAGACATCAGAGCTGTATACGTGTGCTCTGCTCAAAGCAAAAGTGAAACCAAGGCTGGATCAAATGAAACATTTCCCTTCTAGTGATGTCATGCTGAAATCCCTCAATGGCATATTACAAGATCCCTCTTACTTTAAAAGATATTTCCCCCATTTCAAAGAAGTATGACTATTTACAATACATGTTTATGCTTACGTTGAATTACCATTGCACAAGTGCATAGAATAGATGAACCTATGAGTCTCTAAAACATAAAGTTAATCTGGTCTGCTCAGATCTTGGTGATGGTCACCTTGTCTAGAGTTTTCTTGAATTCCTCACAGTGATCCATGGAATTGTCATGCTTGGAAATTGGTCTTCACCAAAACATGGTTATTAGATGCAATGAATGACAGAAAAATGTCCAATTTTCCTCCAATACATTCTCCCATCGTGACTTTAACATGGTTGGTCCCCTTCAAGTCTTCTTCTTTCCCCTCATTTTGAGGCTATTCGAGGTGGTAGCTCTGTCCTGTTGTACATAAATGAGCTAAACCTGAAATAAAAGCAACCAAATTCAGTGGAGCTCAATTCAGAAGAACCATTTGATTTACACCAGGGTGGTGGAAAATCCGCTATTTCACAATGCATAATTGGAAGGTTGTTAAAATACAAATTAAGTATGAGAAAGTTTAACACTCACACAATCAATTAAGGAATCCAGCTGGTTTAATTGATTTGTTTCACGAGAACATCAAATAATGAATTCCAGTAACTTGGAAATTACAATCAGGGCCCTGGAAGTGTGAGCTCCGATATTATTTCCCACAGGCACCAGTAGAAGCTAATTCTGGTTTTTTTTACTGCACAGATGGTGAGCTAACCCCAGATGAACTGATATACATATAATTTATTTCCAGCAATCGTAGATAAAACAAAATACTTCAGAGAATAAAAATCTAAAATAAAAACACAGAAATCTGAAAAACACTCAGCCGGTCAAGAAGCTTCTATGGAGCGAAAAAGAGTTAACACTTCAGGATGATCTTTTACTTCTGATGAAAAGTGATTGACCTGAAACATTAATAATGAGGATGATTTTAAGGCCCCGTCTGACATGGGCACAAATCCCATTCTGGCTGGAAACTCTGGCGAGAGGGCTGTAATAGGAGTTGCACCCGGGAGATCTCAGAATGAGTTATTCCCCACCCATAAGCCCTGCCAGCGATGTAACCAGTTTCATGCCCAGTGAGATTGTGAACCTGATTATTATTCATTTAGATGTATTTAAATATTCAAAATTGACTTAATGGCGTATCTTCTGGGAATGTCATATGTTCTTACTCGCTGACATGACGACACGCTGGCGGGAATCACTCCTCGTCTCTAAAAGCAACGACCGGACGTGATGACGATGCTGGGGGCTTGGAAGCCAGTGTAGCCCTCGTATGGCCAGGGACATGGCAGGTCAGTGGCATAGCACTGCCCACTGCCAACTTGTTCAGTCTTCCCTTTTCTAGCAAGAAGACACCCAGCCTGGTCAACATTTTTGGTAAATATATCTTTTCAATTCTGGTGCAATCCTTATGAATTTTTCTTGGTCCTTCTCAAGTGCCACTGTACCGTTTTTATAATATGGAGAGCAGAACTGGTCACAGGGCCCCAATGTAACAAAGTTTATACAAATTCAACATAATTCACTGCTTCACAGTTCGATTACTCTGGAAATGAACCCCAATGCTTGGTTTTCTTTTCCATTGCCTTATTTTAACTTATGCATTATTTTTAATAATTTATATGCCTGCACCCTTTTGAGACCCTTGCCTCTCTACCCCTCTCAAACCCTCTCCAATGCTCTCAATCGTTTTTGTCCTTTAAGACTGCCCTAATATCACCTGATGTGGCTCAGTGTCAAAGTTAGTTTTATAATGTTCCTGGGAAGCATCTTGTGATGTTTTGTCATGGTAAAGGCATCATATAAATGTAGGTTATTATATTGCTGAGACTGCAAGAGAAGGACTGCCAGAAGCTGGCCTTTATCAAGCAGTTTTATCTTACTGAGTCAAAAGACATAACAAGATTGTTAGGCTCCAGTGGAAACATCTCAACAGCATCTTCTCACTTAAGAAGCATCTCCTAATTGGAGCAGGTGGGGAAATAGTATGTCAGCTGATGCAAATTGTAGATTCAGTGTTAAAAGTAACTGCAGTGAGGGTGAATTTTTCTCTTCACACCTTTTGGAGAACGTTGTTTTGCAAAGTGAATGCAACTCGACAACACTGAGTTGTGAACTAGCTTGCATGTTTTCAACTGTTTGGAATTGAATGATGGCAGAGAAAATATATATTCTGTTTTATGGAGTAAATGGTCCGAACAATCTAAAATTGGACTTCAAGAAGAGACAGTGATAGCGGTAATAGGCATTAGAAATTAAGGTGGAATCAGGGAGAATTGGAAAAGCAAAAAATCTGAATGCTTGAAGCATTCACAACAAACTAGTTGAATCAATAATACATGCATAAATTAATAGGTTTGGTCTAATTGTCATTACAGAGATGTAGTTTCAATGTGGGCAAGGTTGGGCACTAAATATTCCAGGAAAGATAAATTTTAGAAGCAAAATGGAGAAGGAGGAAAGGGAGAAAGACAGAGTCGAGTACGGATCTTAGCTCAGATAATCATAAAATAGGGTCAGTTTGGATGGGGCTAAGCAATGAGCAAAAGAATGAGGGTTTTTGCACAAAATTAGGAATAATTATATTGTGGGTAATATATTGGTATGGATTGAGGATAGATGAATGGAGGGAAAACAGAGAATAGGAAAGGTTTGGGACATTTTGGGGTTAGCAGACTGTAAATAACAGTGTACAGCAAACATCAATACTCGGGCCTCACTATTTAGTCGATATTAATGGCTTCGAAGAAGATTTGAGTGTAACATATCAAAGTGCACTGAAGATAAAGTTAAATAAAGGCAGAGCAATTCTATTGACTAGAAAATTAATCTTTGATTTTTACTGTGAAGTATCGCAAAAACGTTGATTTTTGTGCTCGAGATAGCAAAGAAAGTTAAATTTCATGGCAAAGGTAGTTTATCATCCATGTTGCCAATCAGGATACTAAAATATTCAACTTAAAAACAATAAGGATTAGCATGATTTGATGATGAACCGATGCCATGGCTGGTCCGACTTTGCTAGCTCACTTAAGTATGTAATAATCAAGTCAAATGTTAGAATATTATGGGCTCTCACTGATATCTATGAAAGTAAGGTCATAATAGATTAGAGCTGTGTTATGTACAACAGGTCAAAGTGATTCAAAGTATTTACAATCGGGTTTGCATGAACAGGCATAATGAAGGCCATGACTTTACTGTGGTTGCTAATCTTAGGTCGCTGGTTGCAGTGTTGATTTGTAACTGGAAACAGCTTGTCTGATAAACTAAGAGAGAAAATACATCAGATTTTCTGATGAAGGTTCATCGACCTGAAATATTGGTAGCACAGTGGTTAGCACTGCTGCTTCACAGCGCCAGGGACCCAGGTTCGATTCCTGGCTTGGGTCACTGTCTGTGTGGAGCTTGCACGTTCTCCCCCTGTCTGCGTGGGTTTCCTCCGGGTGCTCCGGTTTCCTCCCACAATCTGAAAGATGTACTGGTTAGGTGCATTGACCTGAACAGGCGCTGGAGTGTGGCGACTAGGGGAATTTCATCGTAACTTCATTGCAGTGTCAATGTGAGTCTTACTTGTGACTAAAAAATAAATAAACTCTTAACGGATTTACCGGTACTGCTGAGTATCTCCAGCATTTTCTATATTTATTCCAGATTTCAAGCATTGAAATTGTTTTGCCTCAGTACCTCATTTGTATTGCTTGGATTATGCTCAGAGTGAGGTCTTGAAGTGCAAGCCGATGGTTAATAACTTTGGATGAATGTACAGCAGGAGTTAATCAGGGTAGCAACGGGAATACGGCAGCCAAATGGATTGATTCTCAGAAGGACTCTACCAGTTTAATGCTGCTGTGCTTTGTTCCTTTCATATTATGAGTTTACTAAACATACTATAGTGGTGATGCGTTACAGATCATTTGGTTTTGATTTGAGTTGATTTATTATTGTCACATGTATTAGCATAAAGTGAAAAGTATTGTTTCTTGCGCACCATACAGACAAAACATACCGTTCATAGAGAAAGAAACAGGACAGTGCAGAGTGTAGTGTTACAGTCATAGCTAGGGTGTAGAAAAAAATCAACTTAATGCAAGGTAAATCCATTCAAAAGTCTGACAGCAGCAACGAAGAAGCTGTTCTTGAGCTGGTTGGTGCATGACTTTAGACTTTTGTATCTTTTTCCCGACGGAAGAAGGTGGAAGAGAAAACGTCTGGGGTGTGTGGGATCCTTAATTATGCTGGCTGCTTTGACGAGGCAGCGGGAAGTGTAGATAGAGCCAATGGATGGGAGGTTGGTTTGCGTGATGGATTGGGCTACATTCACGACCTTTTGTAGTTTCTTTCGGTCTTGAGCGGAGCCATACCAAGCTGTGATACAACCAGAAAGAATGCTTTCTATGGTGCATCTGTAAAAGTTGCTGAGAGTCGTGGCTGACATGCCAAATTTCCTTAGTCTTCTGAGAAAGTAGAGGTGTTGGTGGTCTTTCTTAACTATATTGTTGGCATGGGGGGGACCAGGACAGGTTGTTGGTGATCTGGACACCTAAAAACTTAAAGCTCTCAACCCTTTCTACTTTGTCCCTATTGATGTAGACAGGGGCATGTTCTCCTTTATGCTTCCTGAAGTCGATGGCAATCTCCTTCGTTTTGTTGACATTGAGGGAGAGATTATTGTTATCGCACCAGTTCACCAGATTCTCTATCTCATTTCTGTATTTTGTCTCGTCATTGTTTGAGGACCGACTCACTATGGTGGTGTGGTCAGCAAACTTGAAAATCGAATTGGAGGTGAATTTGGCCACGCAGTCATAGGTGTATAAGGAGTATGGTAGGGGGCTGAGAACACAGCCTTGTGGGGCACCGATGTTGAGAATGATCGTGGAGGAGGTGTTGTTGCCTATCCTTACTGATTGTGGTCTACGAGTCAGGAAGGTCAGGATCCAGTTGCCAGTCGCAGATGGAGGAGCCGAGGCCCAGGCTATGGAGTTTGGAGATGAGTTTCATGGAAATAATGGTGTCGAAGGCTGAGCTGTAGTCACTTGGGGAGTCCGAGTTGCTTCGGCAACAATTCATTCACATACATGTTGTCGGCTGGAGCTACGGATAATGATGGTAGAGATTCCAACATTCACATAGCTGTCCAGGAATCTCTCCTTCTCTTACTGCCTGCCGATGGCTGGTGTTGGAAGGATTTTCAGGTCGATATTCGACTTAATTGGCCACATTATGAATCTATTTTCCTTTAGCATCATGTCCTGGAGTGGGATTCAAAGTACGAAGTTTAGCAGTTTTTATATGCTCTGCTAAAGTCCAACAGGTTTATTTGGTAACAAAAGCCACAAGCTTTCGGAGCCTTAAGCCCCTTCTTCAGGTGAGTGGGACTTCTGTTCACAAACAGGGCATATAAAGACACAAATACAATTTATAGAATAATGGTTGGAATCCGAATACTTACAGCTAATCAAGATTCAAACACAGAGCTTTTGACTCAGAGACAGGGATGCTACCCACTGCACCACCTGACCTTCTGAACATACTGTGGTGTATGAATTTTAACTTTTCACTTGAGAAGCGTGATAACAGCATGAAACCATATAATTTTGAAATAGTTATTCAGTGTTTGATCAGCAAGTTGTGCATGGGAAAGGAATAAAGAAGGAAAATCTATGGGAAGAAGTGAGAAGGTGCATAAATGCTCTCGTCAGAGTGTTGAGGTGTGGAGAGGTCAGTAGCCCTAAGCTTCCAAGGACAGACAGTTATCAGAGATAGAAAAAGAAATGGACTGGAATTTTCTCATAGAAAGGCAGAGTGGCGCAGAGGGTGAGAGGAACGGTGAGGAAGCTGCCAGCCCTAAAGGTAGCTTTCCCTGACGTAGTTTTTGGCACTTTGCTGAAAGAAAGTGAAGTGGCAGGTGTCACGATGTCACACTGGTGGGGCAGGCTCTGATTAAGCTGCCCCACCAGCAACTTTGTTTTCGAAAGGTCAGGTGTCCTTTTTAAACAAGTGCAAATAATTAAAAACAAATGTATTCAAATGGAGATTTGACATTCAACACTGGGATTCCAGTTATGTCATTGGCAGGGGTGGGACAATCGGAACTGGAAATCCCATTGGCATGATCCCCGATTTGGGACTCCTATGGGATTTCCTGCTCTCACCGCCAATCCTGTCCCCCAAAAAAGGGAATGCAAAATCTACGCCCCCACCCCCATGGTGTCTGATAGTGGTGGCAATTCCAAGGATACCAAGGTGTTAATTTAGCAAAATTATTTTGCTGGAATACTTGAATTCTGTTATAAATAATGATTAACTTGGTAATGTGTGCCCATCTGATTTGAAAGGTCTAAATCCAAATCATATTTGGAAACACAGTGTATGATTGGCTAAAAATAAACAGGGGCCCAATATCAACCAATACATTTTAGATGTATTCCAAGTGTGGGCAAGAACCTCCATATTATCACAATATTTAAATAGTCTCTGCTTGGCTCATAAACTATCTGAGAGGTTCCCTAAACTCTCTGAACAGTTTTCAACTGGGTTTCCCTGAAGTGATGTGAGATTGTCTCGCTGAAGGGTGTCTTAAGCTTATTTTTGAATTGTGATGACTACCTCAAAGCAACACCACATTGATAGTTTGATAGCAATCAAAGACACAATTGGTAATTGAGGTGTAATTTTATCTATTTGTGCTCCCACACATAGCTTTCCCTGCTGAGAAGGCTTAGTGGGAATTTGGGTGGAAAATCATAGGTATCATGAACCCATAATCTGTACATGTGGAGGTGGCAGGTGAAGTTTGAATCTAAGGGAGCAAATTCATCAAATTATACAAGAGAGAAATAATTCAGGTGCTAGAAATCGGAAAGAAATACTTAAAGTGCTGAAAGTACTCAGCCATTCTGGCAGCATCTGTGGAGAGGGGAGCTAACTTAACATTTCGCATCAATGACCTCTCATTAGCACTGAGGAAATTAGAGATGCAATAGGTTTAGAGCAGACAGTGAAAGTGTAGGGTGGTGGGGTGGAAGAACAAAACATAAGGACCAGAATTCTCCAGCCATTCAGGGCCCGCTACTGCTGCAAGCGAGGTCGGAGAATTTGACGCTCAGCCAAATCTCCGTTTACTGCAGGGGGACCAGAGAATCTCGCTGGTGTGAACGGCCAGAGAATTCCGGCCAAGGTCTGTGACAGGGTGAAAGGAAAGAGAGAATAAGGGCTGCGTTTTCCCTGTTGCATGGAGACAAGTTTGAGGGAGGAAGGTTAGGGTTAGGTGGGGGTGGCGGGGGGGGGGGGGGGGGGCGGGGGGGGGCGGGGGGGGGGGGGCGGTGGCAGGGGGTTTGTTGGCTGCATTGGGATAACTCCCTGATCCATTCCTGTCTCCAGGAGCACTTCCCAGGGGCTGGGGAGGAAGGAGGTTGTCTCCAACGAGGTGATTAGAGACCATTTTATGGTGGAAACAGAAGCAAAGTACTCTCATTCCCCCCCCCCCCCCCACCCCTGCTATATGTGCAGACCATCAGCTCTCTGGAGGCGGCTTCCTGCAAATGTAGTGAACATTGGATCACAATCCCCCAGTTGCAGGCCATTCCATGTAGGGATTCCCCCTCCACACTGATCGTCTCATCAATGTGGCCACACATTGAACAATTTTACAAATCTGCAGAGGGTGTCTCCATCTTGAGGTGGCCTTGTGATCTCTCAGTTACAGGTGCAGCACCCAACTCTGTGGGTTGCCCACCACCTTGAGTGCTCTAATTACCTCTCCTGCCAGTGCACCCACATGCCATCCTAATTGAGCAGCAATCCTGTGAGACAGCCATTTCATTGGTCGCCTCCAAAAAGATCACGGACGTGATCTTACCAACCGTTCACGTCGCTGCCACTGCAGTGGGACCAGAAAATCCCGCCGGCATGAACGGCCGTAAGATTCCGGTCTACACATTCACTGGAAAATTCAGGCCTGCTTTTTAAAAAATTTGTTCAGGGCTGTGAGTGTCGATGGCTGGGTGGAACTGAGCAGTTTGTTAGGCCATTTTCAGAGGGCAGTTAAGAACCACTCACATTGCTGTGGCTCTGGAGTCACATGTAGATCAAACCAGGTAAGGATGGCAGGCTTCCTTCCCAAAAGGGCATTAGTGAACCAGATGGGTTTTTTTTAACGACAATCGACAATGGTTTCATGGTCCCAGCGCATTACGCTGTGTCTCTGGATCATTAGTCTAGTGCCAATACCACCATGCCACTGCCTTCCTGACTGACAAAGTGATTAGGGTGCAAGGTGAAAGGGAATGGCAATGGGTTAATTAAGGGCACTAAAGATGGAGCTCGAGGAGGGGTAAATGGCTGATTAATTTACAATGGCTATTCAAAAAAAAGGCACACATAAAATGAGGAAAGAAAATTTAAAACAAGGAGGCAAAGGTTCTAATCTGAAATTGTTGAACTCAATGTTGATTCCACAAGGGTGTAAAGTGAATCATCGAAAGATGAGGCACTGTTCCTCAAGCTTATGCTGAGCTTCACAGAAACAGTGAAGGAGCCAAGGACAAAGAGATCAGCATGGTAGCAATTTGGAGAATTAAAATTACAGACCAGCTGAGGGAGGTTCAAAATATCGTTGGATGTCATGATGGGAGTCGTTGGGGTACTAAAGAGATAAACTCCAATGGACCAGATGGCCTTTTCGACTCAATGTTTCTTGTGCATTTATCTGCCAACAATAATTGAATCAGTTTGCTTTCCAGATGAGGAGTTAATCACTTTATATTAGGATGCGTTGTTCACAATCAGAACAATGTCACTTCTGATAAACTGGATGAAGACAAAACCATAGGTGGGTCAAACCTTCTCCCCGAAGCAACCATTGCTGCAATAAGATAACTATCCAGGTATTCTGACCTCACATTTTCACCATCTGAAACCAGCAGATATCCTCCAAGAGGAAAAGTCCTGTCATGATGATTACTTCACATTTAAAAGGTTACATTTTGCAAATTGGCACGGATCCCAACACTTCTCAATAATTACTATCTGCCTTAAAAAGCACCAGAAATGAGTTGTGGCACTGTGTCTGAATACTGACTTGATAAGAAGTATGTTGAAGAGGTTGCCTATCGTGCAATAACACACTGGTCTAAATGTCCATTATGAATATAAAACATATTTAATGGGTATAATTACGCATATCAAAGTGATGCTTTGGTGAGCGTGATTGCTTTATCACTGGCTATGAAAGGAACAGACCGAGGACTAAACAAGAATAAATATTTTTTTTCTGCACTGACTTTGAATCTAAATGACGTTTGATATTTATTTCAATGAGAAATAAAACAGCAACTCCTAATTGAACTAGTCGACAAATATTGGAATTTGAGTTCACAGTGCGTTGGGAGTGGTGGCCTGGTCATACGTTGGGGACCCAAACATCAGTGAGTGACTTTTTAACTCAGCCACTGCATTACTGTTTGATTTATGGGTTTACAATCATGTTTACTGGAGCGGAACTGGTGACAAACTGTGTGAGCTGATTTCAATTCTCATGTTTAAAGGGACACCTTCAAACATTCAATTTGAAAGAGTTGGGAATCAGAGACAAAGAAGTGCCAAATCACACCCAGGACAGTGGCACCTTCCTGGATGCGCTGGTGAGTGCTGTGAGGACTCAGATGGATAGACTGTTCCCTAGTAAGTGGAGAAGGAAACCAGTTGGGGACATCAAGAAGGCATGGTTGAACGTGACCAAGAGATCAGGAGTGACAGACCATGCTTTTGGATATAATGCAGGAGTGGTTCAATAACCTAACAGGGCAAGGAAGCTAAGTGTGGCGATACTTTCACCCACCTCCTCAACCTCTGGTTGAGGGTGAAGAGGCCGTGCAGGGCCTTGACGACCGTGGTTGAGGTCATGTCCGAGCAGGGAATGGCAAAGGGGAATCGGGAGTACTCATCTATAACGTTGAGGAAATAGATGTTGTGGTCAGAAGAAGGAAGGGGCCCTTTGAAATCGACGCTGAGGCGTTCAAAGGGGCGGGTGGCTTTTATGAGGTGTGTCCTGTCCGGCCGATAGAAGTGCGGCTTACACTCTGCGCAGACCGGAGTGACTGGTTATAGACCGGACGTCCTCAACAGAATAGGGCAGGTTACGGGCCTTATTAAAATGGGAGACCCTGGTGACCCCGGGTGACAGAGGTCATTGTGGAGAGTCTGTAGTTGGTTCACCTGTGCGCTGGCACATGTTCCGTGAGACAGAGCGTCCGGAGGCTCGTTGAGCTTCCGGGCTGATATAAGATATCACAATTGTAGATGGAGAGCTCAATCCTCCACCTCAGTGTCTTATCATTCTTAATCTTGCCCCTCTGTGCGTCGTTGAACATGAAAGCCACCGAACGTTGGTCCGTAAGCAAGGTGAACCGACGGCCAGCTAGGTAGTGGCACCAGTGTCGCACCGCTTCGACGATGGCCTGAGCCTCCTTCTCGACAGAGGAGTGTCGGATTTCCGAGCCTTGGGGGGGTTCGTGAGAAGAAGGCTACGGGTCTGCCCGCCTGGTTAAGGGTGGCGGCCAGGGCGAAGTCAGACACATCACTCTCCACCTGGAAGGGGATTGACTCGTCCACAGCATGCATCGTGGCCTTCGCGATGTCCGCTTTGATACGGGCGAAGGCCGAGCGGGCCTCTCCCGACAGGAGAAAAAGGGTGGATTTGATATGCGGACGGGCCTTATCCGCGTAATTAGGGACCCCCTGGGCGTAGTATGAGAAGAAGCCCAGGCATCTCCTCAGTGCTTTAAGAGTGGTGGGAAGGAGAAGTTCCATGAGGGGGCGCATGCGGTCAGGATCGGGGCCGATGACCCTGTTCTCCACTACATACCCCAGGATGGCGAGGCGGTGAGTGCAGAAGACACACTTTTCCTTATTGTAGGTCAGATTTAGGAGAGCGGCTGTGCGAAGGAATTTATTAAGGTTGGCGTCGTGGTCCTGCTGATCATGGCGGCAGATGGTGACGTTATCCAGGTACGGGAAGGTGGCCCGCAGCCCATTCTGGTCCACCATTCGGTCCATTTCACGCTGGAAGACCGAGACCCCGGTGACTCCGAAAGGAACCCTAAGAAAGTGATAGAGGCGGCCATCCGCCTCAAAAGCCGTATATTTGCAGTCCTCTGGGTGGATGGGGAGCTGGTGGTAGGCCGATTTGAGGTCAATCGTGGAGGACACCCGGTATTGCGCAATCCGATTGACCATGTCGGATATGCGCGGAAGGGGATACGCATCTAGCTGCGTGTACCGGTTGATGGTCTGACTGTAATCGATGACCATCCGGTGTTTCTCCCCAGTTTTGACCACTACCACTTGTGCTCTCCAGGGGCTGGTGCTAGCCTCAATGATCCCTTCCTTCAGGAGCCGCTGGACCTCGGACCTAATGAAGGTCCTGTCCCCTGCACTGTACCGTCTGCTCTTGGTGGCAATGGGCTTACACTCGGGGGTGAGGTGTTCGAATAGCGGTGGAGGGGTGACTTGGTGTGGTGAACCATCGTTGGTTCCCACTGTGGGGTTGTTCTAATGTTGTTGTTGGGCTAGGGTGTTCACACTGTGGGATTGTTCTAATGTTGTTGTTGGGCTAGGGTGGGATTAATACACCTGTGGTTGTTACTGTTGTGGCACATCCCAGTGGGGTTCCGCCTCCTGGGAGAGGTATAAGACCCCCTGCTCGGGCGGGACCTCGTCAGTCTGGGGTGGTGTACTTACGTTCTAGTAGTTCCATTGTTAGGCAATAAAAGCCTTCAGTTACCGAAGCCTTGTGTCTTGAGTTCGATTGACGTGCATCAATTTTATTGCCTAACACTAAGCTCTCGACGGAAAGGAGAGTATGGAACAAATCTTAAAGCCAGAGCGTCTGACGCTGGATCCACGTGCGGTGGGCGCCTCTAACACCTTCGACCACTGGCTGAAGTGTTTTGAGGACTACCTGGCAGCCTCTGCAGCGGTCATCACAGATGACGACAGACTCCGGGTCCTCCATGTGAGGGTAAGCGACACTGTCTACCTCGCGATCCGTGCGGCCACCACCTACCCGAGGGCCCTCGAGCTTTTAAAAAAGCGCTACACGAGACCTCCCAACGACTTCCACGCTCGTTACCTCCTCGCTACACGACGTCGGCAGTCGGGCGAAACCATGGAGGATTACGCCAATGAGCTCTTGCAGCTTGCCAGGGGCTGCGACTGCAAAGCGGTGTCGGCTGAGCAGTATATGTATGACCTCGCCCGAGATGCGTTTGTGGCAGGGGTAGGGTCTTCGTACATCCGTCTCAAGCTGCTGGAAAAGGGGAATCTCAACCTGACCCAAGCTATGGAGATGGCTGAAATGCTTGAGGCGGCTTCGAAGAGCTTGGTCCTGTATCCGGAGGACCACGTGGAGACAACGTGGCAGGAGCAGTCACAAATCCCTCCTCGCCCCACGGGCTCGAAGTGCAGTGTTATGGCGTGCTCCCATGTAGACCCGACGACGGCGGCAGCCCCATGCGGCCCGCGGTGCTACTTCTGCGGAGGAGCCAAGCATCCATGACAAAAGTGTCCTGCTAAAGCGGTGGTCTGTAATCAATGCGGTAAAAAGGGGCACTACGCGAAGGTGTGCAGATCAAAGCCCAAGAACGGCAGTGCAGCCTGTGACCCTTCAGAACGGGGATCATCACCATCGACGTCGAAGTACCCACGGGGTTCGTCCACGTGCGAGTCCAGGACGACGCCATTGTGGTCGACGGAGTCGGAGGAGGATGACCACCAGGAGCCGCTACGCTTGGCGCCCTCAATCATGTGCGATTCATGGGGGCGGCCATTTTGGTCGACGACGACCAGGAGCGACCAGCAGGGGTCCTCAGCATCGACCTCAGCTGCCTGCAGTGACGTTCAAGGGCCAACGGTGGCATCGATCACCCTGGACCAGGCTAAGCACCACAGGCTTGACTATTCAATGATGGACATAAAGGTAAATGGTCGTGCAATTTATTGTCTGTTTGACAGCGGGAGCACTGAGAGCTTTATTCACCCTGACACTGTAAAGAGGTGTGGACTCCAGGTTCAACCTGCCAAACAGACAATCTCTATGGCATCACGGTCCTGGTCTGTCCCTGTTCAAGGACGTTGTGTGGTAACTCTGAAAGTGCAGGGCACAGTTTACGAGCGATTCAGGCTCCTTGTGTTGCCGCATCTTTGCGCACCAATTCTCCTCGGACTAAACTTTATGGTCCACATGAAGAGTGTGATCCTACAGTACGGTGGGCCACTCCCTTCGCTGACAGTAGGGGACCAGCTGTAGCCTCCAAATTGTCCAAAGCGCCCCGCATGCAATCTTTCTACATTAAAGATCACCACACCCTCTTTATTCAAGAATCTGGTACCAGGCTGCAAGCCCATCGCTACTAAAAGTAGGCGTTACAGCGCTGAAGATCGGATCTTCATTAGATCTGAGGTTCAGCGGCTCCTCAAAGAAGGGATCATACAGCCCAGTGTTAGTCCGTGGAGAGCACAGGTTGTGGTGGTTAAGAGCGGGAACAAACCCCGGATGGTCATTGATTACAGTCAGACCATTAATCGATATACGCAGCTGGATGCGTATCCTCTCCCGCGCATATCTGATATGGTCAATCAGATTGCGCAGTACCGGGTGTTCTCCACCATAGACCTTAAGTCCGCCTACCACCAACTCCCCATCCGCCCAGAGGACCGACACTACACGGCTTTTGAGGCGGATGGTCGTCTGTATCAGTTTCCTAGGGTTCCATTTGGTGTCACCAATGGGGTCTCGGTCTTCCAGCGTGCTATGGACCGAATGGTGGACCAGAACGGGCTGCGGGCTACCTTCCCGTACCTGGATAATGTCACCATCTGCGGCCGTGATCAGCAGGACCATGACACAAATCTCCAGAACTTTTTACGCACTGCATCTCGCCTGAATTTGACCTACAACAGGGAGAAGTGTGTATTCCGTACGCGCCGGTTAGCCATCCTGGGATACGTAGTGGAAAACGGGGTCATTGGCCCTGATCCCGACCGTATGCGCCCCCTTGCTGAACTTCCCTTGCCCGCTAGCGCAAAAGCACTGAGGAGATGCCTAGGCTTCTTCTCCTATTATGCGCAGTGGGTCCCCAACTACGCGGACAAAGCCCGTCCGCTTATTAAGTCCACAACTTTTCCACTCACGCCAGAGGCCCAATTGGCCTTCAAGGCATTGAAACACGACATTGCGAAAGCCACGATGCACGCGGTAGACGAATCCATCCCTTTTCAGGTGGAAAGCGATGCATCTGATTTCGCCCTGGCCGCCACACTAAACCAGGCGGGTAGGCCCGTCGCGTTTTTTTCCCGTACCCTCCAAGGTCCCGAAATTCGGCATTCAGCGGTGGAAAAGGAGGCCCAGGCCATTGTGGAGGCCGTCAGACACTGGCGCCATTACCTGGCGGGGAAGCGGTTCACCCTGATCACGGACCAGCGGTCCTTGGCCTTCATGTTCAATAACACGCAGAGGGGCAAGATCAAGAATGACAAGATCTTGCGGTGGAGAATTGAGCTCTCCACCTATAATTACGATATCATGTATCGTCCAGGGAAACTCAATGAGCCCTCGGATGCCCTCTCGCGCGGAACATGCGCTACTATGCAGGAGGATCGCTTGAACGCCCTCCATAATGACCTGTGCCATCCTGGGGTCACTCGGCTCTACCAGTTTATCAAAGCCCGCAACCTGCCTTACTCGGTGGAGGACGTCAGGTCAGTGACAAGGAGCTGTCGGATTTGCGCGGAATGCAAACCGCACTTTTACCGACCTGACCGGGCACATTTGGTCAAGGCCACTCGCCCCTTCGAGAGGCTGAGTGTGGATTTTAAGGGCCCCCTTCCCTCAACAGATCGGAACGTGTACTTTCTTAACATCATAGACGAGTACTCCCGGTTCCCGTTTGTTGTCCCCTGCGCGGACACGTCGACTGCCACGGTGATCAAGGCATTCCGTGATCTTTTTACCCTGTTCGGGTACCCCAGCTATATACATAGCGACAGGGGCTCGTCGTTCATGAGTAATGACTTGAGGCAATTCCTGCTCTCATACGGGATTGCCTCTAGTAGAACCACGAGTTACAACCCTAGGGGCAATGGACAGGTGGAAAGAGAGAATGCTACAGTCTGGAAGGCTGTCCTATTGGCGCTGAAGTCCAAAGGCCTTCCAGTCTCCCATTGGCAGGAGGTCCTCCCAAATGCGCTTCACTCCATTCGCTCCCTCCTGTGTACGGCAACCAATGCTACTCCCCACGAGAGGATGTTCTCATTCCCTCGGAAGTCGTCCTCGGGGATATCTTTACCAGCCTGGTTGACGTACCCAGGACCCGTCCTTCTGCGGCGACATGTAAGGGCCCGCAAGTCCGACCCCTTGGTCGAACAGATCCACCTCCTCCACGCCAACCCTCAGTATGCCGATGTGGCATATCCTGACGGGCGAGAGGACACAGTCTCGATCCGAGACCTGGCGCCCGCAGGGGACGTAGCAACTCCTGTCGCTCCCACACCCCCAGTGACGAATCCCTTATCCCTTATTTCTCCCCCGGACGTGGCGCGGTCAGCACCGGGACCAGTGCATAACAGTTATACGCCACTGTACAGCTTGCCTGAGACCCGGAGATCGGCGCCATCGCAGAATGTACCGGGATCCCCTGCACTACTGCTTCATCAGGGTCAACCGGCCTGTGAGTCCACGAGAGGACAGCCGGACGCTGTTTTGGAGAGAACGCCACCGCAAGCACCTGCTCCGGTGTCACCGCCGGTATTGAGGAGGTCACAACGACGGTGCGGTCCTCCAGACCGTCTGGACTTATAATCTGTTGACTTTTTTTTTAGTCTGTTTTCGCACCCCGCCGGCCTTTGTTCTCAAAGGAGGGGTAAATGTGGTGAACCATCGTTGGTTCCCACTGTGGGGTTGTTCTAATGTTGTTGTTGGGCTAGGGTGGGATTAATACATCTGTGGTTGTTACTGTTGTGGCACATCCCAGTCGGGCTCCGCCTCCTGGGAGAGGTATAAGACCCCCTGCTCGGGCGGGACCTCGTCAGTCTGGGGTGGTGTACTTACGTTCTAGTAGTTCCATTGTTAGGCAATAAAAGCCTTCAGTTACCGAAGCCTTGTGTCTTGAGTTCGATTGACGTGCATCACTTGGAGGGTTGAAAGGCCGCAAGTGGTGCGCGGTGGGTAGTCTAGGAATTGTGGGTTGCAGACGGAGATCGGGGGAAGAGGCCCGTTGTACTGCAACGTGACACTCCTAAGATGGGTCATGAAATCGAGCCGTAGGAGTACGGGAGCACAGAGGTGTGGCAGTACCAGGAGCTTAAAATTTGCGTACTCGGTCTCGCGAACCGTAAGGGTCACCACACAATACCTGAGGACATCCACCGTGCGGGACTTTGAGGCCAAGGAAATGGTTTGTTTGACTGGCCGCACCGAAAGGGCGTAGCGGCGCACTGTATCGGGGTGGATGAAGCTCTCCGTACTCCCACAGTCAAACAAACAATTTCCCATGCGGCCGTTTACCTGGATGTCCATCAGGGACCTGGCGAGTTGATGCGGACGAGACAGGTCCAGCTGGACCGCTGCCACCGTGGGTCCCGGAGAATCATCGACCGGCGTCCAAAATGGCGGCTCCCTTGTCTCGCATGCGGCCGACGGCGTCGAAGATGGCGGCTCCCTTGACTCCCAGGCGGCCGATGGTGTCCAAAATGGCGGCTCCCTGGACTCACACATGGTCGATGGTGTCCAACATGGCGCCTCCCTTGAGTCACATGCGGCTGATGGCGTTCGGATTTTCGGTTCCCTCGGGTCGCACGCTGCGCTGTTTGGCTTCGAGGCCGACTTTGCCCTGCAGACTTTAGCATAGTGGCCTTTCTTTCCGCACCCAGAGCAGAACACCTCCCTTGCCGAGCAGCGTTGTCGGGGATGCTTCCCTAGACCGCAAAAATAGCACTTGGGCCTGCAACAGCCGCAGCAGTCGAGTCGTTGGTGGGGCGTTGTGTGGCATAAGTCTGTGGCCCTCCTAGATACTGGGGTGGTAGTGGCCGTGAGGCCCACGATGCCACGTGATCAGGTGCGTACGCCTCGAGGTTACGGGATGCCACTTCTAGGATTCAGTGAGTGTCACAGTTTTTGGAAGATCTAGCCCACCTTGTTCTAGCAGGCGCTGCCGAATATAGTTGGATGCGATGCCCGTAACGTAGACATCGCGGATTAAGTCCTCTGTATACTGAGCAGCGGATACAGCCTTGCAGTTACAGGCCCTGCCGAGCGCACGTAGTTCGTGGAGAAACTGTGCGCTTGATTCTCCCGGCTGCTGTTTTCTGGTAGCCAGAAGGTGCCTGGCGTAGACTTCGTTTGTCTGTTGGCTGTATTGGCTCTTTAGGAGTGCTAGCGCGTCCACGTACGTCTCTGCGTCACAGATGGCGGCATAAACTGCGTCGCTTACCCGGGCGTTGAGCACGTCCAGCTTGTCTGCATCGGACCGGATGGCAGTGGAGGCTCCGAGGAAAGCTTCGAAGCATTTCAGCCAGTGATTGAAGCTGTTGGCGGCTCCCACAGCTTGCGGATCCAGGTAAAAAATCGGGCTTTAGAAGTTGCTCCATTCTGTTTTTTTATCTCTTTGTGAATAAAGTTGATGCACTATCAATCACGATACAAGGACTCCAGTGAGTGAGTGAATTTACAGGCTTTTATTCACAAAGAACAGGAGCACACCCTTGTAGCTGACCTGGCCCAGACTGAGGCGAGGAGGAGGAACCATCACCTTTATACCTCGCTCTGGTGGAAAGGGAGGAGTCTCAGGTAGAAAGGGAGGAGTCTCGGGCCAGGTGCAGCATGGGTGTGTCCAGGCATACACATGTAGTTACAGTGGTTCACCACAGCATCTACATTCAAGATCGTTTCCTCAATAACTCTCTGATCAATGATGTCTTCTGGGAGTGCATGGCGTAAGGAAGTTAAACCACCTCAGTCAATGTTATAGATCCTCCCTATCCTGTGGAGCAGGCATGAAGTGTGCACCCTGCAATTTGCTTGGACCCTGAAGGACATCATTGCTTGAATATAGAAACCGAGTGACACATGTTCACCTTGCCTCACCTTACCTCCTGTTTTCAATTATTGAAGACAGGGCCCTCAGGACATGCTGCCTGCATTGAGAGGTGTAACTTGTGATTGAGTTCTTCCTCCATCTTGTCAACCACACAGCCCTTTTCTACTTTTGCTGGACCTCCCCCACCAATTGTTTTGATGTTTAAGCACTGTGGAAGGGGATTCCTAACCAGCTAATAAGATTTACAGGCAGAATGCAGTCTCTCAGAGGACAAAAGATCAGTAAGAAGTTAAATGATTCTTTAGACAGCTCACACAAGCAGTTTACACATATGTGAATGCAGTAAGGTAATCAAAACAAGTAGTTTTGATTTCAAAACATACATGTTGATATTCTGTGGTATTTTTAATGTAATATTTACTTTAACCAAGCAAAGTTACCGTAAGGCATGGTGGTAAATGTCATTAGTTTAAAACCAGACGTCTGAGAACCTGTTAGTCAGCAGCAGTCTTATCGGGAGGATTCCTATAAGGGAACATATCTTGCAACAATAATGAATAGATGCATTCACTGCCCAGACACAAGGATAGATATGCCCCTGGACACAGGAACACATGTCTATTCAACTTGGCAGTGAGCCGGTGGGAACATTCACTTTGACCTGATGGTCATGTTTGCCTTTACCAGGCAACAGGGAAATAGTCAGAGCCAAAAAGAGAGACAAGTTTGGACTAAGTTGGACAAATAAGATATCACCACGCTATTAAGTATCCTATAGTTGGCTGAGGTACTTGACAGAGATTTGTATTTATGTATAACTGTTAAATGAAATTGATTTTAAGCTAATGAAAGGCAGAATTATTGATTAGAAGAAGCTGTAATTGATCTTTATTTGACTATGTACTTCAAATCTTTCAAAGAGGTTCTGTTGTTGTATTCCCAGAGCTATTTAACCCTTCGTGTGTATCTGGTCGGCTGTACGTTTGTTTGCTCTATGTCTTACTTGTTAAATAAATTTTGTTACATCTTTGCACAGAGATATTTGCCTTGCGAGCTTTGAATTGTATTAGATTAAAACACAATTGGCCGCCTTTTAAAATTTCCCCACAACAAGCAGTGACTTAAATCCCCATATTTTTTACTCTCGAAAGGAAAGGTTTTCAGCCTTATTTTATCAGTTTGGAAAACTATCAGGCAAACTGCTACAATTCTGTTTCACATGGGGTCTAGTAAAACACTCCACAAAGGATCATGGATTTGTAAAGCCTATCAGGAGTCCATTCAGTCCATCATATCTGTGCTGGTTCTTTGCCAGAGCTATCCGATTATTCCCACATTGACACTTTCCACATAAGCACTTATTATCTGAGCAATAATAGGTACTTATAATGCTAGCAGTACATAAGCTCAATGATCCCTAAATTATATATTCAAGACATTTAATACACATAAGGCATATCCACTCAACAGTAGCAGGTCACAATGAGAAGGATTCCTACTTTGTTCACATCATGTATGCATGATTTAGACTTTTATGATCATCAGAGGACAGTGTTGAAATGTTACTGACAACACAAATGTAGGTTTGGGAAGCAGTAATGAGGATTGTAAAAGACATAGACAGATTAGTTGAATGGGAAACACAGGTAGAAGACATACTTAAGTGTGGAGAAAAACCTTTGGAGTTTTGGATTTAAATACCTTTGACTATTTTGGCAGAGTTTCTGGGAATGGGCAGAACTGTCATTATTGATTCTGTGACAAAGCTATTGAAAGGGTTGAGATGGCAAACTTTGTATTCACAATGCCCTGCAGAACTCATCTAGTAGTTATGATGGAGAATTTATGGGATCCTACAATTAATCATTTTATCATATCCTCATGGAGAAGAGCATAACAAATGGACTTCAAATTTTGCCTGAGTCATTGGCATTTTGAAACATCAATGAGAGATTAGACATTTAAAAAAAAACAGGAGGCAGTTAGTTTACAGAATCAAGTCACCAAACCACATAATGTGCACAGGAGACAGTTATTGCAATATCCAATTACTGTTCTGGTGC
Source organism: Mustelus asterias (assembly GCF_964213995.1). Classification (NCBI taxonomy): domain Eukaryota; kingdom Metazoa; phylum Chordata; class Chondrichthyes; order Carcharhiniformes; family Triakidae; genus Mustelus; species Mustelus asterias. The sequence goes on along the minus strand of NC_135801.1, from coordinate 103,365,382 downwards.
CCTAGATTGTTATGCCATTTTCTTCATTGCATTACTGAATCATTTAAAAACCTGGAAAATTGTACCATATGTAAATTTTTCATGATCCTTAATAATAAGACAAACTTTGTTTCACGAAGACAATGTGACGATATGATGACTAAACGAGACAACACATGTAAACAATGGGTTGAATCTTCTGATGGCCCAATAGTGATGTGGAGACAATTGCAATTTTATCATAGAATCCCTACAGTGCAGAAGGAGGCCATTCAGCCCATCGAGTCTGCACTGATCACAATCCCATCCAGGCCCTATTCCCGTAACTCCATATATTTACTCTGCTAATCCCCTGACACTAGGATCAATCTAGCATGGCCAATCAACGTAACCTGCACATCTTTGGACTATGGGAGGAATGATGTGGAGATGCCGGTGTTCGACTGGGGTAAGCACAGTAAGAAGTCTCACAACACCAGGTTAAAGTCCAACAGGTTTATTTGGTAGCAAATACCATAAGCTTTCGGAGCTTGCTGCTCCTTCATCAGATGGAGTGGTCTCTGTTCTCCAACAGTGCACAGACACAGAAATCAAGTTACAGAATACTAATTAGAATGCAAATCTCTACAGCCAGCCAGGTCTTAAAGGTACAGATAATGTGGTTGGAGGGAACATTAAACACAGGTTAAAGAGATGTGTATTGTCTCCAGACAGAACAGCTGGTGAGATTATGCAAGACCAGGGGCAAGCTGTGGGGGTTACTGATAATGTGACATAAATCCAACATCCCGGTTTAGGCCGTCCTCATGTGTGCGGAACTTGGCTGTCAGTTTCTGCTCAGCGACTCTGCGCTGTCGTGTGTCGTGAAGGCCGCCTTGGAGAACGCTTACCTGAAGATCCAAGGCTGAATGCCCGTGACTGCTGAAGTGCTCCCCCACAGGAAGAGAACAGTCTTGCCTGGTGATTGTCGAGCGGTGTTCATTCATCCGTTGTCGTAGCGTCTGCATGGTTTCCCCAATGTACCATGCCTCGGGACATCCTTTCCTGCAGCGTATCAGGTAGACAACGTTGGCCGAGTTGCAAGAGTATCATCGACACGGATGCCATCATCTCACGTGAGAACACCATCTACCAGGTACACGGTACATACTCATTCAGCAGTCACGGGCATTCAGCCTTGGATCTTCAGGTAAGCGTTCTCCAAGGCGGCCTTCACGACACACGACAGCGCAGAGTTGCTGAGCAGAAACTGATAGCCAAGTTCCGCACACATGAGGACGGCCTAAACCGGGATGTTGGATTTATGTCACATTATCAGTAACCCCCACAGCTTGCCCCTGGTCTTGCATAATCTCACCAGCTGTTCTGTCTGGAGACAATACACATCTCTTTAACCTGAGTTTAAATGTTCCCTCCAACCACATTATCTGTACCTTTTAAGACCTGGCTGGCTGTAGAGATTTGCATTCTAATTGGTATTCTGTAACTTGATTTCTGTGTCTGTGCACTGTTGGAGAACAGAGACCACTCCATCTGACGAAGGAGCAGCAAGCTTCGAAAGCTTATGGTATTTGCTACCAAATAAACCTGTTGGACTTTAACCTGGTGTTGTGAGACTTCTTACTATGGGAGGAAACCAGAGCACCCAGAAGAAACCCACGCAGACACAGGGAGAATGTGCAAATTTCACACAGACAGTGACCCGAGGCCGGAATTGAACCTGGATCCCTGGCGCTGTGAGGCAGCAGTGCAAACAACTGTAGCACCATGCCACCCTAATTGTTCCACTTTGGGACTCTAAGAAAGTCCCAATCTATGTACAGGTTTGGTAGTTACCCAAGGGCTTTACATTTAAAATGGGTAGAATAATGCTGCCCATATTCCTGTAGAATGTCTCCAATACTGACCTCAGTATAGAAGTCTTGGACTTGGTGCTTGGAACCTGATTGATGGATGTGCTAGTTTGTGTATCTTATGAAGAGGGACTGCCTTACTTGGGCAGTTACTCAAACTTGTTTTATTATGTACAATATAAACAAGGTGGGTTACTGAGTAGGCACATCTCCCCGAAGTGCTGCCTGTCTGCTATACCGAGTCTACATTACATGATAGCTGATGCCACAGATACATCATGGTCTACATCACTCATTACTATATCTATTCTATTATCTCATTACATTACAGTATGTACATGAAAACATACCCCAGGTTTCTTCTGCTGTTAATCTCAGGGATAGGATAGTGATTAAGAGTGGGAGCTGTTATAGACAAAGCCTAAAGTACACCCACTCTGCACCCCACAAAAACGCTGTCCCTCCCCATGTTCCCTGACAATTCCCTCTCTCCCCCTGCACCCTGACAATTCCCCACCTCCCCCTGCACCCTGACAATTCTCTCTCTCCCCCTGCACCCTGACAATTCTCTCTCCCCTGCACCCTGACAATTCTCTCTCCCCCCCTGCACCCTGACAATTCTCTCTCCCCTGCACCCTGACAATTCTCTCTCTCCCCTGCACCCTGACAATTCCCTCTCTCCCCCTGCACCCTGACAATTCCCTCTCTCCCCCTGCACCCTGACAATTCCCTCTCTCCCCCTGCACCCTGACAATTCCCTCCCTCCCCCTGCACCCTGACAATTCCCTCTCACCCCCTGCACCCTGACAATTCTCTCTCTCCCCCTGCACCCTGACAATTCTCTCTCTCCTCCTGCACCCTGACAATTTTCTCTCCCCTGCACCCTGACAATTCTCTCTCTCCCCCTGCACCCTGACAATTCTCTCTCTCCCCCTGCACCCTGACAATTCTCTCTCTCCCCCTGCACCCTGACAATTCTCTCCCCTGCACCCTGACAATTCTCTCTCTCCCCCTGCACCCTGATAATTCTCTCTCTCCCCCTGCACCCTGACAATTCTCTCTCTCCCCCTGCACCCTGACAATTCTCTCCCCTGCACCCTGACAATTCTCTCTCTCCCCCTGCACCCTGACAATTCTCTCTCTCCCCTCCACCCTGACAATTCTCTCTCTCCCCTCCACCCTGATAATTCTCTCTCTCCCCCTGCACCCTGACAATTCTCTCCCCTGCACCCTGACAATTCTCTCTCTCCCCCTGCACCCTGACAATTCTCTCTCTCCCCCTGCACCCTGACAATTCCCTCTCTCCCCCTGCACCCTGACAATTCTCTCTCTCCCCCTGCACCCTGACAATTCTCTCTCTCCCCCGCACCCTGACAATTCTCTCCCCTGCACCCTGACAATTCTCTCTCTCCCCCTGCACCCTGATAATTCTCTCTCTCCCCCTGCACCCTGACAATTCTCTCTCTCCCCCTGCACCCTGACAATTCTCTCCCCTGCACCCTGACAATTCTCTCTCTCCCCCTGCACCCTGATAATTCTCTCTCTCCCCCTGCACCCTGACAATTCTCTCCCCTGCACCCTGACAATTCTCTCTCTCCCCCTGCACCCTGACAATTCTCTCCCCTGCACCCTGACAATTCTCTCCCCCTGCACCCTGACAATTTCCTCTCTCCCCCTGCACCCTGACAATTCTCTCTCTCCCCCCGCACCCTGACAATTCTCTCCCCCTGCACCCTGACAATTCTCTCTCTCCCCCTGCGCCCTGATAATTCTCTCTCTCCCCCTGCACCCTGACAATACTCTCTCTCCCCCTGCACCCTGACAATTCTCTCTCTCCCCCTGCACCCTGACAATTCTCTCTCTCCCCCTGCACCCTGACAATTCTCTCTCTCCTCCTGCACCCTGACAATTCTCTCCCTCCCCCTGCACCCTGACAATTCTCTCTCTCCCCCTGCACCCTGACAATTCTCTCTCTCCCCCTGCACCCTGACAATTCTCTCTCTCCCCCTGCACCCTGACAATTCTCTCTCCCCTGCACCCTGACAATTCTCTCTCTCCCCCTGCAACCTGACAATTCTCTCTCTCCCCCTGCACCCTGACAATTCTCTCTCTCCCCTCCACCCTGACAATTCTCTCTCCCCTGCACCCTGACAATTCTCTCTCTCCCCCTGCACCCTGACAATTCTCTCTCTCCCCTCCACCCTGACAATTCTCTCTCCCCTGCACCCTGACAATTCTCTCTCTCCCCCTGCACCCTGACAATTCTCTCTCTCCCCCTGCACCCTGACAATTCTCTCTCTCCTCCTGCACCCTGACAATTCTCTCCCTCCCCCTGCACCCTGACAATTCTCTCTCTCCCCCTGCACCCTGACAATTCTCTCTCTCCCCCTGCACCCTGACAATTCTCTCTCTCCCCCTGCACCCTGACAATTCTCTCTCTCCCCCTGCACCCTGACAATTCTCTCTCTCCCCCTGCACCCTGACAATTCTCTCTCTCCCCCTGCACCATGACAATTCCCTCTCTCCCCCTGCACCCTGACAATTCTCTCTCTTCCCCTGCACCCTGACAGTTCTCTCCCCCACACCATAACAAATCTCTCTCATTCCAGTGGACGTATCGAGAAGCAGAGGGCACCAATTTATGATGGTTGGCAAATGAACCAACAGCAAAATGAGGAAAATGTTATTTTACACGTTGAGTGGTTAGAATCAGTGCGTCAGATTGCGGTGGAGGCAACTTCAATCAAGTGTGACAGTGAGTTACTTCTACTTCTTTCCATTCAGCATTCTGTAATCACTGTGGTCTCCACTGCACTGGGGAGATGGAACTAAGGCAGGATGACCGCTTTGTTGTACACCTTCATTCTGTCCACCAGCATGACCCTGAGCTACTTGTCTCTCGTCATTTCAATTCTCTGCCTGTCTCCCACTCTGACCTCTCTGCCCTTGGCCTGTTACACTGTTCCATTGAAGCTCAAGACAAGTGTGAGGAAAAGCACCTTATCTTGGGTCTCAGCGCTCTACAGTTTTCTGGATGCAATATTGAGTTTAACCACTTCAGATCATAACTCTAACCCTATCTTGTTCAAGATTTGTTTTTGCTGGCTTGTTTCTTTCTTTATCCCTTCACGTTACATTCAGATGGCTGCTATGTAGTCATTCACACCAGATGGCTGCTATGTAGTCATTCACACTTCATCTATTACTTTGCTATATCCATAGAGTCCCTACAGTACAGAAGGAGGCCATTCGGCCCATTGAGTCTGTACCGTTGCAACTCTCTTTCGCTTTCGTATCATGAATTATTTTGTTATTTAATCTCTCCAGTCCTCCACCCTATCATAGACTTTCCCTTTCGTTCCTCCTGCCCCCTCCTGCTGGTTCAGAAACTTCTATATTTCGATCTTTCTTCAGTTCTGATAAAAGGTCATTGACCTAAAATGTTCCCCCTGCTTCGCTCTCCACAGATGCTGCCTGACCTGCTGAGTATTTCCGACAGTTTTTGTTTTTATTTCAGATTCCCGGAAGTTTTTATGTTTCTGTATTGGTTGTCTAGCTGACTGACTGAACTGGTGATGTTGTTCATCTCTATTTGTTGCTGCTCGCACATGTTCTGTAGTTATGTGTTACTGCTTTTTATCGTCATTTTACTGGCTGTTGATCTGCCGGGCAAGGAAATGACTTATTAACTGATATAATGTCAAGCTCAGCTTTGTAACAAGCTTTGCACACAGTCCCTAGTGACTTTTAAAATAAGATAATCACTCAGCGTGAGATCTCCCAGTTGTGTTGAGAATATATTACACAGAATATAGAGCACTGAAAAGGCCATACAACACAACAATATGTGAGGCTACATATATTGAAACATGACTCATTGTTGTCGCAATGGTGTTCTGGAAGGCAAACATTGTTACGAGCGATGTTGAATTAATTTTTTTGGGAGTGGAAAATGGATTTGATAGATTTGTGGTTTATCAGTTCAAAAGTGCAGCAGCGAAGCTGTTTAAACCATTTTGGCAGTTCTTTTGGATAATGCGATACAATTAAAACTGAATTAATAGCAGAAGTTTTCGCTTCGGTGGAATAGAGAGCTGTTTGGTGCTTGGGAAATCTGGAAGAACTGATTCCCTCCAGGTCCTGCCATCAGATTCGGCAGGAACTGGTTAACATCATGCCTCTCTGTTCCCTGGCCGAATCCAGGCTGGTTGAGTGGTTGGCTGGCTTTAAGCACCGGGTTGCGGCTCAGGAGTGGAGAGGAGTGTGGTGATGGCGGGGCCAAGGTTTTGCAGGTAGAAGAGTTTGGAGTTCAGAGTGGAGAGGCAGAGGAACAGATGAGAACAAGGATGCACCTTGCATTAAGTTGATTTTTCTCTACACCCTAGCTATGACTGTAACACTACATTCTGCACTGTCTCATTTCTTTCTCTATGAACACTATGCTTTGTATAGCGCGCTAGAAACAATATTTTTCACTGTATGCTAATACATGTGACAATAATAAATCAAATCCAATCAAATCAGAAGGGAGGCCCTGAGATGTTAGTTCCAAAAAATGTATGTTGAGGTAGAATGCGTCTGAAGCTAGCCTGAACCTTAAAATAGGTTTATTTCCAAGCCAGCAAGATTTCTCCAGTTCCTCCAGAATTCAGGGTGACTTGGTTTATATACTCTTACAATGATTCCCTAACCCCTCCCCAAGTGGGGACAGCTATGCTTAATTACCAATTCAGAGCATGCATTTCATTGCAACCCAAATCCAACATTAACATTGTGTTCTTTATCATTGACTCCAGATTGTATGTGGCATCAGGTCATAAATGGGCAAGGAAACCTCTTGCCAATTAACACCTACTGCCCTCCCACAGCAGGTGGATCAGTACTCCTCCATGTTGAACACCATTCGAAAGAAACACTGAGGTTGACAAGAGGTTGAGTGTAGTCTGGGTAGGGATCTTCAGTGTCTATCATTAAAAATGCCTCAGCAGCATCTCTACTTACTGAACTGGCTGAGTCCTGAAGGACATGTCTGTCAGACAGGACCTGTGGCAGATGGTGAAGGAAGCAGCAAGAGGGAAAAACCTGCTTGACCTTGTTCTCATCAATTTACTTATCACAGATGTGTCTGGCCTTGACAATATTGGTAGGAGTGACCACTGCACAGCCCTTGAAGAGGCGAAGTTCCAACATGTTCTGTGGCACTACCACTATTCTAAATGGGTGAATTCAGAATAGAGCATAAGGCACAAATGTTATGGTGTTGACTTGATTTATTATTGTTACATGTATTGGTATACAGTGAAAAGTATTGTTTCTTGCGTGCTGTACAGACAAAGCATTCCATTCATAGAGAAGGAAAGGAGAGGGTTACAGTCATAGCTAGGGTGTAGAGAAAGATCAACTTATTATAAGGTAGTTCCATTCAAAAGCAGCAGGGAAGAAGCTGTTCTTGAGTCGGTCAGTACATGACCTCAGACTTTTGTATCTTTTTCTCGACGGAAGATGGTGGAAGAGAGAATGTCCGGGTGTGTGGGGTCCTTGGTTCGACATTTCGCTCACTCTGCCATCCACGACAAGCAAGGGATCAATACTGGTTCAATGAGAAGTGCAGGAAAGCATGCCAATAGCAGCACCAGGCATGCCCAAACATTCAATGTCAGCCTGGTGATGCTACAACACAGGAGTATTTGCAAGCTAAACAATGAAAACAGCAAGTGATAGAGTTAAGCAATCCCACAACCAACAGATCAGATCTAAGCGCTGCATTCCTGCCACATGCATTTACCATGCCTAATCTCCCTAACCTACACATCTTGGGAAACTAAGGGCAATTTAGCACGGCCAATCCACCTAGCCTGCACATCTTTGGACTATGGGAGGAAACTGGAGCACTCAGAGGAAACCCACGCAGACACGTAGTAAACGTGTAAACTCCACACAGACAATCACCTGGGTTCCTGACACTGTGAGGCAGCAGTGCTGCCCCTCAGGGGTAACAAATGTAGACTTTGCAAAACATTCAACACCAGACAATTTGTGCTACTTTAGATGAAATATTAAATGCGGACTTCACCCTTACCAAAGGAGAGATCACCATTGTCTCATTTACAGCTAGAGTAATCGTGTTAAGCTCAGGAAAGCAAGGCTCCTGAGATTTGCAGTTCTTTTTTCAAATGATGAAAGTGTTGTTTAAAATCTTGTTAATCCAATAAAAACCATAGAGTATTACGTTTTGGCCAGTTGACATTTTTTGTCCAAACAGGTGAAGTAGTCATAATTAATAATGGAGTAAATTGCTGACCTCAGTGGGATAGAGTAATCCTTGTTTGCCCTTCAGTACTAAGATTGAGATTTCAAAACTTGCAATATAATGCCCTACATTGGTGACAGCTAATTATATTAATGTTAGCTTTCCCCCTCGGGGAAAGCAAAAAGTCACAATGCAGGCATATTGCATATATCATAGAATCATAGAGTCCCTACAGTGCAGAAGGAAGCCATTCAGTCCATCAAGTCTGCACCAACTCTCCAAACAGCATCTTACCCCAGACCCACTCCCCACCCTATCCCCATAACCCCGTGCATTTACCATAGCTAATCCACACTATGTATACATCTTTGGACACGAATGGGCAATTTAGCATGGCCAATCCACCTAACATGCCCATGTTTGGACTATTGGAGGAAACTGGAGCATCCGGAGGAAACCCACGCAGAGATGGGGAGAACGTGCAAACACTACACAGACAGTCATCCAAGGCCGGAATCGAATCTGAGTCCCTGGCGCGGTGGGACAGCAGTGCTAACCACTGTGCCACCGTGCCAACCTCCGTTTGTCAAATAATGTCCCAACTCCTTCAGGCAGGAACATTTACAATTTATTGAGAGACAAGTAGCAAAAATGCCATTATCTTTTGTGGTTGAAGAATATAGAGCCTGCAACTACAAGATTTTATTCCATTAAAAGTAATACAAACACTGGTTAAGTAAGTTAGAATCTATAGTTCTGCATGAAAACTGTATTTCCTGGAAGTGTAAAGGAGCAACAAGTTAACTAAGAAATAAATGCTTGGGGTGCAACTTCACCATCTCTTTCCTTTAAAAAAGACTTGTGGCAGGATTTTCTGGCCCTTTCCACCAGCGGGTTCTCTTGTTCCTGCTGAACGTAACCACCAGCGGCAGGACGGGCAAGCCATGTAAAACACTGGACAGCGGGACCGGAAAATCCTGCCGGTGGCCAATGGCCAGCTGCCTCCACCACCAGTAAACACCCCACCCTCAATGTCTCTTCTCCTGACCTTGATCGCTTTTGTGGAGACTCAGCATTTCCAGTTCCTGCACCTTTCTAGATCTTCTCAGACAATAAATGGGACTGGGGTGGCCACATTCTAGGGCTGCTTCATTGATGTTAATGGGAACCAGCACTTCAGACAATGTAGAGGCTGACATTCATTCAAAGCTGCCCGAGGGCAGAAAATCCACTATTGGCTGACTATTGATTTATCTGATGTCAGGTGCCACTCGGCTAATTCGAAGTATTAACTTCAATCACAATTAATGAAGCTGCTCCATGATGTAATTGAGCTGCCCTTGTAACCTACATGGTGGGCTTGAGGGAGAAGCAGGGAGCCAGCAAAGTTGGTCTCTGTAAAGTCAAAATTACTGCATAATTACTTTATAAAGAATTTTACAGTCAAAAGAGCTGCCTGAGGTCCTTTCCTGTCACATTTCATTTCATGACAATAGCCTGGATTTTACAGTAAATTTAATGGGGTTGGCTCTCAGAACACACTGTTAGTAAAGAGTAAATCAGCCAGCAAACTCTGGTGGCCACACATATGTAGTTAAAATGCAGAAATCAGAAAGCTGGTGCCCAAGTCATGGGGCGGCATGGTGGTACAGTGGTTACACCCACTATTGCTGGAGGGGAGGTATGTCACAGGGCTCCTCTTTCCATCTCCCACTCTGCTATAGATATCCAAAGAACTTGAAAACAAAACCCTGTTTTCTGCAAAAACAGACAGAGAAAATGCTTCACTTTGCTTTCTGACAATTCTCTTCCAGCACAAAGCACCCTCCAGATGATCTTACACGACCACACCCCTGAGCTCTCAGCATATCTCCTTGAGTACTCTTCACTCTCTGTTATCTGGATTCCATTTTTACCGCTGCACATGACACAGTGGTTAGCACTGTTGCCTTACAGCGCCAGGGTCTCAGTTTCAATCTGACCTCGGGTCACTGTCTGTGTGGAGTTTGCACGTTCTCCCCGTGTCTATGTGGGTTTCCTCTGGGTGCTCCAGTTTCCTCTCACACTCCAAAGATATGTGGGATAGGTTGATTGGCCATGCTAAATTGACCCTAGTATCAAGGGGATTAGCAGGGTAAATGTGTGAGGTTGCGGGAATTGGGCCTGGGTGGGATTGCGGTCAGTACAGACTTGATGGGCCAAATGACCTCCTTCTGAACTGTAGGAAAGCTATGATTCATTGTCCTTATGTTTTTTGAACTTTATCTTTCTCAAAATATAATTTATCGTCATCGCTTTCAACTCCGTTAAAATTTAAGAACCTTGCCTTAATTATTTATGTCCTGTTCCAAGTTGCAAACCGTTTTTACTTCCTTTTTAAAGCTAACAAACTGAACACAACAAACCTTCTTAATCTCTAAATGCAAATTTCTACCCATGGCTTATTTGCTTGTAGGAAATTCAACTTGGCCGTATTTATTTCAAGTGCCTGCCTTTCATACCTATACACTTTTATTGTCCTCAGCCCTGTATACACCCAATCCCAACCTTAATAAAATCATGTTTATGCAGAGACACATGCACATAGCCACAAGCCTGCTTCACAGCATAAAAACAATAGATGCCCCAAACACTAACTAACATTTTTCTTCACACATGGCTCAGATGAAGGGTAAAGCTCCCTCAATTTCAGCCCAACCAAACAATCAAGGACACTTTCTGTTACGTCAATGCGCATAGTTCATTTCACAATAGTTACTGAAAAAGGATTTCCAGTCTTGAAAGGATCTTTATAACCTTTGATAATCAATTAAAACTTCAAGATATTTATCCATTCTCACTTCATCATTGTTTCCCCTTGGCCTATTGTCCATTCCACCTTTCTCCACAACACAGAAATATCCTAGACTATTTGATAATCCCAGTCCAAGTATGTCTATACGACTTCAAATCTCAGATGCATTCAAGCATTTATCCACCTCTCTTTGGCTGAAACTCAACAATCCTTTTCACTGAATAAACAATTATCTAGTGTATAAACCTGTTCCTGTTTCACAAATTATCGCAGTTTGCCACATAATCATCACTAAACCTGTTTCTGCTGCCCTGCAGTTGATGCTGAACACCGCTGGGACTCCACCAATAACATGTCAGCTTGATATCTGTCATCTATCAAAGTGAGTTTTGTTTTGTTGATTGTCAGCTCAGTTCTCAACCCGCAGTAAATGAATATTCTGCAGATCTAATCTCATGTTTCTCTTTATTGTGTTTTTGTTTTGTTAGCAAAATAACTCTGCCACGTCTCAAAATGAGAACTAAGGCAGGATTTTCCAGCTGCGCTCACCCCAAGGTCAGAAAATCCTACCCAAGGTCAACGGACCTTTGCATGGTCCATGTCCCATGCACTACAGTTCCCGTGGCGGGTGGGAAGGGACATTTCTGCCCCTGGCCTTGATTTACAATAAAATCTGATTTTTACTTTTCGATCAGCATTTTGAAGCTTTTTTACTCTTATTAAAAGAGAGCAAAGATATAGCGGCGAATATTATTTCATCAGGGCATGACACGGATAATTTATCAATATGTATTCATGCGTATGAAGCAGTACTTTGGTGTATTCTAATGGGATGAATGGAATGCCTGAAGTGCTAAGTTTCCACTTTTGCATTGGTTCCCTGCCCATTGCCAAGTGGGCTCTCAAAGCTTAAGGAGCAATCAGTGCTCTTTCTAGCTTCAGGGCACCACCCAGTTGCAATGGATAGCAAGTAACCGAGAGGATAATTGAACAAAAACATGTCCTCGCAAGTCCTTTTTAAAAACTTTAATTAAAAGGTAGAGAAGGAAACCAGGCCACCACAGGAGGGTGGGGCCAAACTTAAGTCCAGTTGGCTCAGGAAACCAGCATCATAGCAGGTTGCAATATTTTTGGGCTCTATCTGCCTTTGTTCTCAGCCGGGCCTGAATACCTCATCTGATGAGTGCAACTTCAGTCTGTTCAAGAAAATTTTTAAAGAACGACCTATATCATGGCAAATACACACAATATTACTTTATTTTGTGCTTACAATGGCCATTGGGAGTAATCAGAAGGACCTGCTCAAAGTTGTTCTCTTACAGCTGTCTTTTATACAAATCATACGAGTATATTCAAGTCTGTATAGATCTAATCACATTCCTCAATACAATGGATTTCCTACCTTGTTCACCCGATAGGTCTTTACAAGAATACAGTCAGGCCCATAATTAAATTACTTATGTAGTTGTAGCTTTTTTTTCCTAGAGCATTCCATTCTTTGTATGCCTTAATTTTATTCAAATCATGTTATCCTCTGTACCCCTGTCAAGCCATGCTAACCCATATTTTTTGAGTAAGCCCTTTATTTTTATTCTACTTTCTCAAGTCTTAACAGGTATTCATGAAATGGAGATGCCGTTGTTGGACTGTGGTGGGCACAGTAAGAAGTCTCACAACACCAGGTTAAGGTCCAACAGGTTTATTTGGAATCACGAGCTTTCGAAGCGTTGCTCTTCATCGGGTCACTCACTTGATGAAGGAGCAGTGCTCCGCAAGCTCGTGATTCCAAAATGAACCTGTTGGGCTTTAACCTGGAGTTGTGAGACTTCGTACTTAACAGGTATGGTGGGGGACTCAGCTTTTCAACACTGATGTCTCCTCAGTTCCAGCCTCCCTCCGATTCCCACTCTTTCCTTTCTATCTCAGTCTAGGAAGAGAGGGATGTAAAGAAACTAACTCACTTAAACATAGAAACCATGCCATCACCTGGTTAAACAATCCCCACATCATTGATTTAATTGATGTATTTATTATTGTCACATGTATTGGGATGCAATGAAAAGTATTGTTTCTTGCGCACTATAAAGACAAAACATCCTGTTGATATCATAGAATCATAGAGTACATAGGGGAGAAGGAAAGGATAGGGTGCAGAATTTAGTGTTGCAGTTACAAATAGAATGAGGAGAAAGATCAGCTTAATATGTGATACGAGCATTCAAAAGTCTGATTGCAGCAGGGAAGAAGCTGTTCTTGAGTCAGTTAGTACATGATTTCAGATTTTTGTATCTTTTTTCTGACGAAAGAAGATGGAAGAGAGTATGTCTGGGGTGAGTGAGGTCCTTGATTATGCTGGCTGCTTTTCCAAGGTAGCAAGAAGTGTAGACAGAGTCAATGGATGGGAGGTTGGTTTGTGTGATGGACTGGATTGTGTTCACAACTGTTTGTAGTTTCTTGTGGCCTTGGTCAGAGCAGGAGCCATAACAAGCTGTGATACATCTGGACAGCATGCTTTCTATGGTGCATCTGTAAAAATAGTCAGAGACGTAGTGAGCATGCTGAATTTCCTTTGCCTCCTGAGAAAGTGGAGGCGTTGGTGGGTTTTCTTAACTATAGCATCAGTGTGGAGGGGCCAGGAGAGTTGTTGGTGATCTAGACCAAACTTGAAGCTCTTCATCATTTCCACTTCATCCCTGTTGATATAGACAAATGCATGTCCTCCACTACGCTTCCAGAAGTCGATGTCTATCTCCTGCGTTTTACTGACATTGAGGGAGAGATTATTATCATCGCACCATTTCTCCAGATTCTCTATCTCCTTCGTGGACTCCATCTCATCATTGTCATCGTCATTTCAGATGAATCATAAAATTTGTGAGCATCTATTTAAAAAGTGTGGAAAGCTTGGTGGCTTGATCCTGACAGACTGGAAGAATAACAATTCAGAAATAAGAACATAAATATTAAGTAAGTTGGCCCAATGGGATTAATTGCTATTGCGTGTAATAAAACTCCAAAGAATTTTTATTCCAAAATTTCAATGAATAGCAAAATGAATAGTAAAATACATCAGAGAACATGTTTGCCTTACTTCTGAGTCACAGCCACCCCTTTCTACACACAGGGAGAACAAAGATATTTTGTGGAGAGATAAGAGGACGAAAGTCGGGAACCTTGCACCAAATTTTCATTAAAGGGGAAAGGACAGAGACGATGAGAGACATAGAGCTGGAATTTTCCCAGGCCATTAGAGACGGGCTGGGGTGAACAAGGCGTGAGGCTATCAAAAATTAATGTTGGTCATGGTGCCAACATGACCTTGCCCTCTTCCCGCCTTCTCACAGCTGAAATCTGCCAACAATTTGGATAGTCTGCACCTGGGCAGGACCGGAACCAATGTCCTGGGGGGGGGGGGGAGTGTTTGCTAGTGCTGTTGGGGGGGTTTAAACTGATGTGGCAGGGGGATGGGAACTGATGCAGAAAGTCAGAGGGAAGTAAAGTGGGGACAGAAACAAAAGGTAGTAAGGGGAAAAGTGGAAGGCAGAGAAACCAAAGTCAAAAATCAAAAAGGGCCACATTACATCATAATTCTAAGAGGACAATAAATGCCACAAAAACAAGCCTGAAGGCTCTGTGTCTCAATGCAAGGAGCATTTGTAATAAAGTGGATGAATTAACTGCACAGATAGTCATTAACAGATATGATGTAATTGGGATCATGGAGATATGGCTCCAGGATGACCAGGGATGGAAACTCAACATCCAGGGGTATTCAATATTTAGCAAAGATAGAATGAAAGGAAAGGGGGGTGGGGTAGCCTTATTGGTTAAAGAGGAGATTAATGCAATAGTAAGGAAGAACATTAGCCTGGACGATGTGAAATATCAAAGGACAAAAAACGGTAGTGGGAGCTGTGTACAGATCACCAAACAGTACTAGTGAGATTGGGGATGGCATCGAGCAGGAAATTAGAGATGTGTGCAGTAAGGGCACAGCAGTGACTTCAATCTGCATATTGATTTGGCTCACCAAACTGGCAGCAATATGACGGAGGAGGATTTCCTGGAATGTATATGGGATGGTTTTCTCTACCAAAATGTCGAGGAACCAACTAGAGAGCAGGCCATCCTCGACTAGATATTGTGTAATGAGAGAGGATTGACTAGCAATCTTTTGGTGGATGATCCTTTGGGGAAGAGTGACCATAATATGATAGAATTCTTCATTAAGATGGAGAGTGACACAGTTAAGTCTGAGACTAGGGTCTTGAACCTAAGGAAAGCTAACTTTGATGGTGTGAGATGTGCATTGGCTCAGATAATCTGGCAAAGGATACTTAAGGGGTTGATAGTGGATAGGCAATGGCAGACATTTAAAGAACTCATGGATGAACTTCAACAACATCCCTGTCTGGCTTAAGAGTAAAACGGGGAAGGTGGTTCAACCATGGCTAACAAGGGAAACCAGGGATAGAGTTAAAGCCAAAGAGGAGGCATATAAATTGGCCTGAAAAAGCAGCAAACCTGAGGACTGGAAGAAATTTAAAATCCAGCAGAGGAGGACAAAGGGTTTAATCCAGACGGGGAAAATAGAATATGAGAATAAGTTTGCAGAAAACACAAAAACTGACTGCAAAAGCTTCTATAGATATGTGAAGAGAAAAAGATGGTTGAAGACAAATATAGGTCCCTTACAGTTAGAATCAATAATGTATAATGTGAGTAGCTGGAGTCCCAGCACTGAGCTCTGTGGTACCCACTAGTCACTACCTGCCACTCTGAAAAGGACCCATTTATTCCCACTCTCTGCTTCCTATCTGCCAACCAGTTCTCTATCTACATCAATACATTATCCTCAATACCAGGAGCTTTAATTTTGCTCACTGATCTCCTGTGTGGGATCTTGTCAAAAGCCTTTTGTAAATCCATAGAATTCATAATAGACAACAAAGAAATGGCAGACTAGCTGAACAAATACTTGTGATCTGTCTTCACTAAGGAGGACACAAATAACCTTCCAGAAGTACTAGGGGACAGAGGGTCTAGCATGAAGGAGGAACTGAAGGAAATCCTTATTAGTCAGGAAATTTGATTAGGGAAATTGCTGGGTTTAAAACTCAATAAGTCCCCAGGGCCTGATGCTCTGCATCCCAGAGTACTTAAGTAAATGGCCCTAGAAATAGTGGATGCATTGGTGATCATTTCCCAGCATTCTATAGACTCTGGAAGAGTTCCAGTGGATTGGAGGGTAGCTAATGTAACCCCACTTTTTAAAAAAGGAGGGAGAGAGAAAATGGGGAACTTTCGGCTGATTAGCCAAATCAATACGCAGATTGAAGTCACCCATGATAACTGCTGTACCATTACTGCACGCATCTCTAATTTCCTGCTTGATGCCATCCCCAACCTCACTGCTTCTGTTTGGTGGTCTGTACACAACTCCCACTAGCGTTTTTTGTCCTTTGATGTTTCCTTTGATTGTCTAGGCTAATGTCCTTCCTTACTATTGCATTAATATCCTCTTTCCCCTCCTTTCATTTCCATCTATCTGTCCTGAATATTGAATACCCCTGGGTGTTGAGTTCCCATCCCTGGTCACCCTGGAGCTAGGTCCCCATAAACCCAATTGCATCATATCCGTTAATGACTGCGCAGTTAATTCATCCACTTTATTACAAATGCTCCGGTGGTGGGGAAAATGCTGGAATCAATTATTAAGGATGTAATAACTGAGCATTTGGAAAGCAGTGATAGGATTGGTCCAAGTCAGCATGGATTCACTAAAGGGAAATCGTGCTTGACAAATCTTCTGGAATTTTTTGAGGATGTGACCAGTAGAGTGGACAAGAGTGAACTAATGGATGTTGTATAATGGGACATCACAGAGCCAGGGACCCAGGTTCGATTCCGGCATTGGGTGACTGTGCAGAGTTTGTACGTTCTCCCCGTGTCTGCATGGATTTCCTCCGGGTGCTCTGGTTTCCTCCCTTAGTCCAAAGATGTGCAGGTTAGGTGGATTGGCCATGCTAAATTGCCCCTTACTCTCAGGGTGATTAGTGGGGTAAATACGTGGGGCTATGGGCATAGAACCTGGGTGGGATTGTTGTTGGTGCACGCTCGATGGGCCAAATGGACTCCTTTTACTCTGTATGGATTCTATGATTCTATGGATTTACAAAAGGCTTTTGACAAGGTTCCACACAGGAGATCAGTGAGAAAAATTAAAGCTCCTGGTATTGAGGATAATGTATTGACATAGATAGAGAACTGGTTGACAGATAGGAGGCAGAGAGTGGGAATAAACGGATCCTTTTCAGAGTGGCAGGTAGTGACAAGTGGGTACCGCAGAGCTCAGTGCTGGGACTCCAGCTACTCACATTATACATCAATGATTTGGATGAAGGAATATCTCCAAATTTGCAGACGATACTAAGCTGGGTGGCAGTGTGTGCTGCGAGGAGGAGGCTAAGAGGCTGCAGGGTGAATTGGACAAGCTGACTGAGTGGGCAAATACTTGGCAAATGCAATATAATGTGGTTAAATGTGAGATTATCCACTTTGGTGGCAAAAACAGGAAGGAGGATTATCATCTGAATGTTGGCAGTTTAGGAAAGGGGAACTGCAACATGACCTGGGTATCATGGTGGAACAGTCGTTGAAGGTTGGAATACAGGTACAGCAGATGGTGAGGAAAGCTAATGGCATGTTGGCCTTCATAGCAAGAGGATTTGAGTATAGGAGTAAGGATGTCTTACTGCAGTTATGCAGGGCCTTGGTGAGGCTACACCTCGAGTATTGTGTGCCGTTTTGGTCTCCTAGTCTGAGAGAGGACGTTCTTGCTATTGAGGGAGTCCAGTGAAGGTTCACCAGACTGATTCCTGGAATGGCAGGACTGACATATGAAGAGAGACTGGATTGACTGGACTTGTACTCACTGGAATTTAGAAGAATGAGGTGGAATCTCATATTAACATATAAAATCTTGATGGGACTGGACAGGCTAGATGCAAGAAGAATTTTCCCGATGTTGGGGACGTGCAGAACTAGGGGTCACAGTCTAAGAATAAGGGGTAAGCCATTCAGGACTGAAATGAGGAAGAACTTCTCCACTCAGAGTTTTGAACCTGTGGATCTACCCCAAAAAGCTGCTGGGGCCAGTTTGTTAGATGTGTTGAAGAGGGAGCTGGATGTGACCCTTGCGGCTAAAGGGATCAAGGGGTATGGAGAGAAAGCGGGAGTGGGATACTGAAAGTGAATGATCAGCCATGTTCATATTGAACGGTGGTGCAGGCTCGAAGGGCCGAATAGCTGACTCCTGCACCTATGTTTCTATGTTTCCATTTCTCTCTGTCCCTGTCACTATTCCTCATCCAGCCTCTCCCACCTCTGGACCTCTACCTCTTGCTGAATTATGTGTTCTTTTCTCTAACAAAGGAAGAAAGCAGAGACATGTGAGTGGTCTGGATGGCTTATGGGGGTAATAGGCAAGGACAACATTCATGGAGAGTGACTGTGAGGCAACAGTGTGTTTGAGCAAGTGGCTGCACTTGAATATGAGTTTTCGCTGTTCACATGGGACTGAACAGGGAGCGGAGAGAGTGAGGTGCCAAGCTGTGTCATTCTGAGACATGCTGTGTTACACATGACACCTGAAAGGTATGCCATTCACCTTTCTTATCTTCAAGAAGTCCTAGATCCTCTTGATGCACTGAAACCAGGTTTGAGGAATTCCACTTTACTGTTGGATTTCTCAGCCGTTTGCAACCATGTCCACTTGGTTGGAGGGGGGAGTGCCCTCACCTCTTGTCCTTGAGAGAGCTCATCTCACTGCAGCCCTTCAAATCCCACATCAGCATAACCAGGTAAGAGAGAGAGACCCGGTGGTGCGGGGGAAGCTGCACCAGGTCTCCTCTCCATTCCAGTGCTTGGAACTAACCTCAGAACCCAAGTACTGAGGAGGTTTTCCTCCCCATGTCACGATCACTTCAATTAGAAATTCACCCTTTGTTGGAATCGATGCATCATCTCACCCTCCCTAACTGAGCAACATGATGTGAGAACAATTAGCATATCTTAATAAGGGAATAGGGTAAAAGATCAGGATGCGATTTTTCTGAATGGGGCTCAGGTTTGGACAGGAGGTGAGATACATTTATGCAATCATGTGTGTGTGTGTAACAGATGGCCTTCCATCATGGTGTGATGTAAATCCTATGAGACTGTGGGGGGAATGTTAACGTCCCAGACACGGGTGGATTTTTGTCGCATGGGAAGTAAAATTATAAGAAATCTCAAACCTGATCCAAATCCGTCCACTTGCAATATTTGAAGAGATGCTCAGTGTTACAGGTCACCCTTTTCAAGTAACTAATATGCTGCACGCCCCAGATTTGATTCTCTATTCTAGCTTCAATGCTAGCTGGCTGGGTTTCTCAGCCATCCCGAAACCTGGCAGCTAAAGGAAGGAGAGAACGGCTGCATGGAAAATGTAAGTGTTTTTCCAGCACTGCTTGTGGATTGGGAGGAGTTGGAAAGTTTCTTGTCAGTCCCTTTCCACCCCCCTCACACCCCCCCTCTCCCCATTTCCCCACCAAACTAGCAATTTAACCTCCTCAGCAATTGGACTCCCCCACTCCCCCTCATCAACACCCTCCCCCCACAATCATCAACACACACCATGATCATCAGCTCTGCCCTAGACCTCTTCTTCTGATCTCTCTCCGACCCCCATCTCTCCCTTTATCGCTCTCCCTGACTCTCTAAAACATGCTGCCCCTAAAAGCACAGTCCCTCTCTCCCAACCCCTGATTTCTACTTCAGACCACTTTCTTGCTCTTGGGATGCAGCTCCTTCTGTAACACTCCTTGCTCCACAAAAGTGAGAGCAGCTTCACCTCAAAGACTGCAGTGGATCAAGAAGATAGCTCATTATCACCTTGTCAAGGGCAATTAGAGAGGGGCAATAAATGCTGGCCTGGCCAGCAATGCCTGTGCCCCATGAACGAATGGAGAGAAAAGGGAGCTGAGCTTCCTAATCAGGCTGGTTTTTCAGGTGGAGAAATTTTTTAAAAATGACCCTATGGTTTAAAGCACCATGGTTGGGATTTTCCGGCCTGTACCTCCGTTGGGATCTTCCCATCCCACCCACCAAAGGTGGCATCCTGCTGTGGGTTGCCCGGTTGTGGAGCAGGCGAGCCATACAAATTGCCTTAGACTTCAGCGGGACTGGAAGATCCCACCAGCAGCCAATGTTGAGCCACTTCAGTTGCAGGAAAACACAACATGGGTGAGGGTGGGGGGGGGGGGGGGGGGGGGGGAGTGGGGGTGCGGGGGTGGGGGGGGAGGTGGAGGGGGGGCACGGGGGGGGGGGGGGCGCGGGGGTGAACGGACTGGAACATCTCAGCCCATGACTATCAGGGAAACCCAAAAGCTAGAACTCCTTCCCAGCAAGTAGAAATCCTCTTCCAGTAAATCTTGAGGGCTACGATTCAATCTGAATATATTTCATCCAGCAGCGAGTAGAACATTTTGTTAATATTCCTGTTGAAGATTAATTACATTACAATAACACTTACTCTGGCAATTTGATTTAACATTTTATAGTGATTTTATTAAATTTTCATGTATGTTATTGATTGATTTTCTTGGATATTCACAAAGTAGCTTCCTAATATAGAATACATCTGGTTTAACATATTTTAAAACTGTGCAAAATTAGAAATATAATTCAACTGCTGTAAATGAAATAGATTTTTTTTATTGTAATTGTAGAAGATAAATGAGTTTGAAAAAAACATGTACTTTTACAATCTTTGACAAAAATGTGAACTAAATTCGAGGCAAAATCAAATTTATATTTAGCTTTCTCAGGAGACAGAACAAGAGGATGAAAAATTTACCCATTAACATTTGACAGTTGAATGACTATAACACCTTACATTGTCCATCTTAGACTCGTCCAAGCGTGGTTCCAATGGAATTCTACAGTTTCGTCACTATCATGTCTAGTGATTTGGCAAAAGCATAGTGATTGCATTCAAACACCATAAGAATAAATGTAACCAAATTATATTATTTAATTTAATTAATTTCAAGTCCTGGTCAAAATCATTGAAATGTACGCCACAGAAGATGATCATCCAGCCCATTCCACATTTGTTGGTTCTGAGAGAGATATCCAATTTCCTACTGCTCTTACCCATTTCCCATAAGTTTTAAAATGTTTCTCTTTCAAATATTTATCCACCTCCCTGTAAGAACGATCACAGCTCTGGTTTCCACCACTATTTCTGGTGACTCATAATCAAACAATCCTTTATATAAAGAAAGAAATATCCGCACCTCTCTCTGTGTTTTTGCTGATGATCTGAAATCAATGCTCGCTAGTTACTGACCCCTGGAAACAATCTTCCTAATTTTGTGTATCTTTTGTAGTCCTCTCTGAGATCTATTCTTAACCGTGCTCTGTTCCAGTGAACTGTTTTCCCCGAGTTCCACCTCATTCCTTATGTTTATCACCACTAGTATCACCTTAGTGGATCATGTCTGCACTCTCTCCATGGCCTCACCATCTAAAGGTGCTCATGCAGAGCAAGGCAAAATAATGTAATCACCAATTGTTGTATAGGCAGAGTATTACTTCTTCACTTTTCTATTTTTTGCCCTTACTTATAAAAACCGAGGATCCAAAATTCATGAAAGCTTTTCCAGTCTACTGTGCACCAACAATACAATTGTTGATAAGACTTGCTACCTGCAAGGATTTGTAATAATGTAATGCTGTGAAAAACTTAACAGTAATAAGCAATTTAAAAATAAGTCCTCAATATTCCTAAAAAGAGAGGTATGGCCAAAACCTTTTGCCTTGCACTCATCAGGACTAGCACAAGAATGTCAAATTTCAAAAACTCACAACAACTTATACTGGAGGAGAAAAAGATGCTGATTGGTTAGAAAGTTGACTCTGATTAACTGTGGCATTGCCTTGGAGCAAACAAGAGGGGACTGTAGGTTCCCTAAATTCTTGAGTAATTGTAAAATGGCACTAGGCTTGAACATGATCCATTTGTTTGCAGAGAATGGGTCCCTACAAATCAATGTATGCCACTTCTTGCAAACATAAATGAGCCACATCATGAGCTCAATTGATTACCTTAAAATGATTGTTAGCGTGGCTATTAGCGCACTGAGTATTGTTCAGCAAGTGCTGCCCAATCCCAGAATCACATCTAACAGTACAAGTTCTGTTTTGTGTTTTGCAAGCATGGGCTGGTTGAGTACAACCAGCTGGTTGAGTATTCTGCCTCTTACAAACAACCAAAGAAACATGCTGTTTGATCTGATCAGCTAATCGATGGGCTGTGAATTAAATCTATCAGTTTGTTCCCTTTAACACCAATTGTACCAGTTATGAATATCATTGTACTTTCTGTGAGTAAATAAATCATACTGGAAACAACCACACCAACATGAAGCATGTCTGTCCCTATCATGATTTGCTACTGATGTATTTCTGTTTCATTTCAGGATCTTTGAAAATTCTTCCACAAAATGGATTTGGCCAAAAACCATCTCCCCGGCTAGGTCCTATTTTTTGAATTCTCAACTGGTTAACTTTTCAGGAGGAGGACAAAGAAAATGCTTCAAAGGCACTCTGAAGCTCTCCTTGAAGTGCAGCAGAATCAACCTTAATGACTTGGAGGAGTTTGTTATCCATAATTTAGAATGGCGACGAGCATCAAACTGAATCATGCTGGAAAGTCACAGGGCGAGATTTTCCAGCTGCGCTTGCCCCAAAATGGGAGAATCCTACCTGAGGTCAACGGACCTTTGCATGGTCTGCCCCCCACCTTCTATGATTCCCATGGCGGGCAGGACGGGAATATTCCCCCCATGTCTTAACCATGAGGCAGAGCAATGGCAAAGAAGGAAAGAAAAAGAGGAAGCAACTTCAGATTCAACTACATCATGGGAAGTCCTGCCTTATGTGCCCAAAGACCTGTGGGGCGAGAGATGGTCAAGAATTGCTCAGTTACATGGAGACCCACAGCAGAAGCTCAGGATACTGCGTGGACATCATCATCAAATCGAGGGATTGCTGAAGACAATGACTGAGCTTTTAAAAGCATGTATATATTTACCAAAATAACCATCTGACAGTTAGTTTGCAAAACGCAAATTGTTTTACACAGGCTAAACCCCGATTGATTTGCTAGCTTATCTTGGTCATTGAGAAGCACCTCTTACTGGGAAACCCTTTGATCTCAATCTGTCTAGCAAGCGGATTAATAGAAGAGAAACATTTACATGAGAGGAGATCAATTATGAGTTGAATGTAGACATTGTACCCACAAGAAATGAAAGGCCCTTGTAGAGTGAAGAAATTTATAAGTAAAAGGTTTGGAAAAGTGATTAAAAGAAATAATTTAAGTAAATAGTACTGTGAATTTTTTAATATATGTTTTTATCTCATATGTGCAAATTTCAGTTACAAGGTGTAAATATTTTAACCATATGTTAGTTGTGACATTTTGCTTAAGTAGATATTGTGTATTACAGAATTAAGCAAACCATTGGCATGGAATGGACCTCAGAAGATTGCAGCTCGAATCAGCAACTGCAATCAAAGCATTTGGCTGCATGTGAGCAATGTGACAAGAATTCCACTCATGTGTATGTATATAAAGAAGCCAAGATTAACTGGCGAAATGTGGTGGCTCATTGATCAGTCAGCTTGTCCAACTCATGGGTGTTAAGTGTTACAGTGTCCCTTTAACAGGTGAATCACATGAGCACGAGTGACATCCTCAGCCAGGTTCACAAGCTTTATGTTTAGTCTTGTATTGGGCTTCACGGCGTACACAGCTATTGAGTTAACTTCCCTGTTGAGTTACAGCAAACCACAAGTTAGTATGTTCTTTGGTTCTGACTACGACCTAGTAAATTGCCCGGTACAGAATAAATGGTGATGAAGGAGATTTTCGGCAGCCAGTGTGAGAAAGAGCAAAAGAAAACCAAACATGGTGGCAGTTCTTGGTGGCAGATATCTGCAAGTTCGATCCAAACATCTTAAAATGGATTTAAAATTGAATTAGATTGAGAAACAGCAACCCGAATTAGTGCCAGAGTAGACACAACTGAGTGAATTGTGCAAAAATGAAATGGCCGTCGCTACGGCAATGAATGCACAGTTCCAGCCCATAATGAATTCGGAAGCTCAGGATGTCATAGAGGCATCTGTGAAGTGGAAACAAAAGTGAAAATTGAAATTCAATAGCTTTCTGAAGAGGATAGGGTCAGCCACATCCTCTTGTGAACTGGAGAGAAAGGCTGAATTTGATTAATAGCTGGGGACAACAGTAAAAACCCAGCCAACATTTTTGAAAAATTCAGTATACATCTCCAGCCAAGGTCAAATCAAAGTATCCGCATATATAAATTTCAACACCTGAGGTAGGAACTAGGTGAGCCTGTTGAGAATTTCTTAACAAGATTGAAACAAGCAGCCAGAAAATATAAATTCAAGGAAACAGGAGCTGCTAACTCAGCTCAAAGGGCAAAGTTATTTGATTGGAAAGGACAAGTTCACAATATCGCAGGCTGTAGGATTTGAGCCAAGGACCCCAGGACATTGCCCTAGGTTTCTGGTTTACCATTCAGTGATCTATACTACTAGGCCACAAGAGAAAGCCATCGCATGCTGTAGAAACTACCAGAGTATATGAAGCAATGAGTAGATGGCTGAAAACAACCAAACAGCCAAAGCCTTCAATTAAGGAAGGCAGCAGGAGTGACACAGTGAAACAGCAGCAAAAAACAAAATGCACACCAGACAGAGAGAAAGATGCGGAAGGAACTGCAAACAATCACAGGAATGAAAGAAGTGTCTCATGTATGGATCAAACTGCAGAGTTTGTGGAAAGCTCAATCACTGGGAAAAGAATTGTGGAGCAAGGAAAGAAGTTGCTAAATGAGTTATCAGATACAGAGCAAAAGGGACAATCTGCAAAACAAATCAAAGTATCCAAATCCTGTAGATGACATTGAACTTGAGGACACAATAAGAACCATACAACTACATGAAATGGCCGAACTCAGTGGTTTCCCTATCAAGCCATTCACGCAGCCATTCAAACCAGGAAGAGGATTGGAAATATGCCCGCACCCATAAAGCTGAAACTAAGCTTGGCACCAGAGCACAGAATAACTTTTCCCCACTCATACTAGACCAGAATATCTTTCTTGAAAATTTGGGGGGGGGGGGAATGGCTTTCCAAGGAAAGATACTCTGAAACCGAACAACATCATGCTAATGGCACACAGGGGAACTGAGATTTGACAGTTAAGGTAATTCAAATCAGAGGAACAGATAAAGGAAAATGTTAAATGTACGTTCTATGTGATAGAAACAGATGGTGCCACTATCCTGCGAAGTGTTGCATTTATTTCAGTAAGCTACAAGATGAAGCAGTCACACCAATGAAAAGCATCTTGATCAGAAGCAAGAAAGTAATTGCCAGAACCACCAAGCTGACAGATTGGGTAAATTCCATTGTTAGGAGAGATAACAAGCAAAGCCAAATGAATGAGTTTTAATCTAATATTGAAATTCTCAAGGCCAATATTGAAAGAAACAAAGAACTCTTGACACAAAGAAGGTTAATTCAGAATGTTCAGGCAGTTAACGAAGATCTCCAGAAACTTACAGCATTCAAAGGTGAAAACTTAGGATTAGTGAATTAAGTAGCTGACCTGGAAAGACTGAAGGCTGAGCAGGACAGAATGTAGCAAGCTGAAACAAAGGATATGGGAGAGAAACTGCATGCTGTATGGTTGTCATGATGGGAGATGCCGGCGTTGGACTGGGGTAAGCACAGTAAGAAGTCTCACAACACCAGGTTAAAGTCCAACAGGTTTAAACCTGTTGGACTTTAACCTGGTGTTGTGAGACTTCTTACTGTGCTGTATGGTTAGCAGAGGAGGATTCCATGAAGGCGGTCCTGAAGCTCATGTCAAAACCTCAACAGCACGTGCTTCAAACAGACCTTGAAAAAGAAAAAAATGGTAGTATTAGTGGGCTGAATAACCAATGCTGGATAATTCACTTTTCCAGTGGTGCTGATTTCACATGATGAGATAGACATGCAGAGATGAATCAGTCTTGTTTGATGGTGCAAAATTTCCATCAGAAACAGTGTAGATGAGGCCAGAAAGAGCTCCTTGTTTGTGAAGCTGTTAGATGATGAAAAAGCAGATTGAAGCTTTGTAGTTCAGCAAAGCAATATTACTGGTTCCACAAGCCAGAGGTCCATGTCACAAGACTTCCACCTCTCCACACAGTCTTTGATAAAAGACATGTGTCCTTCATCTGGGTCCCTAAGATTGCTAAATGTCTCAACCATTAAGAATTGAAAAGAAGGTGGTGGGGTCCTTAGCCTTAGCAAATGGGCAGACGTCTGTTGACTAGCCTGGATTATAAAGTGCAGATGGCCTTTGTATAGCTCTCTTTAAATTTGGTCTGTGCAGTCCACAGGGATCATTAATGGCTCTGCAAGGATAACAGTGTACAAGTTTCTCCAATTTTGCCAGATAGCGTATATCGTTTGGAGTCACAGACAGACAGAATCAACCATTTTAGGTCTTTGTCCAGTTTGAAATCTTTAGTCATAGCAATGAGCCTATCTCTATATATTTTACTTAAAAAACATACAGGGTGAGCTCTTTATTCCTCACAATAATATTTTGAGAAAATAAGCTATAATTAACTCTTAAGGTGTTCAATTTATTTATAAAAGTTGATTGTTATTCTTCTTTAGCTTAGACATAATGGCCGGAATTTTCCAGTCATTTACACTCCACTGCCACTGCAAGTGAGGACGTAGCTCAGCCAAATCTCCATTCACTTCAGCGGGAGTGAAACCCCCGAGGTGTGAACGGCCAAAACATCCCGCCTGTTATATTCAAAAATTGAAACAGTTACATTGATATATGGAGGCATTATTTTTCAAAAAAAAGGAATGTTATATTGTTATCTTATTCATAAGGAGTCAGGAACTAATTGTTATGTGAATGTACGTCTAGGGTGCCACTGCAGTTAGGCATTGAGTATCAATGGATCAGTCCACCATGAAGAGCTGTAAGTCATAAGTTCCAACATTTTGAGTCTAAAAGTGTGATTATTTCAAACTTATGGAAACCAGAAGACATAACAGAGACCTTGGACGGGATTTTCCGGCCGTGCTGGCCCCAAGACCGGAAAGCCCTGCCCGAGGTCAATGGATATTTACATGGTTCTGCCCTGCCTGCTATGGTTTCCATGGCAGGCGGGACTGGAAAATTCCGCCCCTTGTTTCCACAATCAGACACTTCTAAAATGATGCTGCCGTCCGCACGACAAATTAGTGTCACATCGGATTCAGTTAACATCCCCCCTATCTCCCATCCCGACACTCCCCTGTCCATGTTATGAGGCTTAATAGTTAGGCCTTGGAGTACATCTAAAACCCAGTCAACTGGTGGGAAAATTGCAAATAAAAATGATCACATGAATAATTTCAAAATATATCACTTTTTATGGCTTATTTTCAATTTTCTTAAATTATATTTTAGTCATTTTATGTTCTGAGGCGAATTTCCGTATAGAAAACCACTGCATCGTTTTTCCTGTCCGCTAAATAAAGGAAAGTCGCACCTGAGAGTTGGTAACAGTTTTTATGCAGCTTTTGTTCTGGCTTTACAGCTTTTAACATTGAACATTTATTCAATAAAGCTTATGTCCAAAGAAAATGTCATATTGCTGTTTTTGTGCATCCATATTTTGCTGAGGATTTCGAAAGCTATTTGGTTTGCTTGGATGTCATTCAATGTTATAGCGATCAAGATTTGCTGCCCATGGTTTTCTAATTTTGGACAAAGCTTTCTGAGCAACAGCACATCAATAAGTGTGTGATGGGACTATTGAATTTGCTGGTGATCATATAGCTATATAATCAATGACAGCCTTCAAGTTATAATGCCCATTTAGCAACTCTGGCTGTGACTGGAGACTTAAAACAACTTTTGACAATTGAGAAGACTGATCTGACTATGTTCCAATCACCCTAAATGTCACATAAGCTGAAGTCATCCTCAACAGTACACTGAGCATGTGTTTATAGAATCCCTACAGTGCAGAAAGATGTCATTTGGCCCATCGAGTCTGCACCAATCACAATCCCACCCAGGCCCTATTCCCATAACTCCTCATATTTACGCTGCTAATCCCCCTGACACTAGGGTTAATTTAGCATGGCCAATCAACCTAACCCGCATATCTTTGGCATGTGGGAGGAAACCGGAGTACCCGGAAGCAACCCACGCAGACATGGGGAGAACGTGCAAACTCCACACCGACACTGACCCGAGGCCGGAATTGAACCCAGGTCCCTGGCACTATGAGGCAGCAGTGCTAACCACTGTGCCACCGTGCTGCCCATTGTCCGTTTTGTGTAAGGAAAGTGATAGTCTATTGCCTGCAAATGCTAACTCAATATTAAAATTGATGTGTGCTTTCTTTGTTACTTTATTTTTATTGGGGACCTAGATCAAAGACTAAAAATATTATCAGCAATTAAGAATATTTTTGCACTATTAACTTTGCAGTGGATGAAAGTGAGTTTGAATAATCATCAATGTAAATTAGTAGCTTGGGAAAGTACCACTTCACTAATGTGTTGGCTTGGCCCAGTGGCAGTGGCGCCTCGGAATCACCAGATTGTGGATTAAAAACTGATTCCTACATTTAACCACATAATCCGTGATGTCTCTGAAATAGGGAAACACTGTATGACTGGAAATGCTGTCTTTCAAATCATATGTCAAACCTATTTAGATAGATAGTAAAACTTGAATAGCACTTGTTCAAAGAACAGCAGGGAGTTCTCCTCAGGATTAGATTCCCATGGTGGCTCTCCCAATTTTCTGTCCGAACTTTGGCAGCAATGCCAGAGAAACAGTAAGATCTGAACTTCACTGAAATTAGAGTGGGGGATCAGGAGAACAAACGCAGAAATTCTATCGGTGTTCTGAACAATATTCATCACTAAATCGCACTCACCAAAACAGATTAACTGGTCATTCATTTCATACTGTGGAATAAATTGGTCGCTGCATTGCTTATAAAACAATGATAACTAGACTTCAGAAGTAATGCACTGGCTACTGTGTTCATGATGTTTTAATAGATTCCAGGATTTAACTGTTAATCTCCGAGACACTGCAGCCAGCAACTCAGAAAAAAAATCATAAGGGTATTAGAACTTCTTTTTCGTCTTCAAACACTGCTAGTGATGGAGAAAAGAATGGAGGAATAACCCATTGGGTGACAGGGTTGTTCCTCCTTGCTGGATTAAGAAGATCATGTGCCCTGTGGATGGACAGATGAACAACCAATGGCACAAACGTTGGGGCATTGTAATTTGAGATAGGAGGTCATATGATGATGCCCCCAGGGATACATCCAAGAAGACAACATTATCTTTGGGTTATCTCGAAAGGCAATACGTGAATGTAATATCATTCCCTCTTTGTTTAAAACCCTGAGGTGGACAAACCCATGAGTGTGGTGATTGTCCCTTTAAAAGCAACACAGCAGAAGAGGGTCACCCGGCTTGAAGGACCAATTGGGACTGAGAGTGTGCAATCACCCCAAGAAGTGGAATCCTCTCTTAGGCAGAAGAAGACTTGTAGAAGACACGGAGGACTAAGGCAGCCACTAAGTTTCTCTCGGGCAACCAGGGGGGCTGCTGGCCTCTGTACAGTTCCAAATATAGGGGGCAATTCTCCCATCCTGATGGGCTAATTTTTTAGCACGTCGGGCCAGGAGAAACGCCGATTTGCAAGATTTGTGCATGCGTTCCCGACGCGTGCGCATCTCCGAGCGACGGATATTCGGCATGGTCGGGACCACGCTGGAGACTGGCGGGAACAGCAGATAAGTTATTTTAATCTTATTTGAGTGTAATCTAAATGTCATTATCAGGCCCGATAGCATCTCCCACCCCGCCAGTACAATTTCACTCCAACAGGGTTTAGAGTAGCTCCCCACTTTCTAGCGAGAACTAGCGGGAGACCCTGCCGGAGTGAAGAGGGGGCAATCGGGGCCCCCCAATGGGTCAGGCTGTGGGGGGTGGTGCCCCCTGGCATGAACACCCTGGCAGTGCCAGCCTGTGGCCCCTGTCATTGCCCAAGGGGGACGTGCCCATGCCAAGAGGGCATCTTGGCACTGCCCATCGGACTTGGGGCAGTGCCAAGGGGTGGGGCCAGCTGGGGGTGGGACCTAAGGGGCAATTAGTGGGGGTGGGGGGTCCCGCTGCCACTCTAGATTGGCTTCCAGCCGGGGAAGGAGGTAGACCAGCGATCGAGGCAGGCTGGGGGGGGGGGGGGGGGGGGGGGGTGAGTGGTCTGCCAAAAGGCTCTGCCTCCCGTGTGGGGGTCTGCTAGGGTGGTGGGATGGGGTGAGGTGGATCGTCACTGCCTGGGGGGGGTGGGGGGGTGGTGAACCATCGTTGGTTCCCACTGGATAGTACTGAGCCAGGGCTGGCCAGCACTACAGGAATGTATATAGGTTACTGTGGGATTGTACTAATGTTGCTGTTGGGTTAGGGTGGGATTGATACACCTGTGGTTGTTACTGTTGTGGCACATCCCAGTCGGGCTCCTCCTCCTGGGAGAGGTATAAGACTCCCTGCTCGGACGGGACCCCTTCAGTCTGGGATAGTGTGTTAAAGTTCTGATAGTTCCATTGTTAGTTAATAAAAGCCTTCTTTTACCGAAGCTTCGAGCCTCGTGTCCAATTGATGCGCATCAATTTTATTAACTAAAATTAAACTCTCGACGGAAGAAAAAAAGAAAGGAGAGTATGGAGCAAATCCTCAAGCCAGAACGTCTGACGCTAGATCCACGTGCGGTGGGCGCTTCTAACACCTTCGACCACTGGCTGAAGTGTTTTGAAGATTACCTAGCAGCCTCCGCAGCGGTCACCACAGATGATGACAGACTCCGGGTCCTCCATGCGAGGGTAAGCGACACTGTCTACCTCACGATCCGTGTGGCCACCACTTACCCGAAGGCCCTCGAGCTTCTAAAGAAGCGCTATACGAAACCTCCTAACGAGATCCACGCTCGTTACCTCCTCGCTACACGACGTCGGCAGTCGGGTGAAACCATGGAGGACTACGCCAATGAGCTCTTACAGCTAGCCAGGGGCTGTGACTGCAAAGCTGTGTCGGCTGAGCAGAGCATGTACGACCTCGCCCGGGATGCGTTTGTGGCCGGGGTCGGGTCTTCATACATCCGTCTCAAGCTGCTAGAAAAGGGTAATCTCAACCTTACCCAGGCCATGGAATTAGCTGAAATGCTCGAGTCGGCTTCGAAGAGTTTAGTCCTGTATCCGGAGGACCACGTGGAGACAACGTGGCAGGAGCAGTCGCAAATCCCTCCTCGCCACTCGGGTTTGAAGTGCAGTGTTATGGCGTGCTCCCATGTGGGCCAGACGACGGCGGCAGCCCCATGCGGCCCGCGGTGCTATTTCTGTGGAGGAGCCAAACATACCCGACAAAAGTGTCCCGCTAAAGCGGTAATCTGTACCGCATGCGGTAAAAAGGGGCATTACGCAAAGGTGTGCAGATCGAAGCCCAGGAACGGCAGTGCGGCCTGTGACCCTTCGGAACTCGGATCATCACCATCGTCGTCGAAGTCCTCGCGGGGTTCGTCCACGTGCGAGTCCAGGACGACGCCATTGCGGTCGACGGAGTCGGAGGAGGATGACCACCAGGGGTCGCTAAGTTTGGCGCCCTCACCCATGTGCGATTCATGGGGGCGGCCATTTTGGTCGACGATGACCACGAGCGACCAGCAGGGGTCCTCAGCGTCGACCTCAGCTGCCTGCAGTGACGTTCACGGACCAACGGTGGCGTCGATCACCCTGGACCAGGCTAAGCCTCACAGGCTTGATTGTTCGATGATGGATATCCAGGTAAACAATCATGTGCTTTATTGTCTGTTTGACAGCGGGAGCACTGAGAGCTTTATCCACCTTGACACTGTGAAGAGGTGTGGACTCCAGATTCAACCTGCCAAATAGACAATCTCTATGGCATCAAGATCCCGGTCTGTCGCTGTGCTAGGACGTTGTGTGGTAACCTTGAAAGTACAAGGCACAATTTACGAGCGTTTCAGGCTCCTTGTGTTGCCGTATCTTTGCGCACCAATTCTCCTCGGACTAAACTTCATGGTCCACATGAAGAGTGTGATCCTACAGTACGGTGGGCCACTCCCTTCGCTGGCAGTGGGAGAACTGCTGCAGTCTCCAAATCGCCCAAAGCGCCCCGCCTGCAATCTTTCTACGTTAAAGATCACCACACCCTCTTTATTTCAGAATCTGGTACCAGGCTGCAAGCCCATCGCTACTAAAAGTAGGCGTTACAGCACTGAGGATCGGATCTTCATCAGATCTGAGGTTCAGCGACTCCTCAAAGAAGGGATCATACAGCCCAGTGTTAGTCCGTGGAGAGCACAGGTTGTGGTGGTCAAGAGCGGGAACAAACCCCGGATGGTCATTGATTACAGTCAGACCATTAACCGATATACGCAGCTGGATGCGTATCCTCTCCCGCGCATATCTGATATGGTCAATCAGATTGCGCAGTACCGGGTGTTCTCCACCATAGACCTCAAGTCCGCCTACCACCAACTCCCCATTCGCCCAGAGGACCGACAATATACGGCTTTTGAGGCGGATGGTCATTTGTATCATTTTCGTAGGGTTCCATTTGGTGTCACCAATGGGGTCTCGGTCTTCCAGCGTGCTATGGACCGAATGGTGGACCAGAACAGGCTGCGGGCTACCTTCCCGTACCTGGATAATGTCACCATCTGCGGCCATGATCAGCAGGACCATGACACAAATCTCCAGAACTTCTTACGCACTGCATCTCGCCTGAATTTGACCTGCAACAGGGAGAAGTGTGTATTCCATACGCGCCGGTTAGCCATCCTGGGATACGTGGTGGAAAAGGGGGTAATTGGCCCTGATCCAGACCGTATGCGCCCCCTTGCTGAACTTCCCTTGCCCGCTAGCGCAAAAGCACTGAGAAGATGCCTAGGCTTCTTCTCCTATTATGCGCAGTGGGTCCCCAACTATGCGGACAAAGCCCGTCCGCTGATGAAGTCCACGACTTTTCCACTCACGCCAGAGGCCCAATTGGCCTTCAAGGAATTGAAACACGACATCGCGAAAGCCACGATGCACGCGGTAGACGAATCCATCCCTTTTCAGGTGGAAAGCGATGCATCTGATTTCGCCCTGGCCGCCACACTTAACCAGGTGGGCAGGCCCGTCGCGTTTTTTTCCCGCACCCTCCAAGGCCCCGAAATTCGGCATTCAGCGGTGGAAAAGGAGGCCCAGGCCATTGTGGAGGCCGTCAGACATTGGCGCCATTACCTGGCGGGAAAGCCGTTCACCCTGATCACGGACCCGCGGTCCGTGGCGTTCATGTTCAACAACTCGCAGAGGGGCAAGATCAAGAATGACAAGATCTTGCGGTGGAGAATTGAACTCTCCACCTATAACTACGATATCATGTATCGTCCAGGGAAGCTCAATGAGCCCTCGGATGCCCTCTCGCGCGGAACATGCGCTAGTACTCAGGAGAATCGCTTGAATGCCCTCCATAATGATCTGTGCCATCCTGGGGTCACTCGGCTCTACCACTTTGTCAAAGCCCGCAACCTGCCTTACTCGGTGGAGGACGTCAGGTCGGTGACAAGGAGCTGTCGGATTTGCGCAGAATGCAAACCGCACTTTTACCGACCTGACCGGGCACATTTGGTCAAGGCCACTCGCCCCTTCGAGAGGCTGAGTGTTGATTTTAAGGGCCCCCTTCCCTCAACGGATCGGAACGTGTACTTTCTGAACATAATAGATGAGTACTCCCGGTTCCCGTTTGTTGTCCCCTGCTCGGACACATCGGCTGCCACGGTGATCAAGGCATTCCGTGATCTTTTTACCCTGTTCGGGTACCCCAGCTATATCCATAGCGACAGGGGCTCGTTGTTCATGAGCAATGACTTGAGGCAATTCCTGCTCTCATACGGGATTGCCTCTAGTAGGACCACGAGTTACAACCCTAGGGGTAATGGACAGGTGGAACGAGAGAATGCTACAGTCTGGAAGGCTGTCCTATTGGCGTTGAAATCCAAAGGTCTTCCAGTCTCCCGTTGGCAGGAGGTTCTCCCTGATGCGCTTCACTCTATTCACTCCCTCCTGTGTACGGCAACCAATGCTACTCCCCACGAGAGGATGTTCTCATTCCCTCGGAAGTCTTCCTCGGGGATATCTTTACCAGCCTGGTTGACGTACCCAGGACCCGTCCTCCTGCGGCGACATGTGAGGGCCTGCAAGTCCGACCCCTTGGTCGAACAGGTCCACCTCCTCCACGCCAACCCTCAGTATGCCTATGTGGCATATCCTGACGGGCGAGAGGACACAGTCTCGATCCGAGACCTGGCGCCCGCGTAGGACGTAGCAACTCCTGTCGCTCCCATACCCCCAGTGACGAATCCGTTATCCCTTATTTCTCCCCCGGACGTAGCGCGGGCAGCATCGGGACCAGTGCATAACAGTTTTACTCCAATGCACAGCTTGCCTGAGCCCCGAAGATGGTCGCCACCGCAGAATGTGTCAGGATCCCCTGCACTACCGTCTCATCAGGGTCAACCGGCCTGTGAGTCCGTGGGAGAACAGCTGGACGCCGTTTTGGGGAGAACGCCACCGCAAGTGCCTACTCCGGTGTCACCGCCGGTATTGAGGAGGTCACAACGACGGTGCGGTCCTCCAGACCGTCTGAACTTATAATCTGCTGACATTTTAGTCTGTTTTCGTACCCCGCCGGCCTTTGTTCTCAAAGGAGGGGTGAATGTGGTGAACCATCGTTGGTTCCCACTGGATAGCACTGAGCCAGGGCTGGCCAGCACTACAGGAATGTATATAGGTTACTGTGGGATTGTACTAATGTTGCTGTTGGGTTAGGGTGGGATTGATACACCTGTGTTTGTTACTGTTGTGGCACATCCCAGTCGGGCTCCGCCTCCTGGGAGAGGTATAAGACTCCCTGCTCGGACGGGACCCCTTCAGTCTGGGATAGTGTGTTAAAGTTCTGATAGTTCCATTGTTAGTTAATAAAAGCCTTCTTTTACCGAAGCTTCGAGCCTCGTGTCCAATTGATGCGCATCAGGGGGTGGTCTGGAGATCGGGGCACTCTGGGACGGGGGTGTCGGGGCTGGCCTGTGAATGGTCATGATGCTCATGGGGGCCACGTTCGGGCCGTGGTGGGGCTGGAGGGGCAGCACTGCGAGGGTCCCGGGCTGACCAGTGATTGAGCTGACCAGCAAACTGCAGGCTGACAGTTCGGAGCCACTGCACATGCGCAGAGTTCTGGAACTGTCAGACTCTGGTGTGAATAGGCCCCGCCCCCCAGCTTTTAATCATATTCCCGATTGTGACCTCTGCATTGCACAGAGTGTGGGAGATTCAAGTCTGAACTCCCACTGAAAAAAACAATTGTGATTTACATAGAACATAGAACAGTACAGCACAGAACAGGCCCTTCGGCCCACGATGTTGTGCCGACCTTCATCTGAAACCAAGATCAAGCTATCCCACTCCCTACCATCCTGGTGTGCTCCATGTGCCTATCCAATAACCGCTTAAATGTTCCTAAAGTGTCTGACTCCACTATCACTGCAGGCAGTCCATTCCACACCCCAACCACTCTCTGCGTGAAGAACCTACCTCTGATATCCTTCCTATATCTCCCACCATGAACCCTATAGTTATGCCCCCTTGTAATAGCTCCATCCACCCGAGGAAATAGTCTTTGAACGTTCACTCGATCTATCCCCTTCATCATTTTATAAACCTCTATTAAGTCTCCCCTCAATCTCCTCCGCTCCAGAGAGAACAGCCCCAGCTCCCTCAACCTTTCCTCATAAGACCGACACTCCAAACCAGGCAGCATCCTGGTAAATCTCCTCTGCTCTCTTTCCAGCGCTTCCACATCCTTCTTATAGTGAGGTGACCAGAACCTCATTTACACCAATTTTCCCACAAATTCAGCACTTAGAACTTTTTTGGGAGAATTACCCCCATAGTTTTGCATGGAACTTTTCTGTACAGGCTTGTTGCTTACCGAATTCAGTTCTAGATTGTTCTCTGACAATGTGACTACATGTTTTATTCTGTGGGCGGTGCCACATTGACCCTTGCTCTGCCGGGCACATTACATTATAATGTATGCAGGCACATATCATCACAATGGAACAAAGTCTTGTGTCTCGGCAGTTCTTTCACAATCTCAGTCTGTCACGTGTGAAGGAATGGTCATGGTGCACTATTTTTGGTACTTAGGTCATGTGATAGCTTCTTCTCTCTCTAGCATTTCAATTCAGCATCTTTTTCATCAAACATTTTATCATATTGGTTCTTGTGCTTTTCCATTTGTATGGTTCTTTCGGCAATCTAGTCCTGGCATGTAATCTTAGTTTCTTTCTCTGTCTACATTGCTGATTCTGCTGTCAATTTCAATGTTTTTACCATTTCAGTTAATTTCTCATTGTTAAGCTTCCTTCTTCAAGCTTTATCCTCCTGATTCAATTCTTCACTGGACTTGTTCTTATTTTCTAGTTGCCTTTTCATAGAGTTCAGCTTATTCTACATTGTCTCATGAATCTCTCCTTTTTAACTTAATTTTGTTAGTTTTTGCAACTTTCTTTTAAGTTTACTGCCAGCCATTTCATCCTGTTTTAATGTCTTCTCTAGAGATTTAATTCTATTTGCTGATTCCTCTTTATTTTCAATAGTTCGTGGTTTCTTTTGAAGTCTTTAATTTCTGGGTTTCTTCCATGATGAATCCATCATGTTCTTACTGACCTATACATTTCACAAATGGAGTCTTCATTTCTACCTGTCTTAACTTCAGTCAAATGCTTTTTCACTTTTGGGTCTGTCTCTGACGTAGTGTTGTCTAATTTCCATTCTGCAATTCTCTTGTTGCCCTTCATTTGGTCATTTATTGTCTTTCAGTGCCCTCTGAAGTTTTTCAGTGCCCTCCTTCTGGGGTCTTCTATTGCCTCCTCTAAGGTCCTGTATTGCCCCTTCCTTGAAGCATTCATTGCCTATGGACCTTTTTTGAGAGTTGCCCTCTATTCAGTGTCTTCTACACTTTGCCCGTCCATTGTCCTTTGTTTCTTCTTGTATTTGCCACTTTAAATGCTGCCAAATTAAATGTATTACCATTTTAAATATATCACCTCTTTGAATGCATTACCGCTTTAAAGACTGTCATGTTTATTTACTGCTGTCAGCAGCTGCTGGTTCTCTCTGTGAGCTTTTCCTGTGCTTTTGAAGTTTTGGTGGGAACTTGGTGCTCTTCTCTTGATTATTTATAAACTTTTAAAGCTTCATTTCCTTTTACGAATGGAAGGTTTTCAGCGATTTCTGTAGCTTTTCTTTCTTCTTCTGCTTTCCCTCCACTTTTTAATGTGCCCATTTTTGTTGATTTCACAGGTCCAAGGAGCTGTTTTTAAAACTTTTTTCCTCCCTTTCTTTTAAACAGATGGAGACCTTCTCCTCTTTTAATAAATTCGCTACCTACAGTCCTTCAGTGCAGGGACTGCTACCCGAACCTCATCCCACAGGTTCCGCTAGGATCAGGAGCCCAGCAATCTCAGCCTCTTCATTTTCCCATGCTTCTGGAGAACATGTTACAGCTCCCTAGGGCATCTTTCCCTTTTCACTTTAAGCACTGCTCTCTGTACTCTAAAAACTCTGCAGCAACTCCTTGTCTTGTTTTTTAAACTTAAGTTCCACTTTTCCTCAAAATCACAGCTCCTGTCTCTGAAGATTGCTCTCTAAACATTTCTAAACCTCCAACTGCATCATCCAATTCAGGTCTGCTCCATGTCTGTCTCTCAGGGACTGGCAACATCTTAAATAGGTCCATTTGCCCAAAGATGAGCATTTCTTTTCCTCAGGCTGTTATTAAAATAGGATACTCACAGGTGTCGGACCACAAGCAGTGTCATCAATAATACATCCCGTCCTCATCACCAGTGTAATGATGCATGCTCACAGACTTTGTCAGGAACATAAAGGGTATAAGGAAAAACTGCACAAACGCTGGAAGCCCCCCAGCTTCCCTGGCACTGCCCAAGGAGCAAAGGGGCACCTTGGCACTGCCCACTGGGCTTCAGACAACAGTTAAGAGGCATCTGGATGGGTACATGAATAGGGAGGAAATAGAGGGATACGAACCGAGTAAGGGCAGAAGGTTTTCTTTTTTAGTTTACTTAGGGCATCATGATCAGCACGGGCTTGGAGGGCCAGAGGGCCTTTTCCTGTGCTTTTTCTTTGTTCTTTGATTTAGTCAACTAGCTTGACTGCACATAATGCCTAAGCTCACGCACAGAAAACAGCCAGCCAACAGCATGCACACATTTTCAAGCATGAGTCATCATCGTCAGGAGGGAAGGGAAGAAAAATGTTCTTTTGAGCTAATAATCAGAAATAACAACAAAGGCAACAGAATTTATATTGAAGGGAGATATAATAGTGGCATTGCACCAATTCCAGAGGCTTCACAAGTTTATCTTGCATGAATTTAGAACTGTCTAAAGTTTCTTTTGATAGGTGACCCAGACATAGGCTCAAAGTCTGATTGATCACTTTCTCCAGACCATGCACCAGAGGCAGTTGATTGTGCGCACACTGTACATAACCTTCCACAAGGCATTATCTGCAGTAACACTCTGCTACAACTTTAGCCTCCACAAAATATACTGTTAGCAGCGATTCAGATTCTTAGGGCATAATTCCCACAGCAGGTTTGTTGGGAGTGGAGAATCTAGTGGGAGCCAAAAAATCAGGAACCCGCTGGTGTACAATCACATTGCTGTTCTCCCAATGGCAGGTTAATGGTGGGTCAGTCTTCCTGCTGGCAGGTGCCCTGAATGCCATTTGCATTTCATGAATTCTCATTAGGACAGCTGTCTGTTGGTATCCCATCAGACTTTCAAACTTGCGTCACACCAGCGTGAAATTACGTCAGTCTGAAACCCAAGTGCTAAAGAGTCTTCAGTTCACAACAGACTTGGGGTGGAACAGTGGCAAGCATAGCCATCTCACAGGAACCGGGTTCAATTCCGGCCTCGGGGTGACTGTCTGTGTGGAGTTTGCATGTTCTCCCCTCATCTGCGTGGGATTCCTCCGGGTGCTCCGGTTTCCTCCCACACTCCAAAGATGTGCGGGTTAGGTTGGTTGGCCATGCTAAATTGACCCGAGTGTCAGGGGGACTAGGAGGGTAAATATGTGAGGTTACGGGATAGGCCTGGGTGGAACTGTGGTTGGTGCAGACTCGATGGGCCAAATAGCCTCCTTCTGCACTGTAGGAATTCTATAATTCTGAATTCTATGACTTTGAGGTAAGTGCAACAAAGCCTATCTGCCATAGTGCTGTGTTCCTTCTGATGAGCTGTACAGCACTCTGCTGGGGCAGCCCAGTTCCTATCCTCCATCTCCATGCCAAGTTGGTCTTCATGGACAACACCGCGCTGCTGGACACATGGGCACTATGTTACTGTCTTGGTTTAATATGCGTTTCGGTTGGGAGTACTGGGGTCTCCTTCCCCCCTGGTGCTACACACCAGTGTCTATCTGGAGAGCATTGCACTGCGAGACTCATTCAGCCACTGCAACAAAGGTTTGCACATAGACCTGGGGAGGAATGCAATGTGATGCTACCAAAGAGGGGGGCAGTGGCCTAACAAAGACAAGGGGGCTACATGGAAGGAGGGTTGTGCATGGAAGCGGGAGGGGGAAGAGCAAGGGCTGACAACGCTAGGCAGCGAGGCAAGGAGGTGCATGAATAAAAGGCAGGGGAATACCGAGGGAAGGAAAGATGGACCCCAAAAAGGTTGCATGAAAAGTTCACCAACAAGCGGGTCAAACATCATTAACTGGAAGGGGATATACAGAGGCTCCAGATGCAGTGGGTACATGTCCATATGGGGCATGAGCATTTGGCAGGTGATGACCTCAAGAGGAGGGTGGTTGAGGAACAGACTTTTTCTTAAGTCTGCTGGCCTTTTTTCCTCTGGGTTGTCGTCATCCTGCATGGTCTGGTGAAAAGAGATGGATTGGTGAGGGTGATATGAGTTTGGTGGGCTGGTACTTAAATATGGAACTCACTAGTTGATGGCAGGTGGCCAAATTCGCTGCCGGCCCACCAGGTGACTTGGAGGGGAACTCACCTGTGCATAATTAATGAGGTTCCAAGTGCAGAATCTAGCAGAGGATCCCGCCATTCTGGCCAGTGGGAAAGGCCAGTGTTTTTAATACTCATGTATCCTGGATAATTATGATGGAATTGACACACAGCTGTCAAAGTTTGATTGATAATCCCTTTTGTGTCCAGTCACAGTACACAAGCTGTTCAAAAAGGGGAATAAAGTTCACATTCAGTCAAATTGTTTATTTCAATACAATGTTATGAGTTTCATTGCAGGCTGCAGAGTAGGATAGTTGAAACTTAATAATGTTACGTGATTGGTTCAGTTCGTATATAATGGTCCTTTCTTTCTGAAAGATGTGGCGGGACATTCCAAATCCAGGAAGTCCCGGGAATTTTATCTGGGTTATTGACAGAAAGTTGCTCTGTTCAAGTTAAAGACTCCCCCGTTTGAAAATCTCAGTGGAATCATTTTGATTCTAAGAATCAATCGGTTTGAAAATGATTTAAACTCATTGGGCTCCCACAGCAGAAAGAAAATGAGAAAAATGGACCATATTATTTGAAAATGATTTATCAGTAGAGCTTCAATCATTTTAGCACTTTATTCACTCACTCGGGTGTTTAGAAGAATGTCTCTATATTATCATTAATGTTAGTTTTGTGATCTTTGTAAAATAAATGTAATTGATATTTAATCTTAAAATAAGCTCTTTCAAGAACAGAATGAAACCGTATGGTAGCATAACTTGCTGTAAGCACCAACAAACAGGCCCATCACTTCCTTGATGTGATTCCAGCAGGGAGTTGGTAAAACTCACTGAAAATAGCAGGGTCCAGTTTTTATTAATGTGCATAAATTCCAGCAAGGTTAGGTCGCTGTGGTGTTAGTGGCCTGTGAATTTCCCAGGACTACAATCCTTGGCATGTTACCAATAGTTTATCGAGAATGCAACAGAAAGATAGACATTCTCAAAGAAAAGGAGATTTGAGAATCACGCACGAGAAGGGGTAGGAAGGTCAGAGAAAACTTGAAAACATTACAGTGGCCCCCAATTCTCTGAGTTAGATGGTCATACGAATTAGGAGTAGGAGTACCAAGAGGTTCAAGTCCCAGTCCAGGACAGATATTTCAGTTCAACCAATGAAGGGAACCATATTATCAGAAATGATAATAAAGTTCTCTTCAGTGCAGATGTTCTCCCGAGAGCAGAGAGGATTAAGGACAGATTTGTTGGTGGCATTCAAAGTCATGAGGGGCTCTGATAGAGTAAATAAACTCCAGGGCAGAAGAATCC
Organism: Mustelus asterias; assembly: GCF_964213995.1. NCBI lineage: Eukaryota > Metazoa > Chordata > Chondrichthyes > Carcharhiniformes > Triakidae > Mustelus > Mustelus asterias. Next base: position 103,323,888 of record NC_135801.1, on the reverse strand, counting down.
AGAGGGCAAAGATTTAAGGCAATTAGCAAACAAAAAAGAGATGAGATGCATGAACAATTTTTACATAACAAGTTGCAATCTGGAATGCATTGCCTGAAAGGCTGATTGCTTAAGCAGATTGAATAATAACTTCATTTCATCTTATCATTAACCTTCTCTCTTGTCCTACCCACACTGTTTCATTCCCTGATTTACTTTCAACTTTTAAATCTCTAACTTCTTCCAATTTTTATGATAGGTCATCAGTCTGAAACGTTGGCCTCAATATTTACAGTGGGAGGGAACAGGGATATGGATAAGAGATCAGGAAACCCAGATGCATGGGTTTACCTTAGCTCCTGCCCAATTTAACAGAGAGGGGAAGCCTATGGCATCAGGCAGCTGTCAAAAGTGGAAAGGAGGGAGGGAGATATTGGGGGTCAGGTATGAGCTACAGCTGACTGGGGATCTAGGGCATATCAAAGCAGAAGGAGGAACCAATGGAGAAGATTGCCTGGTTGGGGAGGGGCAACATCAGAGAGGTTATATTGATGAGATTGTGGTCTGTAAAGGCATGGGGTTGATGAAGACCAGGTTTCAAACATGGAGGCACCTCTTTGCTGTTGAGGTTCAAAGGTTAGCTGAGGAGGCTGAAAGAAGCATTTCTGCTTCTCCTGCCCATAAGCAGTGCTGGAAAGACACTTACCTGTTCTACCGGATATCCTAATCTCCCTTCAGCCCAACAAGACAGCGTTAAAGCAGTATCATTAAAATAATTAAATGAGGGACCCAATTTCTGGGAGGGGTTTGGCCATTCACCTACCCATCCATCCTACCTCCATTAAAATCAAGGTGAGGGGGCTTGAGGTGGTTTAGGATTAGATTTGAAACCTTTTATATTTTAACTTCTCACCAAATCAAATCCAATTGATGAGATTGTGGTCATCCATTCTTTGAGGGGAGGGGGTTAATATTTCTGTGATTAACTGTGTGTTTCTCTCTTCACAAATACTGCCTGACCTGCTAGAAATGTTTTCATTTCTGATGTATGGCATTTGCAGTGCTTTGCTTCGGAAACATTATTTATTGTATTGATAGATGTACAAGGAAATTCTTTATTTCATTTCTGTCATACCTCAAACATTAAATTACACTGCTTTATATTTTATATGCAACCCCCATGAACCACGATTGAGATATTCATGCATCTCTGGGGGTAATCTTGCTTTCTTAGTTGTGGGCAGGATTCTCCCAAAAAACGACCAAGGCCAGGATTCTCCGGCTGGCATTGGGGCGTGAACTGCCTGCAAATTACAGCCTAAGTGTCAGAACAGCGAGAAAACAGGAGCGATCCAGACTGGTCTCTCAGATGCACTCCGCATCACAATCGTCCCACACTCAGTCACTCTTTCGGAGAGTTGGGAGACGTGCGGCACTACTGGAGGGGCTGGGGGAGGGGGGGGTGGGGGAAGCACGGGTACAGGTCCTAAACACACCAATGAGCCGGCTTCCAAGCACTCGGGCGCCATTTCACAAGATCGCCCCGATCTCACAGTACACTGGAAGACACCCTCCCTCCCCCCACAGATGTCGGGAGCCCCCCTCCCTTCATTGACGGCATGTTCCCCCACCCTGACATGGATTGTCGGCATTGGAGCCCTCCCGATGGGTTCCCTATTATGACCCTCGAAATGTCTCTCCATCAGGATCCCTGATATGACCCATCCTGACATGACCCCCCCCCCCCATGGCTACCCCATAATAGCCACCCCTGTCATAGCCCACACTAAGGGTCCACCTCCTTGGCGCTGCCCCTGGCACACCAGCTGGCACTGTTGAGCTGCCTGGTGGCCACTGCTGCGGTGCTTGGTGGGCACTGCCAGTGTGCCAGGTGGGCACTGTGTGATGGCCGTCACCCGGCCACCTGGGGGCTTCCATGGCCTCCAAGCCTGCTGGTGTGGCCATCGCGCCAGATCGACATTCAAAACTACTAGCATTTTTAGGACAAGCTGGCTTTTAGGCCAGCTTGCTGAGTGGAAACCAATAGCAATGAACACCAGCGTGACCTCCTGCCAGAGAGGTGGGAGCATTCTGGGAGGGGGGATGATCATGTGCCGAATTCGCTAATGAGATTGAGATCCAGTCAATTGGATACAAATTGGGCTCGTGCCCTTTCTGGGCACAATCTGGTTCATGCCATTGGAAAGGGGCCGGGACGATTGCAAACTGTTTGGCGTCGGGTGTGAATGGATTTTTAGGCCGGACGCTGTTCTCCAGGATCAGCACGATCTGCGTCAGGAGCGGCGAGGTCAGAGCATCATCTCCCATTGTGTGATAAAACTATAGAAGAATTAGATTTGCAATTATTGATAAACATCATTAGCTGTCTCTGTTATAATATCTCTCTGTACTACGTTTTGTACATGACAAAATATAAAACTGTTAACACATAGTTTCATTAATGTAACTGAACTGATTGCTGTGGACTTACCTTACTTCACAAAGCTACACTTGCTTTCATGACATTCCTTGCACTGTGTCAATCCCTCCGAGAGCTAAATGCCAGGCTCTGCTTCAATTTGCACGAGTGGCAACTCCAAACAATGAATCAGATTTTTTTGCTGGAAAACTATTCTCTGCAATGATCTGCCATCTTATTTCAAATAAACATTCCTCTTTTCCTTACTGGAGATGGAGAAAGTGAGAAGTAGAATTTGCAATGAGTGCATGGTGGGAAATCAGACACCTGGTTCTTCTCATGGAAAATTACACGATTTTCTGGAGATCGGCCATTCCCCATTGGGAACACCGGATTGGAAAATCACTTTATGATTCACAGTCTTCTTTTTGCATTAAAATATGTTTGAACTATATTGATTACTAGGTTGACATTACTATGCATAATACAAAAATGGGAGTGACTAGTGTAAATAGGTTTCTACCAGGATTGAATATTTGCTGAACTTATTTTCATCTGTTTACAAATTGCAATACTGATCTCACATTTTCATCAGGTACATTCAACACTCCTAATGGTTAGAATTTATTTTTGTGAATTCGTGAGTCATGGGCGTTGCTGGCTGGCCAGCATTTATTGCCCATCCCTAGTTGCCCTTGGAGGGCAGTTGAGAGTCAACCACATTGCTCTGGAGTTACATGTAGGCCAGACCAGGTGAGCGCAGCAGATTTCCTTCCCTAAAGGATAACAGTAAACTAGATGACAATTGATAATGGTTTCATGGTCATTAGTAGATTCCTAATTCCAGATTTTTTTATTGAATTCAAATTCCATCACCTGCCGTGGTGGGATTCAAACCCAGGTCCCCAGAATTTTAGCTGAGTTTCCAGATTAATAGTCTAGCGATAATACCACTGGGCCATCGTCTTCCTGGAGATCTTCCTGGAGATCGTCTTCCCACATGGGAACTACATCACCAGGTTGCCAACTATTTGACACCAGCTTCCATCAAGCATTATTTCCCACTGGGGACATGGGAGTGCTGACATCCTTGTATCTATTAAAGGACCAGAGTAATATAGAAACAGCCCTGAAAAATCTAAATTATCAACATAAAGAAAAATGTCAAAATTTATCCTTAATGCAAAATTTATCCTTAATGGAATAAGCAATGAAATTTTTACAGAAGTTTGGACTCAACAGAAAAGTAAAGTAGTATTTGAAGAGACAACAATAAAAATAGAGAAGATGCTAAGTGGAGTAAAAATGGTTAACCCTGAGTGTTATTCCCAATCAAGCTACGCCCGCAAGCCAGGGTGATGGTGGTACTAATTGACAAAAGGCAGTTCAATACCAATGACAGGTAGCCCTTCTTCTCACAGTGGTTAATACCCTTCTGGGTAAGGTAGTGGAGACTAACTCTAAAGTCATTCATGAGGTGGTCAGATGTTGAGAGAAGAAGCGAGTGGGCCAGTGTTGAGTGGGTGATATGAGTATTATAGATTTTGATGGAAGTGTGAGCCAGGAGAAGAGGAACATCCTGAGTAAAAGCTTCAAGTAGTAATAAGTTTCTAATACTTACTAGAAACATAATAAAATAAAATTTTGTTCCTCATTTCTTTTGTTAGACAGTGGTAGATTTTCTGTGTAAATTAAATAATAGTTTCCTGTTATTCTGTTTCAATTTACTATGGGTAAATGTTGACAATCAGTCATGGAGAGATCCTGGATAATATACATGTCCCATACATCCTCCAATGATTCAATAATGCTTTACAGTACGGAATAACTTCTTTTCATAATTTATCTCAAATGTAAGCCTTGGAAACATCTATAACACCAGGAAAAGCAATCATACAATTAACAACATGGTAGAACTTCAGTGCATGTGCCACAAAACGAGTTTAGGTGCCCATCACCAAATCTGGCTGAACCACACCAAGTTCTATTGGACCTCACATACTGAAGCCAGTTAGTCCTCCAGGATCAACCTGAAGGACAAAGATACCCACAAGTGTATTTTTTCTACCACTAACCATCTTCTTAAACCATCTCCCTTCCCTTGATTGATGCAGTTCACTCAACTACTGCTTCCCCAATTTTCCCATTGCCCACCAGCTAAGCTTGCCTCCCCGGTAACCCCAACATGATCCAAAATGCTATACCTTTCCTTCGCTTCTTGCCTGTCTCCACTCATGTTCTCTTCAAGCTCATCATGTCCATGAGGAAAGCTTCACATTTCTTTAATCCCATTCCCCCCAAGTTGCTGCCCATTCAACTTCACTTTCTGGGCCCCTTGCTTCCTGATATTTTAAGTGACTTCCTCTCCTCAGGTAAAGTCACCCTCCCTTTCAAAAATGATATCCTCAACTTCTGAAAAGAAAATATCCGTGAGTCTTTTGTCCATGCAAAATATCACCCCTTCATTTGTTAATGCATGACAGCAATCCATTGTGCAAGTTGCTGTCTTTATTTTTTTAATGAATTTTAAAACTTTATTTCTTTCCCCTGTTGGTTGTGTTCCTTTAATTCGCAAAACCTGACCTCGGCTCAAGGCCCCGAAATACTTGCAGCCAGTGCCCACAACACGGAGTGAAGAGAGAATCGGGATGTGTTACTCATCTCACTGTGAATGGACCATATCCATGTTCAAAGATGGTGGCAGAGCGTGACGACTTTTTGTGAGCTATGCATGGTATGATTTGTATGGATAGAACACAAAACAATACTTTTCACTGTATCTCGGTACATGTGACAGTAATAAAGCAAATCAAGTTCTCAAACTCTGGCCCCATCATTGTTAATGGTGCCTTCAGTGATCTAGGCTCTGAGATCTGGAATTCCTTCCCTTTGCGCTCCACATCAACCATTACCAACGTCCCTTTAAAGTTCGCTTCAACCAAACCTTTTTGGTCACTCCTGATATTGTTTTCATTGTCTGATTTTTGACACTCTAAAGCATTGTGGGACGATTTTCTAAACTAAATATGCTATATAAATGATGTGGAGATGCCGCCGTTGGACTGGGGAGGGCACAGTAAGAAGTCTCACAACACCAGGTTAAAGTCCAACAGGTTTATTTGGAATCACGAGCTTTCAGAGCGCTACTCCTTCATCAGGTGACTCACCTGATGAAGGAGCAGCGCTCCGAAAGCTCGTGATTCCAGATAAACCTGTTGGACTTTAACCTGGTGTTGTGAGACTTCTTGCTATATAAATGCAAGTTGATATTTTGTGTTTGACATTCTGCAATTAAACAGCTGTTGTTAACTTGGAAGAGTTTCATGGCTGTTGAGCCCTACCGCTCTCAGAATACTCACAGCCAGCGCAGAATCACTTTCACGGAAAACTTCCTTTGGCTGCATACATGGAGCAGCTTTTAATGGGGCTTAAATTACAGTCCAATGCGAGGAAAATGCTTCTCCAAGCACTTCTGTTCTGCAGAGGTATTAGTTTAACCAGTTTGAACTTGGCCTATCAGCCAGTATTGATTAATTCTGGAAACTATGGTGAAATTTTTTTAATTTTCCAGTGTTGTGATCCCCCTTCCCATGTGTCATCATGATTTATATTGACTCATAACTGGAGTGCTCGCCTCAACTTCTGCCAACGTCCAGCATTCAGCAAAAATGCGAACTCTCAGTAACTTAAAGGAGAAACAAATTTTCACTGTGGAAGCAAAATTGCAAATGCAAAGGAAATCAACTCTGAAGTGTTTTAAAATACGATTCAAACGTGACTTTGAGGATACAGTGGAAAGGGTTGAATAAGTGAATGGATAAAATGGCAAAGGGGTATGGAATTACTTCATAATATGCTCAAGCAGATTAATGTCATCTTTGTGAACACAAGCATTGTTATTTTCACATCAGGTCTGACAGATTTTGATAAATTTGTTGAAAAGTTGGAGGAAAGTCCGATTTTCATGGCAGGAAATTTTCTTGCAGAATAATAGACAGTAAGAAAAATTAAAACACAGAGTACTTAACTATGCACATTAACTTTCATTGGTGAGGGTTAGACAGGATAGATTCAGAATGTTCCCAATGATGGGGGGAGTCCAGAACTAGGAATCATAGTTTGAGGATAAGGGGTAAACCTTTTAGGACTGAGGTGAGGAGAATTTTCTTCACCCAGAGGGTGTTGAATGTGTGGAATTCACTACCACAGGAAGTAGTTGAGCCAGACTTTGGATTATTGAGCATAAACAAGAGTATGATTTTTAAATATCATCATCGCCGAGAGAGCCGAATGGCCTGGTGAAGAGTTTCCGACTGGTTTACCTGACAATGGCTGTTATCTCGAAGAGCAGTAGCAGCAGCAGGAGTTTCTAACCGGGGAGCACAGAAAGCACACTCGCAGCAGGTATATTGTAGATAATAGGTCGATCAGAACAGAATCAACTCACCAGGGCAGCTAAGGAGAGCAATGCAAGAGGAAGCAGAGACTCAAGCGGAGTTGTGTCACTTGGGTCGCCAATGATCTGCAGGGACAGTCAGCTTTCTGCCATGCATTGACAGTGGCTGTGAAAGTCACTGTGCCCTTCCAAACACTCAAGGAGCATCAGAAATCAGTTACTTTGTTAGTTTACTTTTTGGTCAACCACTATTTCTTTTGCTCAAAAATAATCGTAGATGATGAAATATATTAACAGTGCATAAACGTAATTTTTTATTTGTGATAATGTGATGTCTATGCTGACTAACTTTCATTGGTGAGGATTAGACAGGGTAGATTCAGAATGTTCCCAATGGTGATGGGAGTCCAGAACTAGGGATCATAGTTTGAGGATAAGGGGTAAACATTTTAGGACTGAGGTGAGGAGAATAGTGAATGTGTGGAATTCACTACCACAGAAAGTAGTTGAGGCCAAAATGTTGTGTGATTTCAGGAAGAAATTAGATATCGCTCTTGGGGTTAAAGGGATCAAGTGACATGGGCAGAAGGGGGGGATCAGGATATTGATTTTTATGATCAGCCATGATGAAAATGAATGGGGGAGCAGGCTCGAAGGGCTGAATGGCTTACTCCTGCTTTGATTTTCTATGTCTCTATGGTTCCCTTTGTGTGCTGTACTATTTGTGCATGGCTGGTTTATATGCCCTCCTACTCTGCACTTTCATTGAAGGAGCACCACTCATGGGTGGCTGCAGAGCCAGCCAGCAAGTTACAGGAAATGGAATATGACCAGTAGCTCAACCTCATCGACACTTCCATGACTTTCCAGGTCTGACTTCTCCAGCACTCACGTCCCAGCTTTACAAGCCCCACCATCACAGACTACAATTTACTCATCCAAAGCTTTGCCTTCCATCTTATCCTGAACTTATCCCAGATGTCCATCACTATTGTCCTCAGAACCTCCCCTGGAACTCTGCACAACACCACTGCCCCTCCACACCCTCACTCCAACAATGCCATTTGTAGCATATTAATTTCAGAATGCTTACCTTTATTCACATATCCCTGCATGGTGGTGTTCCATTCAACCTCCAAAATTCCTTCAAACCTACAGGTAATTCATCCCACTGCTCTCCAGCTTCCTTATGGCGACTAGGGGATTTTCATCGTAACTTCACTGCAGTGTTCATGTAAGCCTACTTGTGACTAATAAATAAACTTTACTTTTACTTTTCAATGTTCTAAAGCTCTCTCCTTATAACTTTCCACTGCTGCACTTCTCACCATGTCTAAAAGCTCCCTAAAAATCCACAGCTTAACGAACTTCTGGTAATTCTCTCCTCTTACAGATCACTTCCTGCTCCCAGCTCTGAGGTGCCTAGGGATATATTCAATGCAAAAAGGCTATATCAGTGCCAGTATTTGGTTTTGCATTTCTGGTTAAACCTGCTGCATCTGCAATAGTTTTGAGGCTCTCCTTTGCTTCCATCTTGGCGCATCCGTGACAATGGTGTTTACTATCACTTTGAAAATATTAGGTGACTACTAACCAGCTGCTCCTGTGCTATTCTGTATCTGCCATTGCTCCATGAGATCCATGAGGTGAATATTAATGAGGTTTTTGAATACGCCCATTTTGTTTGCATAAAACCAGACCCTAAGCTGATTTGTCGGTCAGAAGATCCTTTCAGCGAGTTTAGTTAAGACCTCCACAAGTCGAAACACCTAATTGTAATTTGAGTTGATGTTCCTGAGGCTCACATTGGACTTGATTGTAAAAGTGTAGGGGGCTGAGGACAGAAAGGTCAGTGTGTGAGTGGGGCAGGGAATTAAAATGACAGGCAACTGTCAGCTTAGGATCATGAATGCAGACTAAACGGAGATGTTCCACAAAGCAGTCACCAAATCTGCCTTTGGTGCTTTACAACCTTGTGACTTTGCACAGGCATGGGGCAGGGGTGGGGATGAGGGGGGTTATTTGGGTGGAGGGAGCTACAGAAGGCAGGTATAAGCTCAGACGGCAGTGGAAGCAAATATTGGCAGAGGTGAATGACAGGTTCTTTGCTTCAAATGCACGGATGCAATACAGGAAGAAGAAGTTTAATCATCTGGCATGAGTCGTGAAGGTGAGTGAATTCAACCTTCTCACTATCTATAGTACCAACTGTTCCATCAGCCTCGGTCACTGCTCAATTCACAGCATCCATCATCCACCTGCTAAAATCTCTGTCAATCAGTACTCAAAGCTTCAAGCTGTATGCTTTCTTCACCCTTATGCACCTAGCTTAGTCACAAACCCCTCAATCACAACTCAGAATTCACACATGCTGACAACTATTCAACCATGTCAGCCACATCACCCAATTGAATTGCAGGACACTTATTGACTTCCTTCCCTCTCTCTCGCAGAAGAAGTTGGCACACATTAGGAGGCATCAGGAAAGAACTCTCAATGGGAGGGGATCGTGCTGCCCAACATGGGAAATAAGATTACCGAGGCCGTTTCCACTGATGTCACCAGAGGGATCAATGATCAGGGTATCTGCAAAACTAATAAGCCTTCTCTCATTCCTTTTCTTCCTTAATAGCTTATGACTCACATTTTGCAATTCTTGCTTTCCCCTCTCCCTTCAACACAACCCAATCCTTGTCCCTTTTTTTCATTTTAGAAACCCAAGAATTGGACTATTCCCAGTCAGAGGGCGAAAAGGAAGGAGGAAGAGAAGATAAAGAAATATCATCACTTGAACTTGCATTCACAGCCATGCACTCAGAGACTGACACTGCTCAAATTTCAGAGCTTCGAATAAAGGGAAAAAAGTCGATTTGTGATAAGAAGTGTCAAGCATGTGGGAGCCAGGACAGGGAAAAGCTCACTGGTGGCAAGGTTGCTGCAATGGACAAAGGAAGGTTCAAGAGTCTACATAACAGAGAGGTCATAAAGTGCAAGAGGAAAAACATTCAAATATGAAAGAAGCCATTAAAAAACACAGCAGGAACAACTGAGGGGAGTGCCTGAGAGGAAAGTGACTGTAAGGGAAGCCATAAACCATGATCAAAGCGGTTGTGACATGAGGAGAACCTAAAATAAAATTCTGAATCTGAAAAAGGTGACAGTGCAGGAGAGCTGGAGCCGGAGGAATTACAGCTGAGTGTTTAATTTATTTATCAAATTAAAATTAGTGTTTAATTATTTAACCAGAACTGTGGGTTACTATTAACTAAATAGATGATATTAATATTAAGTGTTCTAGATTTCATTACTTTGAAACCTGATGGAAAAATAATATAAAAGTGAATACTCAAAAGGCAAGGCAAATTAGTTATAAATTAATACAAATAGAAATATCCCAATATAATCTAGATCATAGGAAATCATTTTGGATCTACCTAGCACAAAGGAAAATGGTTGTGGTTGTGGTCAATCATCTCAGCCTCAGGACAAGACTGCAGGAGTTCATCAGGCTAGTGTCCAAGGCCCAACCACCTTCAACTGCTTCATCAACATAAGGTAAGAGATAGGGATGTTTGCTGATGATTGCACAGTGCTCAGCACTATTCGTGATTCCTCAGATACTGAAGCAGTCCATGCATCATGCAGGAAGACATGGACAACATTCAGTTTTTGGCAGGTAACATTCGTGACACAGAAAGCCAGACAATGGCTGTTGTTATAATTCGGGTCAGAAACTCCAAAGTGTTTTATGACATCTGCCTGGATCATAAGTTTTGCACTTTGAATCCGGCTAGGGTGAGCATGATGTTTTCACTTCAAGTATGATTCAAATGACCCACAAGGGAGCTTTTATCAAACAAAGTTAATTTAAGAATATAGTTAACATGTATAGAAAGAAAATTAGCAATGACTTTTATCAATTACAAACAAAACAACCAGGATAATGTATAACCTTTAACAATTATACCTAAAATGTTCCAATCAAACACAACTTCTCATAGACAAAACCA